>NC_052505.1:89925610-90293974 GCF_014356525.2 Nilaparvata lugens
AAACTGTGAAATATGCAATTATATTAATTTTTTCATCACATTATTTCAAATAGTAATGAAAATTCTATTCTCCATCTATCCTTGATGATATATCACGGGCGCAAAGCTTGCGCCTAATATTAATAGTATAAATATGGTCCTATTGTAATTATTATTAGTAATATTGAAATTAATTGACAGTAAAAGTTGTCATAACCAAGATTCAAACTATCAAAATAGGCTGTTTGAATTTTATTATTTTTAATTTCTTTATATTGGGAAGTTTTTTTTTGGTGTGGCGAAAATAGCGTTCGCACCATGGGCAAAATGTATTTCCGGCTCTCAATCTTTTCTAGTCCTCGGCCTACGCCTCGGACTTAAAAACCGATTTCGAGCCGGAAATATCTCATTTTTGGCCCTAGGTGCGAAATATACTATTTCCGAAACGGGGTGTAGTTGCAGTCCACGTTCAAATCAATTTCGAAAAACTAGAAAATTGAACACAAAATCAAATAAAGAGAAAATAGTGTAAAGTTTCAACTATTTTGAATTATTTAGGAATGTTTCATTTCGTTAATGAAAAAGACTTACAATTATAGAAATAATAAAATTAAGATTATCGTAAAACTGTGGTTTGGCCAAAGCATTTTGAATTGTAGCGCCAATCCCTGACTACAGTTCTGCCCGTAGCAGGCTTTGTTTGCGCTAGTGCGACTGTCCAGCTGTTTTTGGTTTGTCGAGAAAAAAGCCCGAGTCATTCTTGCTTTCGTCCATTAGTAGTCGTTCAGTTTGTCTTGTCTCGTTGTCTTGTTGTGAAGACCGAGTTTGTATTTTGTAATGTATTTCAATCGGAAATTCTTGTAATAATTGTTGAGTATAGTGTGTGTGAATTGAGTATAACCATAAATAGTGTTAAATTGAATTAATTAGATCAGATTTGAATTTATAAAGAATCCAGTTTGAGCCTTGTTCAAATACAATACAGAGCTGCAAGTTGAACACGGAAAAACGGCCTGGAAGCGAACACCTATCTTTTTCCCAGATTCTTCCCACCTTGAATCTGACCAAAACACCTAATAAAGGCTTCGAAGGGCAGTAGACAATTGGATTAAATCTGGTGAGTTTTTGCTCTTTTATTGTTCATTATGCAGAGGTTTTAACTGTACCAATAACCTGGCTCAAATTGAAGAGTAAATTTTGCTCCTTGTTTGTATTTGATAATTTGAATAGTAAATTACAGTCACTGGTAGCTCTAGCCTGAGCTTTGTTCAGAACAACTGCGACTACGCCCGTTTAGAACTTGGCTAAATTCTGAGCTCGGAAACCAGCCCCAAGGCCCGCCGCAAAGTACACCCACGTTAATCAACGAAAAGCAACCCACGCCGTGAGATGTTTTGTAAACCATTGCTATAGAATCATTATTAATAATAAATCAGCTTACAAGTGGATTATTCATTGCATGTATTACACAGATGTCTAGAGAAGCCTAGCAATGGTTTACAAAACATCCCACGGCGTGATTGCTTTTCGTGGATTATCGTGGGTCTACTTTGCGGCGGGCCTAAAATATATGATTCTCATGAAGGGTTTTTTATTATCCACGATTATGATAAACCTCATCAACCTCACGCAATAATCCATATCGTAGATATCATCTCCGTAGATTATCTTCATAATTCCGATTCACAAAGCTCGACAACGATGATGTAAATATTTACTCACTTGCTATTAAAAAGAACGATCGATAATTGTTCAAAATTTGACTGCTATGGTGAGGTCCACGTTAAAATGGCAGTGAGGAAAGATAGGAGAACAACGTTGCCGATCCTCAGTCTTGTCAATGCCTTCTACAGACGGTAGCTGATACAGGTTCATTGATGGAATATTAACTGTTCATTCTCATTCAAAATAATCAATTATATTTTATTAAGCAATTTTCAATAATTTCATAATGAATTATCATAATTAAGATGAAATATTTTGTTGATTGATAATAATTAATTCTACATTGTTAAAAGACGATCTGGCAACAGAGCAAAGCGAAAAGAGATAGTGCGATCCGCTTTGTGAATGATAAGGTGCGTACAGATATACGCGCCGCGAACATGAGCAATTCACATTTAATCAGCTGACTATATCTGTATTCTACAGAAACGGTAAGAACAGATATAAAAAGCTTGGCATCAGCTGATTAAAAGTGAATTGCTCATGTTCGCGGCGCGTAAATCTGTACGCACCTATATAGACATGGATAGCAATGCCATTTATTTATTTATTTATCTATCTATCATATTCAAATACAATTCAGTAAAACAACGGCATTTGCCCAAAACTGCTTCAACCTTAATTTGGAATACACAGTCTAAAGGTTATGCTACTTACGTAACTTAAATGATAATTCGTACACAATTTGAGTCCAAAAAATGTATCTACTAAAATTTGAATTTATTAGATTGATCAATTCCCAAATATGAATCCAAACAAAACTCTTCCTTCACAATTGCTAATCGAACACTGTCATTACATTTAGACCGCACTATAGTCGTTCCTTCTAATAGCAAAAAAATGATTTGATAATAGTAAGCAGTTCGTGTTGGAAAACAACATTGAAGCTATCTATTTACAATGTATGATTTTCTCAAAGGATTTCTGATGAATCTCATCAACCTTACGCAATAACCCATATCTAAGATATCATCTTGATAGATTGTCTCCACAATCTCGATTCAAAAGGCTCGACTCAGTTCTAAACAGTTGGAAGAAGGAACAGCATTATTTAGTTTGAAGCCAGAGATGCTCATTGTTCACAGTTTTGTCTGTTGTCGCAAGCGAACAGGGATTATTAATTAGATGGTTGGTTGGGCCCCCGGAAAAAGACAATGAGTGAGTTGCAACTGTGGTGGGAATGAGGAGGGGTAAGGAAGAAACGCCTCACCTCCGTACCGCCAAAGGCCTTGCCTCTGTAATGAGGCTCCGGTCACGTTCCAACCCTTCTCAATCAAATCATCGCGCCAGGGGATAAACGCGTTACCAGCGCCTTGTCTGCGCCCTGCCCTCATGAACTTCCCTTAACGTCAGAATTAACTTCCACCGTGCGACGTTAGCTCCCCACTCCAATCTCTCCTCTTTTCAACGTCTTCCTTCTAATGACACGGCGCCTTCTTCTCAGCTCTGTAGTGACGTTATCCTCTTGCTTTTCCGTTTGCTTCCTAACTAGATTTCCTCTTCTCCAACTCTTCATCTTGCCTCTTACCTCTCCAGCTGGTAGAAGCCTCTCTAAGACTCATTGGTACAAGCGAAATACTTTCTAGTCAGATTCAATTATGCTACGCTTTGTCTGAAACCTAGGTTGCAAGAACCATAATTATATCTTGAAAGTGACTTTCCATATTCATTTGATGTGATCAGAAAGATGATCCTTATTTCTCAATGTTTTATGAAATCCAATTAGTTGACTACCTCACATCTATCGAATGTACAGCTATACAAATAGAATCAAATCAAAATCATATAAATTATTTCTAAAACTAAATTAATAAAACTACTAACTAAATATTCAAATTATAGAATATGTAAAACTTATGAACACACGGGATAGTGCTATATAAAAGTTGATTAATTGAGTATTAAAGGAATATGAGATTGAATGACGGTAAAAAGATAACATTATCCATCAATGTTATGAATATTATCTAAAATCAAACAATACAATGAAAGGAAAATCTTATTCCTCACTGATATGAGATTCAAAAAGTACCTTATATTTCGTCTATAAGATGAACCTATACAGAGTGGGTGAAAAGTCCGAGGACGGCTCAATATCTCTCATACACAAAGGTTATTTGACGGTGAGTGTGATTGGGGTTCCTACTCAAATTGGAAATACTACTTTACTATGACTTCAAAAATTTGGTCCGCTATATTGAATGCAACTTTTTTTTTGAATAGGAAGGTGGTCATGCGATACGAAATTTCAAGAAAAAATGAATGGCGAAAACCGCATATCGATATCTCAGAGCGTTCAGAAGATATTCACATTATTAATCAATACCACTCATGTATTTCATTTCTGATATGCATGATATTGATTAATGATGTGAATATCTTCTAAACGGTTTGAGATATCGATGTGCGGTTTCCACCATTCATTTGAAATTTCTTATCGAAATCATGTATCGCATGACCACCTTCCTATTTGAAAAAATAAAGTTGCATTCAATATGGCGGATCCAAGATGGCGGACCAGATTTTTTAAGTAATAGTAAAGTAGTATTTTCAATTCGAGTAGGATCCCCAATCACACCCACCATCAAATTGCCTTTGTGTATGAGATATTAAGCCGTTCTCGGACTTTTCACCCCCCCCCCTCTGTATAACCTTATTACAATAAAAAAGATGAAGTGAAAAAAGATCTGAAATAGAACAATACATGCAAATTTCAGGAGTCCTTGAAGCTTCTCTATTGTAAAACTTGCAAGTTCAGTTTGATCGCTCCTTATACTCAGATGCTAATACCTTTCTGGGAAATATCAAGTGTATGATATCCTCAAGGTTCGATTCATTGAAAAGTCATTATGGTAGAAGTCATTCATAGTGTACAAAGTAAATTATGATCTAGTAATACAATTTTAAATATTTTTGAAGAAGAATGTCTCATTTTTAAGAGGAACAAGGTTGAGAACATGAATGTTTTGTGAGGAGAAACTTTTCAAATTGGCGAAACAACACATTCTTTCAAATCCATTGTCTATCTTCCGCAGAATTCCATTTTAATTGATTTGCTTCCATTATTTGAAACCTATGAGGGTGAAGTTCAGCCGGTCCTCTATTACACTTAACCCTACAATACAATTCTAAGTTACAACTGAAACAAAACATTATATAACTGGAGGCTGATAAGTTGAAGAAAAACGAAATAAAAAAGTAAAATGAATCTCGAATAGCGGATGAAAAAAAAACTAAAATTTCTTTCGAATTTAAGTTCAGTAAAAGGAGAGTAAAGAATATTTTGGAGAGATAGTAGATTAAAATTCAACACACAGCATCAAGTGCTGAATGCTTTCACAGTTGAAAACACAAAAGTGAAATAAAAAAGTGTAATGGATCTCTTTCAAATAGCGGATGAAAAAATAACCGAAATTTCTTTCGAATTCAAGTTCAGTAGAAGGAGACTATACAATATATTTTGCAGAGGTAGTAGATTAAAATTCAACACACAGCATCAAGTGCTGAGTGCTTTCACAGTTGAAAACACAAAAGTGAAATAAAAAAGCGTAATGGATCTCTTTCAAATAGCGGATGAAAAAATAACCGAAATTAATTTCGAATTTAAGTTCGAAAGGAGAGTATACAATATTTTTCAGAGATAGTAGATTAAAATTCAACACACAGCATCAAGTGCTGAGTGCTTTCACAGTTGAAAACACAACAGCATCAAGTCTAAATGACGAGAACTCTTCGTCCAGTCAACAATAGATGCTTTACAGATTTATTCACTTGGTTAGTGGCACCAAATTTGCCAACTTGCGTGTTTATCTTTGATGCAGCGATAAATTTGCGCGTTCAGCTACTATCTTTGATGCAGCGATGGAAGGGACCAGCCGATAGGAAGCTGGATACATTTTGATCCTGTTGTTTGTGTGTGTGTGTGTGTGTGTTTGTGTGTGTGAGTGTGTGTGTGGTGGTTATTGGTGCCTGGTTGATAGGTGTGTGATGAGGGCAGGTGGAGGGATGGAGCCACATGTGTGTTCTGCTATTGCCACTTCACCCCCTACCATTACAAATCAATAAACTGCGACCGACTACGCTGTTACATATTGCCGGTGAGCGGGGCTCAATATAGATGCCGTTTTAATTACCTTCTGGTAGAGTGACTCGACGCGAGCGCGGATTACAATCAAACTGCGCGAGCGACTCGACCGATGAGAGTAATCGCTACTCTTTCCTCCGCCTCACCATAAATCTAATCCACAACGAATAAACTACACTCAAAACTAGTGGACCAGTTTCAGCGATCATCGACATTTTTGTATTAAATGACGAGGGTCTGACGATTTCATCTGAATAATTCATTGAACGTGCACCGTCCGTAATAATCATCAAACGCGTTGAAACGTAAAGCTCATTATCAGGAAGTACGAACTTTCAGGTCAATGAAGCCAATGAATATTATTGGTGCATGCTTGTTACTATCATAGTACAGCACTAATTCTATTTACACCCGATTGGCCTTAGCTAGTAGCTCTACAAATAGTTGCTACTACAGGTGAAAAAAACATTCATTTGTCCATTTTCAACTGGTTGCCTGATTAGAACATTTGTCAGTTGTTAGGAGAAAGTAAGTTATTCAATATTAGTTTTCTGTGTTCGTAACTGTTTTATCTCGATACCCATTCATTCATTTGGGAGTATCATACCACTACAGCTTTAGTCGACTCTGCTCAATTGCTCAATCCAATTTGAAACAATTGCTGTATAAAGTTTATCAAATTATTCTATAAGAAAAATGAAAACATTGTTATCTTTTAGTGGTAATAGTTGGTATTCAAAGGGTGAAATCTTGCTTTTTGGGACATTTCGAAGAACAGACTTTAGCATTGTTGCCCCTCTTATTAATATTGCAGACTATAAAGTAATGAAGCGATCAAATTAATTTACAATCTGATTATAATCTAGAATTTTTCACAGAAATTGATGAGTAGTGGCATAGCCACCTCTAATACAAGGCCCCGGCCTATGATATTGCAACGTCGCAGTGTAGGCATAGAATTAATACATGATTGGTGAAAAAGATTTAAAAAAAATACCAGCTGATTTTTTTCACCAATCATGTATTAGATTCTATACCTACACAGCGATGTTGCAATATCGTAGGCCAGCGCCTTTTATTAGAGGTGGCTATGCCACTACTCATCAATTTCTGTGAAAAATTGTAGATTATAATCAGATTGTATATTGATTTGGTCGCTTCATTACTTTATAGTCTGCAATATTTATGAGAAGGGTAACAATGCTGAAGTCTGTTTTTCGAAATGTTCCAAAGAAACAAGATTTCACCCTTGAATATGAACTATACCACTAAAAGATAACAATTTGTTATTTTCATATAGAATAATATGATGAACTTTAAAAAGCTGTTGTTTCAAATTGAATTGAGCAATTGAGCAGAGTCGACTAAAGCCGCGTTTACACCAAAGTTATTAACAAAATGTTTATAACTTAATCATTATAGATTCTATTAGATTGAACGGAACGTGACAAACATATATGACCGTCATGTGTATGATAAGTATATTGAATCTAATAGAATCTACAAGGATTAAGTATTAACATTTTGTTAATAACTTTGTTGTAAACGCAGCTTAAGGAGGTCTAACTGGTTGTTGACTTGAATTTTGTTGTACGTATGGACGTATGATCATTTTCATCAAATCAAGCTGAAAGCTCATGTAGGCATCATCTGCAATGGAAACAAAAATGAAACGTCATGTGAAAAGAGTATTTTTGAACAATTTGCGACAAAAAAATCATTCAAATCTATATTCCTTTCGATATTAGTAACTATTCCCCAATAATTCTTTATTCTATGTGAGAAAGTTTTAACTGCAGAGAAAACCATCAAGGCTATTGGAATTGCTTCCACGATTATCTCAAAGCACGCCATAGAATCAGTAATCTGATCAGGCAAGAGTATTTTGTGAAGTTGGACTCGAGCTATTGTGGCAGAGAACGAAATAAAAGCGTAGCTCTCCAATAAAAGAAGCAAGCGGTGATCAGTTAAAGCTTAGCGGGCCGAAATGAAAGCGCCTCGGATAGATTATATTTGATTTATCTGAACGAATTGGAGTGCAGTGGCGAGTGTGAGAGTGAGAGAGTGTGAGAGAGTGAGAGTGAGAGAGTGTGAGAGTGAGAGACTGAGAGAGAGGTGAGTGAGTGAGTTTTTGACGACGAAGATTGTGTTTTGGCGCTGAATGCTGGAATGGTTCAGAAGGGGTTCCGCCGCGGAGAACATGGGGATCCGGCATCATTTACTGATGCTCCGCCCTATCACATTCAATACAGCTAATGCGCAAAGCATGTTAGCTGCAAGAACAATCAAAAGAGCCCGGTCGCTACTCCAGCGCCGCCCTGGCGGAGATATCTTCAACTAACACCACAATTCTTATCACAGTACTTCTGATAGCAGTTCATTGTTGAAGAGTTCTGACGAATGGAGAGAGAATTTTCACCTTGAGCTGACACAAAGGCCCGGTTGCACAGAAGCCGATTAAATTTTAACCATTATTAATTTCATGAGAAGTTGAGAACAATCAGAGAAGGCCTTTTGATAAGACGGCGTCTCTGATTGGTTCTCGTGGAATTAATCACGGTTAAAATTTAACCAGCTTTTGTGCAACCGGCACAAGTCTTATGACTCTGTGTTAGAGTATTATAACTATATAGACTTATGACTATTCATGAATAAGAAGTAGTAGAGATCAGAATTGATGAAAAAATGAATTTATTCATTTTGTAGAATAACGTTTTTTTAATATAAGCCAATATAATAATGTTCAATGAAATAATAAAATAAGAAAATTGATTCAAAACAAATTTGACTTTGAAGTCTGATTCAAAAATCAAAGTCTGATTTGACTTTGATTAAATTTGAAGTTCTGTGGCCTGCTTCCAAAAAAACTATGAAATTTGAATAGTTTTCTCAGCTATAAAATTATGTATCTTGACGCGTTGTACTGAATAAATGTGTTCTCCAGCGCCCTCCAAAGAAAACCTTGCATGATTTCTCGTGCGCTTTTAAAGTCTGATTCAAAGATCAAAGTCTGATTTGACTTTGATGAAATTTGAAGTTCTGTGGCCTGCTTCCAAAAATTTATGAAATCTGGATCGTTTTCTTAGCTATGAAATTATATATCTTGACGCGTTGTACTGAATAAATATGTTCTCCAGCGCCCTCCAAAGAAAACCTTGCATGATTTCTCGTGCGTTTTTAAAGTCTGATTTGACGTTGATGAAATTTGAAGTTCTGTGGCCTGCTTCCAAAAATTTATGAAATCTGGATCGTTTTCTCAGCTATGAAATTATATATCTTGACGCGATGTACTGAAATGTATTCTCCAGCACTCTCCAAAGAAAACCTTGCATAATTTATCGTGCGTTTTTTCACATGCACCTCATGCTTGCGATGGAAGAAAACCATGTAAATTTTGAAATACATATTAAATGCTGTCCATCACCCCAAAGATCTATGCTAACGTAAATATTGACAACAGGGTGAAAAGCTAGAAGGAAATTCGATGAGATCCACTATCTAAAAATCATTTCCAGCCGGGAATCGAACCCGGAAACTCCTAGATGCTTACCGAACAAATAAAAAAGAAATAAAAAAAATCAAAATGTTATTCACAATACAAACAATTGAGGGTCCTGCCAAACCCGAAGGTTTTTTGGCGGATGCCCTGTTACAGAAAAAAACGAGTTACAACAGATAAATAAACTTAAAACAAAATAAATATTACACTTCAAGATTTTAAGTATAAGATGAAATAAAACAAATACAAATTGCAAAAATAAAATAAGAAATATAGATAAGATTTTAGAGATTTTTAGAAAAATAAGTAGTTCTATTTTATCATGCATGCGAACTGATTAAAGTTCGAATCTCCTGTAGATTTAAGTTTTAATCAGATTTAAAGTTTTAATCTCCTGTCAAAAAATGTAGATTACAGTTTTAACTGAAATATATCTCTGTGTAGATTGGCTGGCCGCTATAGTTTAGTACCTATATACAATGAACGCTGCTATCAAAATATTTTCCGTTTCGTGTAATTATTGGTTAACGCATTCTTAATCAGATGCGATTAGAAGCGAGATATCGGGTTCGATTCCCGATTTTCCCGGACTGTAAAATAATAGGTAGCTCTCTTCGAATTCCCTAGTAGCTGTTCAATACGTTTATTAATATTTGTGGTAGCAGAGAAGTCTTCGTGATGATTGGCAGCATTTAATTTGAATATTTTGTTGTCTCATTAGCATTGAGACAAATGCAATATCTAATTCATTTCCATCAGTAAACCCTGTTTACAGATATAGTGATTGGTTCGCGACTCTGATTCAATTCATCGGAAGGCAAGTATGATAACGCGAGGGACGCGCTTGTCTCTATCACGGTGTTGGCAAGTTTCATCGGATTAATTCCACGCGAATGCAGACTCGAATGCAGACACACGTAACAAACGCGTGCTCAACTTGACCAAATGACAGTCATCTTGTCATTGCCGCCACGATGACTCTCTCCTGGTCGCGCCAATCCACTCAGCTAATGCACGTAGCGCATTTGCGTCTACCCTGTGATTATTGCCGTCCTGGGATTTCAATCCTTTACTGCACGTGGCAAGCCACTATCATAAATGAACAACACTCTCCTCAGCTATGCTTCTCATAAAACTAGTCATGCTATTTTCATGTTTGCTACATTATTAGATTCACTTCAAATTGGCATGCTATTCAAGCACTTCCATGCTATTTATCCACTCATTTGAAATGCCATGCTATTTTCAAGTTTGCTATATTATTTGAATCACTGAAATTGTCATGCTATTTATCCACTCATTCTAACTGCCTTGCTATTTTCATGTTTGCTATATTATTAGATTCACTTCAAATTGTCATGCTATTCAAGCACTCCCATGCTATTTATCCACTCATTTGAAATGTCATGCTATTTTCAAGTTTACTGTATTGTTAGAATCACTTTAAAGTTTAAACTAGACATGCTATTGTGAGGTTCTCTTTAACATTGGTGTTGCTATCCTTGTCTATCATTTAAGAAAGCAGATAGCGCTATCCTTTTCTAGCTCCTCAACGTAGCCAGATCATATTTCAACAATGTAGAAATATAATTATTTAACAATGATTTAATCTCAGTTATAAAAATTACTATTGAATCATTGAATTTTTTTTTTCAATAATATAATATAATTGATAAGTTATAACAAGAATGAACATTTGATATGACATCGTATATAACGGTAACAGCTAGCTATCTTGAAGGGTGAAGGGGATAGATTTTGTTCTTGTTTTATAATACAGTTTTCCTGTCACAGTTCGAATACCGGGCTGGCAAATAATTTTTGAATGTCAGATTCTATAATTAAATTTCCTTTTAGCTTTTCACCCTCTTGTCAATATTTGCAGTAGCAGAAATATTGAAAGTGGTGAACAGCATTTAATATTCATTTATTAAACTGATGTTAATTTTAGTCATTTTCTGAAAAAGTAAATCATTAACTTTTTCAATAACATTTTGACGATTTTCTTTAGTTCTTATTTAGGATTCTATTTAGTTTCTATTCTACTCTATAAACAATACTATGAGAAATACATCCTCAAATTTTCATGAATTCATCTTCTACTGAATTTGATGTGATCTGTTTCAAAAATTCATGTTGCATAATGAAAATGTGTGTGTGAATGATATACATGCATGTTCTAACGTTAGTGGCCAGTGGTCTACAGTGAGGTCCACGTTATAATGGCAGGGGAATAAGATAGGAGACAACGTTGCCGATCCTCCTCTTGTCAATGCATTCTATCATAGCCACCTATGATTCTATAGACTATAGCTATAGGCTATGATTCTATAGATGATAGCTGATAGTTTTATTGATGTAATATTAACTGTTCATTCTCATTTAAAATAATCATTATATTTCATTAATCAAAAAATTATATTTTTCATTATTTTTATAATTAAGATAAAATATTTTGTTAATTAATTATTAATTCTACATTGTTGAAAGAACAATGCAAAGGCAACAGTGCAAAGCAAGAAAGTGATAGTGCTATAATTTTGGTGGATGATAGACAAAACAAGAATAGCAATACCATTGCCAATCAAACAATGCCATTATAACGTGGACCTCACTATAGTTTCGACAATCTCCGATAGGTGTCGACATCTGTCGGACGCACAGCAGAATAGTTGATGAAAAAGTCACCAGATGGCTCAGGCTGTTCTGTCAGTTGTCTGCTTCTGCTTTCAAAACATAAACAATCAAGGAATAATCAAACAATGTATTTAAGTTAAACGTTCGTCACAATTTTTTTCGTTTATAACATTTTCATAATTACAATAGAGTTAAAAAAAACATTTACCATTGAATGTTGCACTTTTATTTACTTGAGGTAGGTAATTATCAATGAATTACAAATAATCTTTTGCATTGTTTTTGCTCAGGGTAAAACTGATTATTATTGACTAGGGTAGCAGGTGTTGCGTGTTTTTCTAGCCTCTAGTTATTACGTTTGTTCCCTATTTCGTTCGTTCACCTTTGTCTTGCATTCGTCACGCAACAGTCCACACTGTCCACAGCAAAGAGAGTGATCGTTGAATTATTTTTAACATTTTAAGGTTATGTTTACAGTTAATCATTTTTTGTTACTGTTGTAGGCTACTACATTTAAATGTGGTTTTGTGAATTTCCCAGGTAAATCATCATTGTTATCAATAAATTTGGTTTTGTATTAAAATTTATAAAGGTATAGGATAGACTACGATAGACCTATGAATTTCCACTATACTTACAGAAAAGTTTTAATTTAACAAAACTTAACTTTCAATAAATTGTGCTTATTTTACCTTGTACTGTACATGATCATTCATAAATTTAACATTATGTTCACATTCATCTAATAAAGAACAAACAGCCTTATATAATAGGAGAAAAACCCAGGTGAAATTATTGCATCTTTCCTCTTGAATGCTCAAATAATTATTTTTCAAATCGGTATTGCTCCTATAAATCAACCTCAAAAATACCGGTAGCTTATGGCTTTTTAGAATATCGTTTACACTTGCTTGAGTCTTGCCAATGAATAAATTATTGCACATTTACCAAGCTCATTGCTCATTTTATGTGGTATGTATGAAATGCGTGCTTTTAAAAGAAATAATAACTTTATGAATATTTGCTGGTAACGTTTCGAAAATGAAATTCTAAGAGTCTGTATGCCGATTAAGCACCAGGTATGATTTGAAGTTACTGGTATTTAATATTTATTATACAAATTATTTGACTTGTTGAATGCGTAATATAGCCTACTTATAACGAATTTACTGGGTGGATAAGCAATTTTCAAAATTACATACATTTTCAAGCTACTCCTTTATGAAATTCCTGGATGAAAAATATAAACCTGTAATGTGTCTATGCAGACTACCTAAAACACCGGTATCAGAGACAAGAATATAGCTTATGCTTATCCTTTATCTATCCGCTATCTAACTTTTATAATGGTTTATATTACTCTCATGGTAATATACTAGTAACATGATAATTTTGAACTTAATTTTTTTAATATATGAACTTTCTGGCTCTTGTAATGCAGTGCTCAAATTATTATGCAATAATTGTGATATAGGATTTATGTTCAATGACTGGAGTTATGCTTTGCAGAGGATTTCTGAAGAAACTTTATTTTTTTGCAGCCATGTCAGAAGAAGATAGTTCAAAAGGAAAAGAGACAAAAGTGATAGCTGATGGAGTGAATGATGAAGATGAAAATAAGGAAAACTTTGGTAAGGAAAAATCATTCTAAATGGCACTATCCATTTTATTTATCAAACAAGGAATTTGAAATACAAGAAGCTTTACAAAAGCAAACGGTGGGTTAGAAATGTCAAATAGTTTTGTTCTATGATCAGTAAATGCCAAGTTTTAAGAATTGAAATGTATTCTTAGAATTCTTAGAATTGTATTTTTAATAATCTACATTGAATTTGAGACATGTTTTTAAAATTCTGATGTCAACCACCCTATTTTCGACCGACCTGAATTCCTTATTATTTTTGTTCCATCTACCTATATATATATATATATATATATATATATATATATATATATATATATATATATATATAATAGGATTTTACAGTCATTCACCGTCTTCCTTCTTTTAGTCGAGACCTCCATCTTTGCCTATCCTCCCATTCACCTTCCATCTACCTTCTTGTTGAAAATAAACGCTGTCATGGGGCAGTTTTTTATGGAGAGCATTACGCTTTTAGAGGTTATTTATATCGAAGATCGAGTATTCCCGCATTTTACCTACTCTTCATTCCTGCATGCAGTATGGAGGCACATACACACGGTCCTTAATAAACTCCCAAAGATAGAATTCATGAGTTAGGTTAGGTGACCGTGGAGGCCATGGGAAACAAGCCCTGAGGTTCCTTTTAGCCAACCCAGCGGTCGGGTACAGGTAGGTTAAACCACAGAAGAAGGAAAACTATGAAGAAAGAACTATGTTCTTTCCAGTCCTTTCCAAACCAATCGCGTGCACCATACCAGTGAGGCATTGCACTATCTCGATGAAAGATGATTTTTTCTGGTTCATTCTGTGTCAGTTGAGGGAAAGCCATAGCTGTAAAGTATCCAGATAAGAAGTACATACAGTACCAGTTACAAATGTTTTCTGCCGGTATATGACACAGAAAAGTGCTTAAAAATAAGCACTGTCTTCAAAAATAATGAAACTGTTTGAGTTTCTTTTCCGTCTGATGTATGAGATGTGGCTGTAAGTTCATCATCATCATCAGTATTCTGCCCTAGGGCAGGTCCATACATGATTCCTTTTCTCCATTCCTCTCTGTTCTGTGCTATTCTCTTCAGCATGAAGTATTTTTCATCCTCTCTAACATCATCCACCATCTTCACTCTCCTCCGCCCCAGCACCCTCCCTCCCCTCCATTAGCTGTAAGTTATATAATTATTTACAGATGGAATTAGGCATCTATAAGGAATTATGGAATTAGGCAGTTATATAATTATTTTTTTAAATTAGTTGCATTTTCTTAATTTTTCATTAGCGCTGGCAGTTGATTATAAAACTATCCATATTCCAACTATTCCATCCGTTTCCAATTATCCATATTCTGTCGTACATAGAGGATAAGAGGATGACATTGAAGATGTATAGTAATATTTTTGATATTACTCTATCAATGTGATAATAATTCATTTTTCTACAACTGCGCGTAAAGAAAGAATTTACATACTCAATTCTCCTCGTAAAACAGCTTATTTCTGAGGAGAATCTACATTTTCGCTCGCTAACCATCTGCGCATGCGTAGTAGATTTTCTTTCGCTCGCAAATCATTCGCGCATGCGCAGAAGAGTTTCTTTACGCTCGCTAATCAGCTGATGATAAGCAGCTCGCCAAAGACAAACCACTCTCGGTCAGATCTTAACCTAAAAAGTCGATAATTGTACCGATTCTACAGCCATGATGGATATCAGTGTAGACGAATTATTATAAACTCCCCCCAGATTATAAGTGATTTAACAGGTTTGTGCAGTTGTAGAAAAAATTTTGTTGTAATTCGCGCGTAATGCTTCTTTATCGCTCTTGCAAAATTATCACGCTCCGCTTCGCGTCGCGTGATAACTGTTTTGCGCGAGCGATAAAGTCGCGCATTACGCTCTTAATACATAAATAGCTATTTTATATCCGAGTAATCTTCACAGATGGTCTCTAGTTCTAGTTTTGTATGTGTGAATATTACTTCGTTTTTTCCAACCATCCATATTCTGTCGTAATATAGAGGATGATATTGAAGACGTTTAATATCAATCTATCAATTTGATAATGTTTTTTATATGCAAGTAATTTTTTGTACTCCCATTATGATTGGTTCTATTATTCCAGACAACCGAAGGAAACGCAGACGTCTGAAAAAGAATGGGAATAGCAGATCGAGGAGTAGTACGGATGGATCTTCGGTGGGTTATGGCAGTGGAGGTAGGCATCACCGGAGTAGGTCATCCTCCAAGCGCTCTGAAACAATACAGAGTCGTCTGCAATATGGAGGAAATACAGGTAGACTATTCATTTACAACCTCTGAACAAGAGTCAGTGGGTTAAAGAAACGAGACGGGGCCGCCGAAAACAATGGATGGACAGGTCGAAGTTCTAGTGACTCTTCAGTGGCAGCCTATTGTAATTGAATTTCGACATTTCCGTGGCCTATTTTCAAGGTTTCCACTCCGAGGAATATATTAGTTTCTTGAATGCACTTTCAGCTGTAAACCGTTGGTAGCATACAGTGCTACACACAGTAGCAAACACACACATTACGATCGATAAGTACAGATTTAGTCAAACTTACCTGGTGTGTAAAGCTCACATCAATTTTTGGACGTACATGTCTTTGCCGTCCTTATAAATTCTACGAGATTGAATGGGACTTGACAAACACATGATACACATAATATGTTTGCCAAGTTGTATTCAATCTAATAGAATTTGAAAGGACGCCAAAAAATCGTACGCTCAATAAGTATCGTATTGTGTGTAACTGAAGATAGGAATATATTGGTGGACCAGTGTGGCTACTTAAAGGCACTTTAAGCTGTAAACCAGTGGTAGCATACAGTGATTGGATAAACACACACATTACTATCAATAAGTACAAATTTAGTCAAAATTACGTGGTGTGTAAACCCACATATCAATTTTTGAACGTACTTCTGTTTGCCGTCCTTATAAATTCTACGAGATTGAATGGGACTTGACAAACACATGATGCCAAGTTGTGTTTAATCTAATATAATATTGAAAGGAAGCCAAAAAATCGTACGTTCACGCTTGTGAGCAAGTTGAGCTTCATCAAATGAACCATTGGGAATAATACAATAATTACAAGTACTTGATCACTGATTAATTTTGATGATAACCTCGACACATATATTATATAGTGAGGTATCAAATTCAAATTATTTATTCAAAAAAATAAATAACAATCAAATACATTCCAAAAAGCAAATACAATATTGTTTCCTAATTTCTAATGTGTTCCCTATAGGCTACCCTGTGTGGGGACACTTGAATATAATAATAAAATATTAATATACAAATTTAAATATTATAACATGAAGAACATAATAATTGAATATGATATTATATGAAATAATCAATTTATACACACACACACACACACATACACAAAACTTAAAATTATGTACGGAGTGGTTGCTGTTTTTTTTTCATATTTAGTTCAATTTAATTCATAGTTAACGTTTCGTTTTTTCAAAGTGCTGATGTAATTATACCATAAATGAATACGCGTTATCATTTTGTTAACCTTGAATATTGTTATATATTATTGAAAATGTATGAAAAATAATATGTAATTTATATTCAACAATTGTAGAAAATACAAGAAACAGATGTAAGGTGCAAAGTAATAGGTAAGTTGGTGCTAACAGCTACCAGCTAGAATTGAATTCAAGAAACCACACGGCGCCACTATTGAGAGTAATGAAGCGGAATCAGAAGACAATAAAGTATGCTAGTTGAGAGTTAGAAGATGCACCTTTTTGGAAAAATAGCCCAGTGCACAGGTAGCGCGGTCCCGTCTTGTTTCATTTACCCAGAGTCAGTTTGTTAGAAAATCGTAATTTTTTCGTATATTTTTTCTGATGATGCCCTTTGAATACAAAGTCGTCTGCAATATGGAGAAAATACAGGTGGATTCTGCATTCACAACCTCTATATTTTCTATGATGATATCCTTTATATCTGCTTTGGCTAAATTGCATAATTGAGAGGGGAATTTTGGGTTACCGAAGAAGATACTCAGGATAGATCCACCCAAGGTACCTATTACATTTCAAAATACAAGCTAATTGTTTAATACTTTACTATTCTGATAATCAGCTGACTACTGATATTAGCTTGTAACAATTTGAAACCATAATTTTTTTCTCCTGCTCCTCTGTTGTGACTTATTCTCCTGAGATTGGCCAAACTAGGGAGTGTACTGTATATACTCTTCAAAATAGGATAGATAAGGAAATAGTATATTAAATAAAAACACTAACAATAGAAAGTTATTTTCAATAATAATGAATTTCGATTACCAAATTAAAGCTGTAGGCTATGAATAGTACTAAGAACTTCTGCTTTTGCAAATATTGACTGAATATCTAAATAGTAGAAGACAATTCGTTAAATAAAACAGTTCAATATAATAATTATTTTATCGCTTATTCAATTTTTTAGGTCACTATGATGGTGAAAAGCATGCAACGGCCATAACTTCTGTACTGGATGACTTGAAAGATGATATTCTGTATTGCCAACAATCTGGTAAGTATCAAATTATATTTTTAGATATTTTCGTCGTTTTTTATTCAAACCGGGTTCAATTGAACAAGTAATCAGCCCAAATTTAAGTAATTGGAATCTAATCAGTGTTATAGCTGATTCATGTTCAAGTCATACCGTTGATTGGGAATTGAGATATATCCTGTTCACATAAGCGTACACACATACTCATATAGAATTCTACATAGTGAAGAACTATAAGACTTGACCTATTATTAAGTGTAAACTTAATTGGTCAATGCGTGCTATAGGAATAGCACAAGGTTACCTTATTTTTGTTCTCCCTATAATTTTAATGATGTACTTATGGTAAGAATAAAGAATACTCAAAAACCACTTTGTTGGACTCTGAGGGCCTCAAAACGTACAGAAATCATGAAATTGGGTCACCTTATTGTTTTTTAGAAGCAATACTCTCCTTACCTACGGTAAGTAAGGCAAGGAAAGTAAAAATGATATAGATCAAATATATATATATATAGTGTCCCAAAAATAACGCACCATTCGAATTGTTAATGAAGTCATCATTCACTTATATTTTTACAATATTCTCGATTACAATGGAAAGTGTATTACCTGTGGTTCATTGTGGAACACAATACAAGAAAAAGGCATCCAAGACTTTTGTGACACACTCTCAACAAAATTTGTATCTTCCTGGAGCCGTGGTCTCACAGTGATACTTTGTTTGTCAGCAGCAATGCTCTCGATAAACCGGCCAAGATGTGTGCGTCCTAATCGAAGGTTTAATATCCAAAATCTAACCTGTCTACTCGAACTTTTTAATGAGTCTCTCAACTGTTGAACTAGTTAAGTGAAATTTGTCGACCGATAACTCCACAAACTCTTCGATTTGGCATAACATTTCCCTTACTAATAATGCGTTTTGAGAATCACAACGTGTTGCTCCTTCGTGTAACGCTCCACCGCAGGTAAACTGATGAAATAACAGGAAGTAACAGTGACACCAACCTAACATACCAATAATGGCGTGGAATTCAAATGTTGCATTCTTTTTTGGGACACTCTATATGTATTACCATAGAGAAACAATAGCATAAGTAGATATCCCATGGTATAGGGCGTTTATGTCGCAACTTTTACTGTTATCTCAAGTCGATTACTGTCGATTTTTACTGTTTTGACCGGGTAAGAGTGTATTAACGGCACAATATGAGATACTACCAGCGTCATAAAGCTTCACGGGAAATAACTACGTGGATTATTGGCTTGAGATAACAGTAAAAGTTGCGACATAAACGCCCTATACTATGGGATATCTATTGTTTCTCTATGGTATTACCATATAGTAGGATACCATTTACTGTACCTAGATTATTTGTTTCTGGTGCTACCCTATTGTCTGATATTGGAATGGGTGATTTTCAGATTTGAAGGAGATGAAAGGAAAGTTGAAAACGGTTAGTGACATAGTGTCGAGTGGTGAAGAGGTGTTCATTGAAGGCAGACATGGTTTCACTCCGGCGTCACGGTCCACTGCTCTCAGAAACCATTCGTCATCAATGTGGCTAGAGGATGTTGCAGAGTAAGCATTTTCCTAACAATTTTCCACTTTCATGGATACACAGTAGGCTACTTGAAATTCCACCCAATGAATAATTTAATTGACATTCATAATCAGTTGACATTCTCACTTTTTAATGAACACTTTTCCAATACCTAAGTTACGACAGGATAAAATGAGAAATAGCTATTAGCTTCTACTCATATTGTGGAGCGCTTTCGGACGCCATGTCCATCTTCAAACCCGGCTGTCACTGGCGGCAAGGGTGCGGGAATATTTTAACTTTCAGGTTATTGGAGTAGGAGGTTGAAGAGGTTATGGGTTTTGGAATCCTGTTCGATAAGGATGTTTTTTGGGCCAGTTTTGGTATTTTTGTCGTCTCGGCTGGCTAAAACTTGCTGGCGGATTGAAGTGAAGAAGCATAACCTATTTTTAAGAAATATTTATATCAAATTTAATAAAAGGCACAGTTTTGGGCTATGCCTCTTGGCCCTTTCCCAATAATTCATATTATGATTTGTGTATATCTTCAATGTAAATAGATACTGTAAAAATAGAGAGAGCAAAGCCTTTAAGTTAATGTTTTCTTTAGCATTATCAATCCGCTTGGTATGCATTGGTTCAAAATTGTTTCAACTCTTACTGACTTGTATTCTTTTCCCACAATTTTCACCTTATTTTGTAGGCCTTTTCAAATCTTTCACTGTCATTAATAATAATTCCAGTTGATCAATACCAATTGTACGGAAATATTTATTTTCAGATTGAACTATCAAACGCCTCTAGACTTGGCAATTCTGGTTCAGAGACTGTTCACACCATTGAGTACGATTTGCTTCGGACTTCTGGGTGGAGTGGCACTCATGCAATCGTTTCTGGTAAGTATAATCATACAGAAAATATAGCACAAGCATGCTACTTTCTATGCTATATTTTCTTTATGGACTAACCATAGAGTGAATACAGCATGTTAAGGCTGTGCAATGGCTAAAAATAAACTTTCTACTGGTTATATTTTTCAAAGTTTTTCGATTTGTATATCATCAAGCTATCAAAATGGAAAAGTTTTCTCAGGAAAACATTTTTTTTCGATTATTACTTTTAGAGATATGAACGCCTAAAGTTTGAATGACAGAACATTCAAAATTCGGTAAGAGGTAAACCCATGAGATTTGAAGGATAAATTCTTCACAGTATTGTTGATCTAGTAAAACAAAAATTTTCTGAAAATATCAATTTTCGAAAAAGTTATTCAATTTACCAAAAATAACTGGACTAAAAGTTATTTTTGGTAAATTGAATAACTTTCTCAAAAATCTATATTTTAGGAAAATGTTTTACTAGATCAACAATACCGTGAAGAATTTATCCTTCAAATCTCATGGGTTTACTTACTTCCTACCGAATTTTGAATGTTCTGTCCCAAAAATTTAAATTTAGGCACTCATATCTCAAAAAGTAAAGATCGAAAAAAAATGTTTTCCTGAGAAAACTTTTTAATTTTGATAGCTTGATGATATACAGATGGAAAACTTCAAAAAATGTCACCAGTAGAAAGTTTTTTCCAGCCTTTGCACAGCCTTAAGGATATAATTGTGGCGAATTCCGAAAATGATACACCAAAAAATCAAATTCGTTTGAATTTTTATTATTGGGAGTCCTTTACTTGAAGGTCCCATCTAGCCTGACTATATCGTCTGAGCCGTCAATAAGCCTGTTAATAAGCTGTCACCTATCAGCCGGGTCAGACAGTTGACGTGTTCGTCCAATAACACAGGAGTGACCCGGCTAAAAGTTGTTTTTCATATCTGGGTTTGAACCCGAGACCTCTAGGTTGCTACGCAAGCACGGATATTCACTAGATCACTTATCACTTCAATCATGGTACATTATTTATACACATTACAAACTTGATATTTGGTACCCTATTCGAATTTATTCATCTATTTCATATTGTAAAATATTATTATTACTTTTGAAATAGCTCAGCAGGCTTATGCAAATCAAATCTAGGTTATATACTATGTGTCACATTTACAAAGATTCAAGTACCTGTGTTTGAATTGACTATTCAGCTCGTTTATTGTTGAAAACTAATTGAAAGTATTTCTCACTGTATTAAGATGGAAGACGTTATAATAAACGTTGATAAATTTCTTATTTTTCAGTCTTATGGATATCTCCAATCAAACAATAAGGTTGAAGATCTGTTCATGTTCATGGAATCTTACACAATATTTGCAAGAGTCGCTCCGACAACCTTCTACATTCTACTGGCTGTTTGCATAGTTGCTGTTTTCGACAGGTTGGTTGAAATAGATTTTTCTCTCATTTTAATGAAAGTGACTACGCTCATTGATCCAGATCCCCGACCATTTTCTCGTCCCAAAATAATTAAGTAGAGAAGAACCCTTTGGTATAGTGAGGTCCACGTTATAATGGTAGTGTTTGATTAGCATTGGTGTTGCTAACCTTGTCTATCATTCGACAAAGCAGATAGTGCTAACTTTTTGCCAGATCGTTTTCCAACAAGTAAAAATATAATTGATTAACAAAATATTCAATCTCAATTATGGAAATTTATTATTAAAACGTTGAAAAAATATTTTTCGACGAATAAAATATAATTGATTATTTTTTAATAAGAATAAACAGTGCATAATTATTACATCACACATACCGGTGGTATCAGCTGTATCTTAAGCTGCGTACAGATATATGCGCCTCCAACCCGCTCCGCGCCGGCTCCGCCCTCGACCCTCCATCGCTCCGCCCACGTTCCACCATCGCACCACAGTCGCTCCGCCCCCGCTCTGCAGTCGCACCGATCATGAACGTTACGGAAGATGTTAGCTCTTCTCGCGTTCCCCGGTCGATCCACTCTTGCTCTCCGGTCGATCATCAATCGATCTGCTCGAGTGACGTTCGGTTGCGGAGCAGAGCGAAAGTCTGTACGCACCTCTATGGAAGGAAGTGGCAAGACAGAAAATCTGCAACGCTGCTCTTCGATCTTTCTTCACTGTCATAATAACGTGGACCTCCTTATAACGGTACCTATTTTTTGTTCTACAGGTCTATTGGTCGTAATATAAGTGAATCTTCACTGGCTGACTAAAAATAAACCATGTTATTAAATGTATAACTTTGAAAAATTTGGATTGAAAAAATCAATACGCTCCATTTGCATATTGATACACCAACTAAGACTGGTTTGGTTTTGAATCTGAGCAACTGAATGATTGAGCACACATGGTACAAAATTGATACTCATTTTCAGCTTTATGCTAAATTCCTCTATCAAGCCATCCATCCATAAATTCATTTTCAAGTACTGTAATCGGTAGAGTTTAGATTTTATAAGAAATTTCTAATTTATAAGATATCTTTCTCAATAGGCGAATACCGTACCATAGAATTGTATAGAAATTGATAAAATTAAATACAATTAAATTTTATTTAATGTTATCTTAAAGATAGTCACCCAGCCACGTGTAGCTAGGAATACGTCTTTGGAAGACTGAGTGCCGGTTGCACAACAGCCGGTTAAATTTTAACCGTGGGTTATTCCACGAATACTTTCTTTAAAAGACGGCTTCTCTGATTGGTTCTCGTGAAATTAATCACGGTTAAAATTAACCAGATGTTGTGCAACCGGGTCTAAGGGCCACACGCTAACACTACGTTTAACGCTAAACCTCTTTTACTTGTAGATATGGTTGCATATATCATAATGTGTTTCATACGGGGTTTAAACGAAAAGCTGACATTTCTCCGTGTAAACCGAGTATCTGTATACGGACCTTAGCTGTCCTATCTCCCTATATTAAAAGCTACGCTACGCTGGTGTGAACGGGACAGATTCGCAGCGTCAATTCAACATTGGGACATAGGACGGCTACGTCTTCCGAAGACGTATTCCTACTAGCTACACGTAGCTGGGCTTGTGACGACTGTTAGTAGTTTATATCTACGGTTACTACTGTACAATAACTTACTGTATTACTTTTAAGACTCAGTAATGTAATTTTGTGTGTACAGTTGAGACTGTAAAATTTCATCTATTGTCGTACTGTATTCAATATTTGTCTTTGCCTATTGTTCTAAGAAACGGCAATAAAATCAAATTTTATTCTAAACAAATATTTCAGGTTTGATTTGGCGCATTTGGATTTGACGCATTGCACAGATACGATGTTCAACCGTCAGGGCTGGTTCCTCCTTATCATTTACTTGCTGACCCTTCTTCTCACTCTGTGGTCTGCAGAACTCGATGATATGCTAATGCTGTATCCTCACGACAAGTCATTCACAAAAAATCGTGAGGTAAGTAAATGAAAATTTCATTTTTCATATCATTGAAAATCTTAGAGAATGTGATCAGTCCCATTCACCATAAATGAAAGAATCTACCGGAAGTAAAATTACAATAACTCATAGTGATTTATTGGACGAAATTTTAAATGTATGTCAATTTTTTCTTATGTGATGATATCATGGATCCGACTTGAATGAAATTGAGAGAAAAACACATTCAAGATAATTTTGAAAATAAAGATCTTAAATATGACGCTTCGACCTCATTGGGCGTGTGTCGACCTTTAGTAGTTTGTCCCTACTGTTACTACTTTGCAATATTCTAAACAAATATTTATAAATTTGGTCATTTGTCTAACCTGCCATAATTAGAAAAATCTATTGAAAGTAAAATTCAATTCACAGTAATTGAGTGGATGAAATTTCAAATAAATACCATCATTACCATCAAATGATCATTACTTCAATCGAATTATAATACAAATATTGCATCTAAGAATATTGTCTAAAGTAAGAATAGCTAAAGGATGTAGGCTAACCTAATCGATAACCGATACTACACAAAAATATATTTATACAAGGTCCCAGAATCTTTTAATTGCTGTCCTGGAAACACAACCACTCCTTGTTGTTATAAAATAATACCTCTATACTTTATGGTAACAATTGAAATTCACATTTTTGTTGGATTAATTATTATAAAACGTTATGAAACATTGCAATCATATATAATTATTGCTTACACATTAGAATAATATTATGTAGTTGAAAAAACACAGTTATATTTTTGTCACATCCACATTTGTCTACCGAACTGCAGTTTTATGTTGAAGCAAAACATATCATATTTAGCTGTTGGAAATAACTGAGATATTGCAATTATTCAAATGCTAATGAACTAATATTTGTCAATATTTGCAGTAGCAGAAGTCTTCGGGGTGAATTATAGCATTTAATTTAGATTTTTGTTTAACAATAATTATATATTTAGCTGTATTGCGTTTAGGTGAAATAAAAGAAAAATTGCCAGTTCCACATAATTTATTTGAGCCAAACTCAAGTGTCAATGCAATCATCATCAGTGGTCTTTTTTGTTTAGATATACAATACAATATCGCTTTCATTTCACCTTAATATGGAGAAATTCCATAATATCTCTGTTCATAGTGTAAATTGTACTGTATTTTTTCAATTATGGAGAAATTCCACAATATCAACTATTATTCAACAAATTTCATTGAGCAGTTGTTAAGTTCGTCTCCAGCTCAGTACAGGCGGTGCGTTTAATTTCAATCATTATTTTCTGAATTGCAGGAGCTGTATAATAAGCTTTCGCAATGGCATACGTTGAATGTATGTCGTTGCATATTTGCAATGCTTGGCTGGTTGGTGATATCCATCACAGAACCAGAGGATCTCCTTCTACAGCATTTGAAAGCCATCAAACAGTTCGATGTTCAGCCAAAAGACATACTCCTTGTCAGCAGTCCATCCTCTACAGCACGATATTGAAAATTAAACACTTGAAATATTTCAAAAACCAAATCAAAATATTTTTCGATCAAAACTGAAAATTTGATGATCGCAAAATTTTTAGTCAAAACTGGTAATTTGATGATCAAAATATTTTTTGGTCAAAACTTGGAGTTTGATGATCAAAAATTCTTCAATCAAAACTGGAAATTAGATAATCAAAATATTTTCAATCAAAACTTGAAATTTGATGATCAAAATATTTTTTAGTGAGGGGAATTGATAATCAAAATATTTGATCCATAGCTTAATATACGGTACAGATAAGACTTGCCCTAGTAGTTGACATAGTTTTTGAAAGATTTTTCATTCAAGATTCAAAGCGATATATTATTATTATTATTAAAAACTTTTCAATTCTTTATTCAGATTCATCAATAATAATTGAATCTCTAGTCAAGACAAATATATGTGATTAATAGCTCTAGTCAATAATCTAATCAAAACTTATAACAATAATATGTCTGAGCACTTTTTGTTCAGGAAGTATTTTCTGGATTATGTGTTTTTCACACACAATAAAAGCAAGTTGAATATTTCTATAGCTGTTTGATTACCTATAAATGAAATATACCCAAACCAACTTATATATTTTTCTATTTTCCAACATTTTTGCTAATACGTTTCCATTTGCTTCTCAATTTGCAAAAACTTAAGATTATCGAAAATAATTAAAAACTCATTTCAATTCGGGTAGGCTGAAAATTCTATGAAATTCCTCGATGCGTATCTATTAATCTTTAAAGAATAAGTTGGATTATTCAACAAAAGATAATAAATTTGTAATTACCTTGATCATACTCAAGGCATCAACAGTAATTAGCAAATGAAAATTCAGAAACATAAGTATTTATAGTTCAAATACTATGATATTATTGTCTTCTAACTGTGATCAGGGTATTTGAAAATTCAAACTTGAAAACGGTCTGCATTCACAATATGTGATTGTAGGCTAGTACATCCTGATCATTGATAAAAGGAGTAGATCAATGAATTTATTTTAGTGATTAGGAATGAAATAGCTATATTGAAACTTTTTGAAAGCGAGAAGTCCATAAAATATCAATAAACTTGATTATTACGTTTATAACAGAAATATTGAATAGAAACCGTGAAATTTGAATTGATTAATTGAATTATCGGTTTCTGATTTTAAAGTACTTTCAATATTTTAAATAGACTATATTTTGTGTACTCATTCATAACTTACACGTGTTATGAATTATTGAAAAAATATTTTTGAGATCGATATTTTTTATTGTTTTACACAATAAATTAGCATAATCAGAGCTATCATAATATTTCCAATTTGTAGACTATTGTTTAAATCTTTTTCTAAAATACTCACCTCTTTATCATCATTAATATTATAAATTCTTTTCTAAATGAAAGAACATTAACGAATCGATAAATATACGAAATCCTGAACCAATAATAAGTATAACCAATTTTTGGAATACCCATGCATCTAGCCATGTAATCATAGTACTTTAGTTTCTCATCCATTTCAAATTCCACAAAAATTAGATGTTAATAAGCAGTTCATGAATTTTTGACTTGAAAGTATTGAAATACACGGACATGATAAACTTTCTTTAAAGTGGTATGAATGTAATTTAGAATCTCAACTAACTTCATTAAACTAGAATTGGAGAATTATTTGAAAATTTCTCTATACAGTTCATTATGACAGCTATATTGTCTGTTTTCCCAGTAAACGAAGCTGAGGAATTTGCAAATTAAAACATACTATCAAAAATACATGATAAAAATAATTGTTGATATTCTTCATCTCAGTCCAATAAATAATGAGCTCCAGCAACAATATAACAGAGTAATAATCCATAACGACAATCTGTTTGCTTGAATAGTAGCCGACTTAAGATAAAAATTCTTACATTGTTCCACCCAAAACAATAAAATTTGATCGTCAGTCAACATTACACTTACAACTCTGTTGAAATATGAGACTGCCTATTGTTCTGAGTTTGATGATAAAGCCATCAAGTGGCTTTTAATTAATTTGTTGTTTTTATTGAGTGTGCAAGCAGTTGACGACATTAAATTGAGATCGAGAGTGAAACTTCAATTAGAAACTTCCTCTGCCGCCTTTATCACTTCAGATAGTTGTCAGTTGGATACTGTTGAACTGCTCTTATCAACTTTATCTTCGTAAACATTTGTGAGTAATATAATAAAATTTTAATATTAATTTAAAATAATCCTCTTCAATAATGCAGTGTAACTTTTAAAAGAGTTGTCTGTTCAATAGTTAAATTATAAATGTTCATGCATCTGTTGATGAATTCAAGATATTCTTTCTTCAAGATAGAAACTAATATTCATTTACCTTTCCATTAAAAGGTATAATATCTGTTGGACCTGAACTGAATCAAAACTAAAGTAGGCTAATAATTTGTCATGTTTTGTATCCCTATTACACAGTCAAATATTATCTTGTTATAGATGACATGATCATAGATATTTGATCATTAACGTCATACAATATTTGATTTTATTGACACGTGTATTAATAATAGGGAATTCAATCCTTGGTTAAAGCTCTTTAAATATCTATGAAGATATTAAAAGAGTTTATAATAACTATATTATGTGGTTGTGTTCTTTGTAATATTATGTCCCTTATCACTCTCCTTTTTACTCTGATACCGTTTATAATTTTATTTGCGTTTATACAAATTTTAGCATAGGCTTAACACTGTACAGAAGTAAATACGTAACTACTTTTAAAAAAATGTACCTTTTGAAGTAAAAAGTGATCAGTGGTATTAAAAAAATTACAGGCATTATTATATCACTAAAATGAGTAGCTCAACAGCAATATTTTATGTTGTAGTATTTTGTTTGTTATTATGATCTTTAAATAGAAATATGTAATGTAACTAAGTGACTTGTACCATAGAGAAAAGATACAAGCATAGATACATAAGCTATGCTTTTTTCTCCATGCTTGCTTGTACTATTTGAAAAAATTACGAGTGTGAGTAATTTAAAAAGTTATTTATAATTTCTAGAGTGTAAGCAATTTTGAAACCTTTAAATTAATAGAAAATAAAATATATATGGAATCCTATTTCAATATTATTGTAATAATAGATAGACCTAGATAAAATGTAATTCAATAGATGCGTTGAAATGTTGTAGGGTTATTATTTTAAACTTACGTTACTATTCATTCTAATAAAATACAGTACTCTATTATATACTGTATAATGAAAACATCTAGATTAGGTATATTTTTTGTTTAAAAATCACTTAACTGCTAATATGATTATGCTTCGATAATATTCCTCTTGACACAGCCGACCACCCGCTACTAGCATTCATTTATTCATATATTTATCATTCAGCAACAGCCATCACCCAATATAGGGATGGAAGCCGCCTATCATCTTTGTGAAATGGAAAAGTATTTGGACTACACACATGTGTCGGTTTTGTATTTTCTGGCGGTTTTTCCCACATTGTTACAGCGCGGCAAAAGAGGGTATGCGTTTACATTTGCCGCCTGGTAAAGGAAATCGAGCCGTTGGATTATTTACTGCGCATGCGCTGTTGTGGATGCAGCGCGGTCGTTGTAGGGGTGTAGAAGTTTAGAGGGGTAGTTTCACTCAGCTCTTGCAAGCTGCAGTGGTGCTGCACCATGCTGTTTGCTGCAAAGGTAAACACATCGATCCATATTTTGTGAGGTTATGATACCCACAGTAAAACGTTGTAACAAAATATATTTCACCATTCCTGCAGCAATTATTTTCATTGATGCGATTTCGGAATTTGCGAAAAAAATGTCTAAATCCAGTTTACTATTAGTACGGTAGTCGTATACTAAGTATTATTCAATTTATGATGAAACCTCCAGCTAACTGAAGCCGTGACGATATGAATAATTCATTGTTTAAAGCTCATTAAGATTTTTTCAGGACAACCGCAATCAATATTATTCTTGCTCTATTATTGATTTAATAAATAAACTTAGCAATTTGTGTATAACTCGAATACATAGTACGTTATTAATCATGCATTTTATTATCTCTTATCAATTGAACCCTATCAACCTTTTTTCTTTTGATTATCAGTTCACATTTTAATCGCTGATACTAGGTTTTTTAGTTCTTAAAAATATAGAACTCTATCAAAGTAATCTATTAGCTCGAATTTACATGTGTAGGTACTTGAGTTTGTCTCTATTGAAAACGGTTTAATTCAAAAATACAACATGACAATTTTTGAACTATTTTAAGAACAAAGCACATTATTTCAGTACATTATCAAGAACAGTTGTTAAGATGCTGTTGATTATTCAATAATCCCCTATTGATATCATTACAGTACGTTATACAAGTATCATTATGTCCTTCTAATGGAATGATTGATGTATAATTTGTGAGAGTTGATTTGAGAAAAAATAATTTATCATGATTCAAACTGTTTTGAATGTTTGATTCACAGGTTGAGACGTATCTATGAGAATCGAATATTGAAGGGAAGATGAGCGATGATGTAGTATGTAACAGTGGGATGGTACCAATCAATCTGAACTCAAAAGAGGCTCAACAACTTGTCGAAAAATTATTTGGATTATCAGTAATCGAATTAAAATCCCTTGTCTCCTATGATGATAAAAACTACCATGTTACAGTGAGTATTGATAATATATAAATTACAGTAAGAAATGTCTATATTAATTCCGGAATATATGGAACACATCTTAATGAATATATATTTTTAATTCAACTTGATCCAATTTATTTCCAAAAACTCAAGAAAAATCAAGCACTTATTCATTTAATTTTCTCTACAACAACTACTGAAAAGTGGATTTATTTTGTGAGTCCATTCATAGGTGATATCTTGATGATTTATTTTCAAAATTGAATGTTATATTTTTTGTGATAAAGTTTCAATTATTAGGCCTATGTGTTTCAATCAAGATGAGATGTATAAAAACATATAGGTAGAAGTTTAAATTGAGACAATGTGTTTAGTCAAGAGTACCTGTATGGAAAAAATATAGAAGTTGATAAAATATATAAATGAATGGAGGAGAAAGTACCCATAAATATACTTTTATTTAGGCTTTTATTTACTTCTAATGATAGTATAATGAAGCGTTTCTTCTGTATATTGATCCCTAAATATTTATTGAACTGACCCCAGTATTGATATATATTATTATTTTTCAACCAATTTTTCAGGTTTCAAGTAGCGAGAACCCTTTGATCCCAGATTTGTGGAAGCATGGATATGTTCTGAAGATTATGAACTCTGTCGATTCAAGAAACATACCATTTGTAGAGGCTCAAAATGAACTCATGATATTTTTAAGTAAGTTATGCAATCATTCAAGTTCAATCCAATTAATAAGATGTAGTTAATTATAAGGAAAATAATTATTTGGGTCAATGTTAGTCGTGTGAAGAGTTTGAATTAGCACGGGTTATACCCCGCTCATGATGTATGTACTAATTCCTGATGAATATCTTATAATATCATCTATAAAATTTTCTATCATGTGTACGCAGGAAAAAATGGAACATTGTTTTGTATGAAAATTAATGTGTGGCTTTGCTATTGACTAAATTGGCTAATTTGCTATTGACTAATAATTTGTTCCAATAAAATAATATTGATTTGTTAAAAATGTAATTTATTTGTGAAAATCTAGAAATATGAATGGTATTTAGCTCATTTAACTGCATATCATGTATTATAAATTAACCGTATATCATCCAGTACGTACATTACATTAATTCATGTTGAAATAATTCCAGTGGTTAATCAAAAGTAAATAATAATTTTCAGTAAAAATAAATTTCCAATGAAAATGATGTTTTTACCGATCTTAAATCATCAAAATATCGTATCATCTCATATTAATATATATGTTTATATTTCCCTTTTTTCGTTTCTAGAGCTTAGTGGAGAGACTCATAAATGATTTTTGTAACTTTCAGATGAAAACAATGTTTCTACACCAAGACCAGTGAAAAATGTTGATGGAAGTTATCATTCCATCTTGGAAGTCAGCCTTGGTGAGTGCTAATAATTCATGCTACAGTATAGACTACTGTAATTATTGACTTTTCATTTTAGCAAGGAAGTCGTTTCTGTGATAAAATCAATAATAATTGAACAATTGTACTTTACAATAGCAATTGCTATTATCAGTTCATCATTGAAACAGACACAATTCTTTTTAACAATAAAAAATACTGATTTGTATTTCGTAGTTCGTAACACTGTTATTATTTATTTATTTGATAGTATTATTAAGACTTTCTTCAAGTGAAGGTAGTGAAGTTTAAATCTCTCCCAACAGTTGTGAATACAGTTTGTTTGATATGATTATCCCAGTCTCAGTCTGTTTCTCAAGTCTTTGAAATCAATAATTTTTATGTTTTCCATAAATGAGAATTGCTTTAACTCTAGTTGAAAATAATGTTCTCACATCAGCTCTAACTTTTGTTGATTATCTTCAAATAAAATTTAAAATCTTTTCAAATCCAAAATTCAAATCTATTTAAAAACAAAAGACACAAAGTAAGATAAAAATACAAACAAAATACAGTTTGTTTGTTTCTATGGGTTAGACTCAGTGGAAATTGTCATATTGTATAAATAAATAATAAAATAAATAAATACGAAAGTAAGGCTGGCCACTAACGGTGAAGCATGCGTGATTAACATAATGGTCGGCTGTGCTAAAATAGGGAAGGATTGTTAGGATTTCCTACTATCGTAGGAAATCTATTATCCTACAATCCTAGTTCCTGTTACCATATTGAAGGATTAAATTGCATTAATGGTAATGATTTTCTAGAGGAAGGAGGCTCAGTTAGCTACGTGGTGCGACTTCTAACGTATCAACCTGGGTTGCTATTGAAAGATGTCAAACCATCAAGTGCCTTATTCTACAGTATTGGGCTGTTTGCAGCGAATTTGGATCTCAAAATGAAGGTAGCATTACATCAATTTTGAAATCTTCTCTTGTTCAGACGAATAGTTCTATCATTTCTTTGTGGTATCACTCACTTACATTCTTTTTATACAGAGTATTCGGAAAGTCACTGTGCACTTGAATTTTGGTGATGAATCACTGAGTGTATATAGTGACCTTCCGAAACCTCTTTATATCCAATGTCCTTTCATGTTTCATCCCCGTCTTATACTGCTAATTTCCACATATACTTATTTCTTTGTAATTGAAAAGTGTAGTCTTTCATCATTTTCCGCTGCCATCACATCCCAAAAAAACGACATTTATGACATAAAGTTTTCTTTGTCAGTCTTGAATTTTTATCACCTAATTAAATATTTGGAGTAATAGAACATTTTCTTCCTATTGATTTTACATGCGAGAACTGATTACTAAACTTTAATAAATAACTACTATTAAATAAAATACTACTAGAATAATTAAGTCCTCCAAATAATACTCATGGAACATTCTAAAGACACCAGAAATAAGAATGAAGTATGTAATATTACATTTTTTCTCGATTGGAATCGAATCTTCAATTCGAGATCTATAAAACTTTATAGTAAATATCAGAGTAATCGATATACGGACAACTTTTTGACTGAGAATTTATCGTAAATGATTGTGTTGCATGTTCCATGGTGTCACCGAGGCTGAGTTGACAGAATTAACAGATAAATGGATTATTTAAATAGAGATGATATAAATTTAAAATAACAGTTTCAAAATAAAGTTTTATTGAGAACAAATGTAAAATGTGAATTCTAAACTTGTAATTTATCATTTTTTGGTGACGTGTCCGTGAAGTCATCACTGGTTTGAGGTGTCTACAAAGCTTTGCTCTGTTCTTTGTGCTGGCTTGCTTCTTCTCTAAAATGATGGCTGGCTGTGGTGTCTAATTTTGTGCTCTCTGAATATTTTTCTGTTTAAGTGAATTTTTAATGTTTTAATTGAGTTTTGAACAGTTGTATGGTGTTCTAAGTTTGTGTATTTTGATTTGTGTGTTTACAAGCCTATAGCCATTGTTTTTTCAACTACATAAGTGGATAAGTATTTTAGCTTGTAATGATTTTAGATGCTTAAGTGTGTAAAGTATTGTTCTTTGTGGATTTGTGTAGTATATTGCCAAAATTCTTCTGAAGATTATAAGTTGGTTTGCTCTGAAAACTGGATTTCTCATTCATAGGCAATAGATCCATTCATAGTTTATCAAGAATCTATTACGTTGGAGCCGATAACTTTCATTAGGTTAATAGGTGAAAAATGCTAACCAACCGATTTAGGAGAAATTGGTAGCAAGGCAAATGTTACCCCTAGGTGGGACCGAATTACAAAATAAATATGTCCCAAATGGTACACCATGAAATCCCTGGTTATAGAAATTATGTGTAGGCTGATGTCTTGATAGGTTATGAATGAGATGCTGCTGAGTGGGAAATCGGTTCAAGAGAGATCAAGTCCTAATGAATATATTATCTGTGCAGACTAGCAAAATGGCATACAATATGAAAAATATTATAAATGATGATGAGTTAATAGCTGCCTTAACACAACTGTTTGATAAGCAAAATGCTAAGTTAGACCAAATGTTTAAAAATCAAGATGCTAGATTGATAATTTGAAACAAAATCAAAGTGCTAGGTTTGATGAGATGAAGCAAGAACTTGCTAGCATTAGATTAGAGCAGGTTAGTATAAACCTTCTATTAAAAGATACACATGAAACATTGAAAGATAATCATGAAGATGAAAGCAAATTGAAGCAGGATGATAGTAGTGTTAAGATACAAGATCAATTAGTTCAAGTTTCAGATAATGTAGGCCTAGTTACTGTTATTGAAAAAGTAAATCCTAATGGGATAGTAGAATTGAGTAATGTAGTAGGTAGGGAGCTGTCTTTATTGAAAGTCAACAGTAAAGAAAGTAGTATTGCCAAATTGAAAGTTAGGAAAACAGTAAATAAAGTGAATGTTTACATGAGACAGGTTTCTGTAGAGGTTAGGAACAATGTAAACAAAATGAATCTTGCTTTGAATCAAGTTGATGAATTCAACTTTCAACTGAAAATTGAAAAGGTGTATGCAAAGCATTATCTAATGAACATGACTAACTTTTGTAAGCAAAATGGCTTTGTTGAAAAAATGAACCCATGAATAAAATCATGTTCTTGAAGAAAACAAAACACAAAGTCACCATTGATGTGTTTTATATCAAAGTTGTTTCAAGTTGCTTACTTACAAGATGATGACAGTGAATCACATGATGAAAGGGTATTCCCCAGACACAATGATTAGGAATCCTGTGTTATGCCGGATTCAGAATAGCATAATCGCTACGCAGTGTATGGTAAGAGTCCATAATTGTGTCTTTTTTCTTTCCTGTAGCCTATTTTTCTTGGCCCTTAATCTTTTCAAATTTCGATTCTTTCCTGTCTTTGTGTAATGTTCAGTAAAATTCTTCTATGATGCATATCTTAACCAATCTTGTCCATAGTCATTAAATTTGTATTTTTTTTTGAAATAATTTGGAAGTTAAAATAGTAGCTTATTTTCCTAATCTTTAATTGTTGATAAAACTTAACTTTTCTAAAATCTATCCATTGTAGTGTAAATAATTGTTTGCTTGCAGTATATTTTTTCATCATGTATTACATATTTTATTATGTCTATTTTTTTTGTCAAGTATCATATTAGGTAATTAGGTTTTTCAGAGCAAATTATGTCTCATTTTCTCATTTTCAGTATATTTTTATTAAATATACTTCCTTATGAAAGTTCAGTACTGACATGTAGGATAGGCTCTAATTAATCTTTCTCTTCCTTGTATTATTTAGGAAATTTATTTACCCAATTTTCTTTTTCTCTTGTTTGTATTTTTTAGGGAACTAATTTACCCATTATCCATCTTGATCATCTTTATATTGTAATCTTGAAATGTTTGTACTCATTATACAGTTTTCAAATTCTGAATTTATTTAAAAAATAAATGGTTCATTTAGAACATGCTGAAATATCATCTTATGTATAAATTCTTTTGTTATAATAATAAAACTTCAAAATTTGAAAGTATTAATGAATTGTATCACCATATATATGAGATGTATTAATGAAAGTTAACTTGAATAATAATGTTTTCATTAAATAAAAACGTCTTGTCATATTTTTAATTGAAATGAGTTAAAGGTTAAATTTCACTAAAGTTTTGTAATTGATGTCTTTTTCTAAATAAAAAAAAACTGTTTATTCTATAAATTTTGATATGATTGATTATCACTTGAAATGGATGCTGGAGTGTATGTAGAATTTTTAGTGGGGTTTGTTGATTAGAATTTTGCTGGTATGTGATTGTTTTTTGAGATGGAAACCCATTATTGCCTAAAGAAGGAATAACAGAGGTTATGACTTAGAGAGGCAGTAATGAGATAATATTTTTTTGTGTTGATTACTTATGTTGATTGCCATAGATACAAAATAATGATTAATAATGTTGATTGCCATAGATGCAGATTACTTATGAATATTTTGCCTTTGAAGCAAAATATTATTGATGTTTTGATGATGATTTCTTGTTTAATGATTGATAGTAAAGTTTTGTCATGAATGTAGTTTGTGTTTAGAACATTGAAAAGTCGAAATAAACTATAGTATCCAACAAACGATGATTAATAATATTGAATAATTTGCTTTTTATAAAATATTTGAACAGTGAATAAATGAAAATGAAATTATTTTTTCTATTGAATTTTGTAATTGATGTCTCCAAATTTCACAATATATGTATTGCTGACTGTATAATAAGATGTTAACAATTTCATTTTTATATTGATTATATACTTAGAAATAATTTTCATGTGTATTAGATTGTATTGATAGCCTAATCAAAATTTTCTTTTTAGTTTATAAGCATTTTAAGATAACAGGTACAGCATGGACATTAACATTGAAATAATTATCACGTGAATCTCGAAATCGGCAACAAGTGAACGCCATGAAGAGTGTTAAGAACATTTGGGTGATTTTCGAACTAGTGTGACTCATCAATTGAATATCTAAACAATAACTATGCCAATATCTACACTGATGCCTACGCCAATATCTACACCAATATCTACACCAATAACTACGCCAATATCTGCTCTGATGTCAATATCTACACCAATATCAACGCCAATATCTACACCAATAACTACGCCCCTATCTACACTGATGCCTATGCCAATATCTACGCCAATGCCTGCGCCGATGCCTGTGCTGATGCCAATGCCAATATCTACGCCGATGCCTGCGCCGATGCCAATGCCTGTGCCAATGTTGATGCCAATGCAGACACCAAAGCATACGCCAATGACAATGCTAACGCTTATTGCTGACCATGTAACTCAAACTTCAACACTACCACATTACCTGGAGGTAATTGCCATCCATGTTCACATTCGCAACTTTGAATTCAAATTAACAGTCACAGTATCATGAAAGAATTGATTCAAAAATCCTCTCCTAAATTATTCCTGTATGCAGAACTCTAAACCTTGAAAGCTGAAAATATCAAAAAACCAAACCTTACCTAAATTAATCCTCACCTAAATTAATCCTGTATGCAGCGTCTATCTCTTTTCTGAAAAACGAATTACATTGTCATTTCAAGCCTGAAATGTACATTGTATAATTACAAATACTTACTTACTTACTCCTCGGCTCTACAACCCATTGAGGGTCTTGGCCTCCCGCAGTATGCCTCTCCATTCGTCCCGATTTTGAGCTTTCCTTCTCCATCCTCTGATACCCATCTGCCTCAAGTCATTCTCCACGTCGTCAATCCAACGCATTCTTGGTCTTCCCCTCAGTCTTCTTCCTCCAGGATTCATTCTGTGGACTTTCTTTGCGCTCCTTGAGTCATCCATGCGCTCCACATGTCCTAACCAACCTAGACGTCTCATTTTTATTTCAACTACAATGTCTGGGTTGTTGTAGAGCTCTCGCAACTCTTGGTTAGTGCGGATCCTCCACTCTCCATCACTATAGGTGGGTCCGTAGATTTTTCGGAGGATCTTTCTTTCCCAGACATTGAGTATGGTCTCGTCCCTCTGAGTAAGTACCCAGGTTTCTGCACCATATAGTACGGCTGGTCTTATGACAGTGTTGTAAACTTGCACTTTTAGCCTTCTTGAGATAAGTCGGGAATTGATAAAAGTTTTTAAAGCATAATAACATCTATTCCCAGCTGATACTTTAGCTTTGATATCTATTGGGACTTCGTTTTTTTGTGTTATTACAGCTCCCAGATATTTGAATTCCTCAACCTTCTCAAAACTACTGTCTCCAAACACAAAACGTCTTTCATTCCCTTGGGTATTTTTTCTACTATTGTGCATATTTTGTCTTATTATTATTAATTTTGAGACCTGTTTGCTCAGATCCAGTCTTAAGTTGGTCAAATCCTTCCAGTAGGGCTCTTTTATTTCTTGCTAGTAGGACCACATCATCTGCGTATGCCATGTATTGTAGAGTCCTATCCATGATGGTTCCATTTGGTTAACTGTCAAACTCCGTATAACCTTTTCCAAACTAATATTGAATAGCATGGCCGATAATACATCTCCTTGTCTAAGTCCATTACTTGCCAAGAAACTGTTGGACAGGCTTCCCTGGATCTTCACTCGGTACTTTGTACCTTTCAAAGTCATTCTCACTAATCTTGTAAGTTTGCCAGGTATACCGAATTCAATCATACTTGCTAACAGACTATTCCTTTTCACACTATCAAATGCTTGCTTATAATCTATGTATAATTGGTGCAAATCAATATTATACTCATAGCATTTTTCCAAGATTGTACGGATAGTGAATATATGGTCTGTGCATGATCGGTTTGGTCTAAATCCAGCTTGGTAGTCCCCTAAAATTTCTTCCACATAAGGCATCAACCTTCTACCTATTATCTTGGTTAGGACTTTATAAGCAATATTCAATAAGGAGATACCTCTATAGTTTGAGCAGTCAGTCTTGCTTCCTTTCTTATGGATAGGGCAGATTACCGCCATCCGCCAATCTTCAGGCATTTCTTCTTCTCTCCAAATTTTAACAATTAAACTATGTAAAGCTTTGAGAAGGTGTGGACCACCGGCCTTATCATTTCTGCAGTTATTGTATCTTCCCCTGGGGCCTTATTATTTTTCAGTGATTCAACGGCTTCCTCTACTTCATGTATCTGAGGGTCTTCAATGAATGGTTCTGGACCTATTTGATTGCATTCCAGTTGTAGATCCTCCTCAGCTATTCCTCCAAGCAATTCATTGAAATATTCTCTCCACCGCTCAATGACTTGTTCTTCCCCTCCTACAAGATTGCCATCACTATCTGTACAAAAATTTGTTCTTGTTGGAATCCAGCCTTTCCTTCTCGTATTCTCATATACATTTTTCTCACATTCTTTGCCTCAGCAAACGCCATTATCTCTTCCAACTTACTTCTTTCAAAATCTCTTTTCTTTTTCCGGCAGAGCTGTCTGGCATACGCTCTTTTTTCTTGGAATAGGTTTGTTGTAGCTCTTGTTTTTCTGTTCAGCATGTTCATTCTTGCTCGGTTTCTGTCTTCAAATATAATAATATAATTACAAATATGATACAAAATTTACGTGACTCTGTATCCAGTTTGGAATGCAGCCGTCTACTACAAGCATGAAGCAATGTTAACTGAGATGTCACCTGTATCGAGTTTGATATGCATCAGTCGACTACAAGTATCAGCCCAACACTACGTGCATCCAGATCAGCCCAGCACTAACGTCATCACATTGGAGTCACACTTAACTGAAAATCATACTGAGTGCCTTAACAGACTGTTTTCCAAAATTTGCATCGATAAAATCAACCGCGTCAATAGTGAAAGAAATGAACATTTTTTGATTTATTGAAATTTTATGTGAAAATTAAATGTAACAATTCATCAATTCATTTAAAAAAAAAGTATTAATAATTTTTTATTCAACATACTAAATTTTTTTTTATGCAATAAAAATTGAATTTTTCTATCTATTAAATTTATGTGCAATTTCAAAAAACTATTCTTTATATATATTAAACTTTCCATTGAGATATTTCCTTTAAATTATAAAGCTAAATCAAAAGTAATTTTGATATTCTATACTTTGAAATATTGTTTGGAAACATATAACAAATGCTATTGATGATTTTTATAATAGTTTTCAATATTATAGGACAACATGTAATGTTTTTATAGAAAAAATTGTTACTGTTCTCGAATTTACAATTCAACAATTTCCATTTGGGTCAATGTAATTTTTTTTCTTTAATTTTCAAACAGTAAAATTTTTATGTCAAGAGGGGGTTTATTGTATATTACATTTTTTCTCGATTGGAATCGAATCTTCAATTCGAGATCTATAAAACTTTATAGTAAATATCAGAGTAATCGATATACGGACAACTTTTTGACTGAGAATTTATCATAAATGATTGTGTTGCATGTTCCATGGTGTCACCGAGGCTGAGTTGACAGAATTAACAGATAAATGGATTATTTAAATAGAGATGATATATAAATTTAAAATAACAGTTTCAAAATAAAGTTTTATTGAGAACAAATGTAAAATGTGAATTCTAAACTTGTAATTTATAATTTTTTGGTGACGTGTCCGTGAAGTCGTCACTGGTTTGAGGTGTCTACAAAGCTTTGCTCTGTTCTTTGTGCTGGCTTGCTTCTTCTCTAAAAATGATGGCTGGCTGTGTGTGTTCTAATTTTGTGCTCTCTGAATATTTTTCTGTTTAAGTGAATTTTTAATGTTTTAAATTGAGTTTTGAACAGTTGTATGGTGTTCTAAGCTTGTGTATTTTGATTTGTGTGTTTACAAGCCTATAGCCATTGTTTTTTCAACTACATAAGTGGATAAGTATTTAGCTTGTAATGATTTTAGATGCTTAAGTGTGTAAAGTATTGTTCTTTGTGGATTTGTGTAGTATATTGCCAAAATTCTTCTGAAGATTATAAGTTGGTTTGCTCTGAAAACTGGATTTCTCATTCATAGGCAATAGATCCATTCATAGTTTATCAAGAATCTATTACGTTGGAGCCGATAACTTTCATTAGGTTAATAGGTGAAAAATGCTAACCAACCGATTTAGGAGAAATTGGTAGCACGGCAAGTATTGACGGAAGTCGAACACTGTAATTGCCAGTCATCAATTGGACTTCACCATATCACCAATAAATTGTCTACTGGACGATTCTGTTTAAAAAAATTAATATAGGCTCACTCAATAAATAATACTCCACCTGATAAGTAATATTTTAATCTTATTTCCTAATAAAAAGGTAAATTTATACAAGATGTGCACATTGTAATACAATGCAATCAACTCTGCAATTATTTAATTAATTATTTTTCTGAAGTATTTCTTAGTTCTGTTAAGGTTTTATTCTTTGTTTTCGGAACCAATAAAACAATAACTTTATTTCGGAAACAATAAATTTATTTATTTTCCAATCACGATAATGACATTATATAGCCGTAACATGTCCTGACTAAATAATTGGGTAGGTATTCAGATTTATATTTTTATTTATATTCAAAATTAGCCCTAAAGAAAAAATACAATGTAGGTGTACTACCGGTATTAAAAGTAAAAAAACTGAACTAGCTGTTCAATGATGATTCTCCATTATTGCAATTCGCTTTACCGATATTTCAGTTTGGTTCTATTAAAAATAATCTAGAGAAATTCCTTCATAAATCAACAATGAGTAGTAAGCGATACTTTTAGTACCAGTAGATAACAGAATATCCTTGCAGAACATCTAAACGAGCGATGTTTGAAAAAGTACGTTCTGGGTTATTATTATTATAGGCTTACTATACTTAAAAAATGATTGTTGAAGAAAGAACTTGGATATGAATTAGGATACATTATGCACTGTACGTATATTTTAACCACTGAAATAACTGAACATAGTATAGGTAATATCGGGGGACCGAGCTTTGCTCTGCGTGTGAAAGCATAGAAAATTTGTAACGAAAGATTGAATTTATTGTTTATATTTATTTATTCATTTTCTCAGTCGTACAATTATTTTTACAGTTATATGAGGAGGCACAACAGGCTTATGCCCAAAACTGTCCTTTTTTCAAATTTATACTACAGTCTTAATCAAAATCTAGGTTAAGCTACTATCACTCACCAAAATAAAAATTTATTCACACTTAAAAAAACAAACACATCATCAATTACAAATAGATATACTATGAATTCGATTTAGAATGATATACTATGTTTGTTAATATACTATGTAGGCTACTATTCTAGATTAACAGCATCTATTTACTATTTTGGACTTTCTGAAGTGTTTTCTAAAAAAAAGAGAAATAAACGAAAATAAGTTTTCTTGCTGAATTTTGCTTCACATGAGATCAGCTGAATGATCCCACACATGCACTCGTTCACTCACTTCCATTAGGCCTACGGTATCGACAGACGACAAAATTTCCAGCTGTTTTTCCAAGTACGTATCTATCCTTTTAATGTCTTCCAGCGAGTTATCCCAGTGTTGAGACCTAGTGCAATCGAATTTTCATATCATAAACCTACTTTGTTCTAATTTTCGTGAGAATCGTTAGAGCCGTTTTCGAGATCCGGTCACATACAGATACCGTATATATAAACATAAAAACATATAAACAGAAATTGCTCGTTTAATAGTATAGGATAACATGTTTGGAGTAGCTCTTCATTGAAATATATTTGAAACTTTTTGACTTAGAAGCTATTTCATTCTGATTTCCTTGTTCTAGGAATTCAGCCATGAGGGGTTTTCTTCGAGACGTACCTCTTGGAGCCTGGAGTGTTTACCCCAAGTGAGAAGTCATCTCTTTGTGCTGAAAGATGAAGATAAACTTGGCATTGTCAATGAAATCATTGAACAATTCGAGGAGAATGTAATTAGTAGGCTAGAAACTTTACAGAAAGGTGAGCTGAAGAACTAAATCAACTAAATGATAACGGAACTAATTGGATATCTAGGGATAATGAGAAGATGTCTTCTTATAAAAATTAATAAGATATTTGCTAAAGAATATGAATATTTGCAAATAACGAGTCACTTTTAAAAACAAAACAATTAACCTAGTTCGGACTATGTGTAACCTTATCTTAAGTTGGGAGAGGAATAGCACAAGGTTACCTTATTTTCTCTCCCTATAATTTTGATGATATACTTATTATATGGATCAATAAAGAATCAAGACTACCATATTAAATACTATATTCCATCATATCAAGCTTACATCATATATTGCATCAAGATCATAATAAAAAGCATTTTTATCATAAAATTTATAACATTCTATTCGTATTGAAACTATTTAGAAGAAATACTTCTAATTTTCACGGTGTAGAATAACTTGTTCTGGTCACACTCAGAGAAGCACAATAGTATAATAGTTGATGCACATACCATAGCTAGTTAGTTTACTTCTATTTTTATATGACTGATTGGGGATTTCCCACTTGTTATATTAACCTTTTTGCCATGCTATCCATGTGTCTTTCTGAACTAAGTAATACAAATTTGCCCAATAAACTAGAAGAGGAGTAAAAATATAAAAATGTGCAAGTCAAAAACGTTATTCCTCTTATTTTTAATGAATCCATGTGCCTTTCTGAACCAATTAATACAAATTTGCCTAATAAACTAAAAGAGTGGTAAAAAGATAAAAAAGTCAAAAACATTATTCCTCACATTTTTAATCAATTTCTCAATGATAATATGTAATAATTATATTCAACGTTGTGTTGAAATATTTTAAAAAGTAGCCCACTGTATTTTCTGAAGAGGTCTCCAGACTAAAATTATAGAATGGAATAATCCTTGATAGCTGATGATAAAATAATCCAAGTCTAGTAAAGTTATGATTAATAAAAACAATATAAAAGCTTGTAGTACCCTTTATTAAAAACTTACAAATATTTTAACCTTTAGTTTCGACCATTGGTCATTTTCAATTAAAAATTTATTTACCCATTATCAATGATCATCATAAATAAAAAATTTATTTCAACTTGAAAATGACCAATGGTCGAAACAAGTCGTTGAAATACTTTGAGGAGGAGACGTTTGAGAGGAAAGTCTAGGTACAACTATAGTGAGGTCAACGTTATAATGACAGTATTTGATCAACTTTGGTTTTGCTATCCTTGTCTATCATTCGACAAAGCCGGTGGTACTATCCTTTTCAAGGTCCACAACGGTGCCAATTATGTTTTTGACAGTGTAGAAATATGATTAATTAATGCAGAGAATTGGCATCGCTATTCTTCTATCTTTATCCACTGTCATTATAATGTGGACCTCACTTTAGAACAAGTGTCATTTATAGTTCTGTAATTGGTAAAATTGCTAGACTTGCTAGAGCCTAATCGGAAAAGAGCTAGAGGGTTTTATAGAGACGATGTGTAAAGGGAATGAGAGTGAAAAGTTTAGGAACGACTAGAAGAAGTATAGTGTCATCCATATTTCTATAATCAGACTAACTAGAGCCTAATCGGAAAAGATCTAGAGGGTTTTGTAGAGGCGATGTGTAAGAGGAATGAGCTAGAAAATTTTAGATACAACTAGAGCAATTGTCATCTATTGTTCCAGTTTTATCTAAAATAGAGTAATGAAGTAACGTAGATCTTCCAGGATAATACGTCTCTAAATAGAACGGTTTTAGCTGGAGCCCAATCTTTAATGTGCTAGAGGGTGATATAGAGTTACTGTGTTGAAGGAATGAAAGAGAAAAGTCTAGGTACCTATAACTAAAACTAGTGACATCTATAGTTCCAGTTGTATAATATAGAGTGTGATAGAGTAATGACGAGAAGATTAATTTAAACAAGCTAGAGTCCAATTACAGCAGTGCTAGTGGGTTTTGGGAGTGAGTGGGTAAAGTTTAGTTACAACTAGAACATGGTGTCATCTAGAGTTTTCATTTGTATCTAAACTTGTGATATAGTAATGTAGGTCTTGCCAGGATAATACATCTCTAATGAAAGCCGTTTTAGCTAGACCATAATCTGTAGCGATCTGTACTCAATATAATAGAATTTTGTGAGTGTTTTTATCCTAGTTAAGATGGTCCGGTCAAGTAATAGAGTTCTAACTCCACTTGGAGCGATTAAACTCAACTAAGCGAAAACGTAAATGAATGCTCCACTCTTGTCAAGAAAGATCAAGCCCATGTAACGATTGCTTCATGGAGGATGCAATCCTAAGTCTAGTCTAACAACAAAATGAATAAACGAATATCAAAAACTATAACAATTATTGAAGAATCTAAAATGATTGAATTAATATTGATTATCACAGTATTATTATAATTTCCTATTAGAAAATTGATTTATGTAAGAAGTTTAAACCAATAAATAACTGTAATTGATATTCTAAACTTGATATTTTTAATATAGACTTGTATTTCACAGTAAATATTAAAATTGACCTACTTTTTTGACATTGGAAACGGGATAATATTTTTCATTTACACATCATTATACTAATAAATAAATTCTAAATATGAGGACTTTACTTCTAGAATCTGGAAGCGATTGATTGGTTACAACATATTGTGTTATAAACGGAAATTTACGATCACTAACTTGACTTTAAATGTTGGTATTGTGCATTTGCCATTTGACTTCAATTGTTGGAATTTTGAATTTGCCATGTATTTTATCAGGCGTGCGTCCTCCATGCAACGATCAGCTATTATAGCAAGTGATATTAATTTAGTTTAGATCCGGCAAGTGAGTTGTATTGAATGTGATTGGGTTCCAGCAAATCAGTCTACTTAAAAATGGTGAGCAATCTAGCTAGATTATTGTAACCTAGTGGTTGATTGTTGTAAGAGTCCCTCCTCACTTTAGTCCGGTACCACTATTATTCAGATATCAGGCAAATAATTTCTATACTGTATTAATTGAATTATTTTAGGAAGAAAATAATTGAATTAGTCGAATTTTATCCGTATGAGTGTTATCCAATGATCTTCATCATCATCATCATGGACTATGATGGTTATGAAATTGTATTGGTCAACTGTGTTTTCGATTGGTTTTTATTACCTTGATTACACTTGATTACCTTTATTACCTTGATTTTTAATAAAGGGTACTACAAGTTTTTATATTGTTTTTATTAATTTGAAGAAAGTAGCCCATAAGTGAAGTGATTTTAAAGTTATTATTTATGAATTCCATTCTCCTATACTGAAATCTTATCATATTAAAGTTAAAACTTAATGTTGTATTTTCTACTTGATTTTCTATTTTCACAAAACCCATGACTTCGATGTTTATGTCATCATTATCAGTTGAGCATCTTCAGTTAATCCTTCTATGAAAGTAAAATAATTTAGTAAACATTATGAAAATTTAGATTCTGTAAAAATAAACAATATTAAGAAGAAAATACAACATATTGTGAAAATTACATTATTGTGTTCTAATTTTATCGTTGAAAAATCCTACAAATTCTCTGAATACAGCCGTCAATTTCATTTTTGGTTATAATTTTCAGGCCCAATACACGGTGATCTGAATGAGCAAAATATAATAGTTGAGAAAACAGAATCCGATTATGAGATGTGCTCGATCATTGACTTCGGGGACTCGCATGTGTCAGCTTACTTGTTCGAGCTGTCCATACTGATGTGCTACCTACTCATGTTGACACAGTCAGCCGATGAGGGGAGGGATGTGGTGGCTGGATACTCCTATTTATTGAAACTACCGGAGGACGAACTCAAACTATTGAAAGTAAGTTTTTATTGACAATATTAATTTGCATTGGTTTTAAAAGATTTTTTATTTAATATAATTATAAAATAACCATACTACGATTAAGCATGGCTAGTATCTTACTTACTTTACTTTATTTATTTAAATCATCAATAGAAAAACTACAACATATAGAGGCTTACAGCTTTATGCCAAAACAAGCCTCATTGAAAATCAATTGTTTACAGTTTACACAAACAGAAACTAAATTAAATAAGACAGAAAAAATAGCAATAAAATAGTTTGGAACAAACATTATAAATAGGAAATGACACAAGACACAATAGAAAATAGACGGAAGAAAAACAAATTAGACTAACTGAAAAAAGAGAGTAGGTAGCAAGCCTATTAAGAAGAATTTAAAATTTTAGTTGGTTGAGTTGGTTCGACAGTCCTTGGTGGACCTGACTATGATCACCATACTATGATTAAGCATGACTAGTATCACTGAATAATCTCTGATATAATTCATACATGTTTATTTGACTATTTCAAAAATCATGATTGACTTATCTCCTGAAGAACTCTGACACTAGACCTGGGTCAGACTGATCGTTCCATGTAAATAAAAATATGAATCTGAGTACCATTTTTAAAATTATTTCGTCACGACATGTTTCGGCTACTAATGCCATTATCAAATAGCCCTAAAGAAAAATACAGATCGTTCCATATTTATTTATTTATCAACTATTAACAATAAAGTAAAACTGTGAACCATATACGGGGGTCATTCTTTTCAACCTACGATCACATACCATAAGACACTGACAAGGGGATGGGGGTGACTTTTACAGAGCTGAACGTATTGCTATCCCCAACAAACGTCCTGTGATCGGTGCGGCCAGATCGTCAATTGTTGTCGAGTTATAGACCCACAAACATGGCCGCCTCACTTGAGTCTCCCGCCAAGTGCTAGTTGAGTAGCGTTTTTCGTTTTTGCAAGCAAAATTCAATAGTTCAGCATAGATCTAAGGAAGAATTGCTCAATTTCATTCAGAAAACGTTATAAGTGATGATGTTGTGCGTGAATGGTCTCGGAAAATAAAAGACGTCAATTGAAATGACTTCTGGAATCGTTGTGATGCATGTCAACTCGGACTCACAGTGCTAGTGCATCAAACGTCTTCTCCAGCAAATCAAATAGGATAATTAAGATCACTCACCATACATACCTGGCTTGACCACTAGTAACTTATATCTTTTCCCCAAACTCAAGACATTACATTGAGAGCTTCCCAACTAAGGAGGAGCTCCAAAACAATGTCATAGCCCACTTAAACTAATTGGGCGGCAGCATTTATGTAGAGGGTGTTGGTAGGCTGGTTCGCTGGTATGACAAAAATGTCTCAACCTTCACGATATCTATATTAAAGATTAGTCATAAGTGTAAGTTACTTTTGGATTCATTTATATGCATTCGTATTTTATTTGTAGCCATTCGGAGGTTGAAAAAAATTACCCCCGTAAAATGCGAGATTCAATCAACAATATAATAAGATCTTAAATTGTGTAATATCGTTTTGTCTTGTGTGAAATCAAATGCACAATATCAACTCCAAAAACGCAACAACGGTGACTATTTTTCAAGCAATAGTGATGATGCCCACAGGTATTAGTGACACATGAGGAACTGTAACATTGAAGTTGCTCCCTTCTCAAACAAAAATTAGTTCTATTGATTACAATGAATGAAACAATATTTCAATCTAAATGTGGATTCGATCAATAATCGTTGTTATTTTTTCAGGTGTGTATCTGTGGTCGATTGGTTCAAAGCTTGGTATTGGGACTCTACTTTTACTCTAAAAACCCTTCCAACACATACATCCTATGTACCCAGGAGGAAGGTTGGAAACTTTTGAAAAAACTTTGGCAAATTGACTCGGACACTCTCCATACTTTGTGGTGTTCCGGAATTAATTCAATCAGAGAAAATTGATTGGATGATATCTACTGAAATAATTCAAGTATTAATATAGCAATAATCTGACGTTTCAATAGCAATAACATTTTAAAATATAAGTGATACACTAGGCTATATCTATATTAATTTATTGAATACGATATAAATAAAAATACATTGAATTCTATACATTTACAGTAGAAATCCAATTATCGGAATTTGGGATCGGGCCTCATTCTGTTACAGTAATCAAATTATTTGAGTTTTCAGACAAAAACAGGAAATTAAGAAAAAACTTTATTACAAATTCTACATAGCATTTTTACTTTAATTATAACTGTTAAATACTACACTGTAAGAACTGAACTTTGCTAAATGAGTGTTAATGCTCTTTGAATAGATCTGAAATTCGCGGAGATTTCGCCTATTTATATACGATGTGATTTTAAGCGACTCGTATTTTAAGCGATTCGGATTATCGACAATTTGGATAATTGTACCTCTACTGTATTCAGATTGGTCCAATGTTAACATTTCATGAATATTGGAAAAAATATGTTGAATGGTATCCTCGTCTTCTAGTATAGCCTACTCTCTTGTTGTGATATTGTATTCTACAGAGTGTTTCAGAAGTAGTGTCAAACATTTTAGGGTATTGTTCCTAGATGATAGGAGACTACAAATTTCGTATTTGAAGTGTCCAAAACTCAGCGGTTATCGTTATAGCTGCCATTTTGTTTTTTCACTTAGGAATTTTCATCTCAAGAACGAAATGTTGTATTGATCTGAAATTTGGCATGAATAATAACGCTATAAAGACTCCACTTTTAAAAATAAAATAAAAAAAATTCAATGTAAATATTCAAAATTTCGGCCATTATAAAATTTTGATTGCAAATTTCACGAAAACCGTTCACTTTACAAAAAAATTACAAGAGACACAAAAGTTGGCAAATTTCATCAAGATTTCAAGGTTAGGTACCTTATTTATTAAGATTGGTCAAAGAATAACAAAGAAATTAATTCTTTTCGTACTGCATGCATGATCACTTGTCACCATTTAAACATCAATATTACATTTTCAATTCCAATTGTATTTAAGATGAAGCTTTGAAACTCTGTATGGCTCCATATGGCCATCCAGCTGATTTTACAATGTTTTTCAGTTTGTTCATAGTCATGCATGCAGTACAAAAAGGATCAATTTCTCTGTTATTCTTCGACCAATCTTAATAAATAAGATATCCTTGGAATCTTGATGAGATTTGCTAACTTTTTTGTCTCTTGTAATTGTAAAGTGAACGGTTTTCGTGAAATTTGCAATCAAAAATTAAAGATGGCCGCCATTTTGAAAATTTACATCGAGAATTTTTTTATTTTAATTTTTAAAGTTGAGTCTTTATAGCATAAATATTCATGCCAATACAACATTTCGTTCTTGAGATAAAAACTCCTAAGTGAAAAAACAAAATGGCAGCTATAAGGATAACCACTGAGTTATAAGGAACAATACCCTTAAAGGTTCGACACTACTTCTGAAACACTCTGTATATTTCATCAATTTTGCATATTTTTTCAATATCAAGCTCAATAATGATAATAATATAGAGTCTATCATATATGTAACCTATCAATTCGCAGAGTTGATATATTTTCTCTGTCAGAAGTTTAGTAATGAAAGCGATATTACCTGCTAACCAATTCCAGAAATTCATATGAAGAATGAAAACACTGTAAGTTTTTCTCATCTTTTATCACAATAGTTTCTATGATAATAAAAAGACTGCAAAAGTATTTCCTTCAAACAAAAAATGTCAATTATATTCATGTAAGTAATTTTAGGTACCTATCAATTCAGAATGTGATAAACGGGGTAGATTACAAAGAAAGTATGAATTTTTCTTGGCAATCGAAAATAATAGTCTCAATCTTGAAAGAAAATTAGAAAATTAATATATGAATTTTTGTAACAACAGTAAGCATTAATGTTACTGTTTTCCTCCAATGTCATAATTGTATTATGATTATAGTATTTTATACAATAAACGAATTATAATGGAATTACTATAATTTTATTTTCGAGTGGCCTTTCCAATGTATTGTCTTCATTCTGTTGTAATACATGCGATTTCTAAATATTATAAAAAATTATTACCTCATTTTGATGAGGTGTTAGGCGGGTTTTGAGAAATAGGTAGGTACTCAATTTGAATCTCAGATTTTGCAGCATTATTAATACCTATAATATCATAAGCTCTACCTATGATAATTAACAATTTACCTAATCACAAACTCTGTTAATATCCTGGACCGAAAATCAAGTGATGAAGCAGTGTGTGATTACATAACCTTATCTTTTGGACAACATTAACATTTTATCAAAATTTTTGGAGAGAAAAGTACAGGCTCAGCCTAGTTTTTCCTCCAATGTCATAATTGTATTATGATTATAGTATTTTATACAATAAATGAATAAATAAATAAAAATGAATAAATATTGTTCATTGTTAATGAATGATATAATTAACAAACAGAATCCTTATGATGCACTGATCTCATTGTCAATCATGCTTATAATCATTGTTAAATATTGTAATTAAGTTTATAATAAAATATAAATCTAAGTACCCTTTTTCAATGTATTTAGTCACAACATGTTTCGGCTAGATAATGCCATTATCAAGTAAATAATTTTAAAAAGGGGACTTGGATTTATATTTTTATTTATATTCAAGAGTAATCCTAAAGAAAAAAGACACCATGATTAAGTTATATAATAGCACTTATATTTGCCAAATTGCCAATCAAATCAAGACTCAATCAATAAATTACATGTTTCAGTGTCTTCTCCAATAATTGTAGTTTTATTCGATCCATTACAGTCGTAATCCTACAATAAATCCGCCGAATCCGGCTGATGTGTTTTCAATTCTCCCATTCTTGTTTGTAAATATTTTTCTCAGAATAAACGTTTTTTCATTTCATTAAATTCATTTTGTTTGAACAGCGGCCGAAGCGAAAGTGTAGAGATAAGCTCAGTGGATTTATGTAGAAAAAAGTGGATACTGACATCAGAGTGCAACGAAGGCTTTAAATTTTCGAACTTGAACAAAGAACTGCAAAAAGAGTCAAACTCGAAATGGCTATACCAAGATTCAATCTTCTGTCAGTATTGCTTATTAGTCAAAACAAAAGCTTCGTATTCAAATAATGGTGACAATTTGAAGTGAATCTCGCTGCTTGCTCTGTAGTGAGATTCATTTCAAAGAATCAGCGTTATTTGAGTGGGAAGAATTGGGTTTGTCCAATGAGGAATACTGCTTGCTGTGGCAGTGAGAGTGGACTGCTTTACGAGCCAGTTTCGTGGCAAAATAAGAAGAAGCCAACAAAACCGATGGGCGACCAAAGTGGAGGATGCAAATCATGAATGAGCCGGCAAAGGCCAAGGCTGCACATGATTCATTTTGCAAGCTACGTCGTGTACTGCAATACACAAAATCCTCGCATTTTTATTTTCATCGGTAGAAACCAAAGACTAATAATTACTGGTCGCATTCTTCTGTGAGGGAAATAACGTAATCCTAATCGAATGTGGACTCACATCCGTATTTCAATACTGGTCTCTCTAATATTGACACCAGAGATCAATAAGGATTATGGGATGAAGATCATTTCAAAATCCTTGCATTTTTTTTCAATGGTAGAAAACAAAGCCTAATTACTGGTCGCATTCTTCTGTGAGGGAAATCTCATATCCTAATCGAATGTGGACTCACATCCGTCTCTCAATATTGATCTCTCTAATATTGATACTGGAGATCAATAAGGATCAAGGGATGAAGATCATCACAAAATCTTCTCATTTTCAATTTCAACGGTAGAAAACAAAGACCAATTACTGGTCGCATTTTTTATGAGAGAAATAACCTAATCCTAATCGAAGGTGGACTCACATCCGTCTCTCAATACTGGATGATCCCTCTAATATTGATACCAGAGATCAATAAGGATCAAAAGATAAAAATCACGGTCTGGCCAGGGATTTAGTGCATAATTTTGGGGTAAAATGAGAGAAACCAATAAATGGTACCATTGAACCATTCCCTTCACACAGGGAATAGGAGTGTGGAACTTTTGATTTTCTAAACTTTTCTCTCTATATTTTTGGTTTCTCTCATTTTACCCCAAAATTATGCATCTTACTGACATGACTATTCTATACAAAATTTCGGAGTTGATAATTTCACACCCCAGCTGCTATAACAATGAAATGAGAACATGAAATAATACATCACATGAAAGATAATTAAATGCTCTACAAACGTACAATAAGCATTCATTTTTACGATGCATTGTTGGAGAGTTGGAAGCCCTGAAAGAACAAGAAATGGATGAAAACCTTGTATTTTAACAAATTCACACTTTCAAGAGCAAATATCTTGAAAACTGTTGAAAATATCACAAAACAAAAATTATAGAGAATTTATCAAGTTAATTGATGAATAGTTAGTCATGTAGGTTAGGTTGGAGGCATTTTTTCCAAGATGTAAGCATGTAAGCAAAATTTGAAAAATCCAACTTTCAAACCAGCCTCATTTCTTTTAGCAAAATTGGAGGCAAACGTGGTTTTATTTTTAAAATGTCACACCTTCAAGAGCGGATATCTGAAAAACTATAAAATCTATAGAAAAAGTTGCGAAATAAATATTGTAGCAAATTATGTAAGCTAAGATGCATAGTTATCGAGTTTTATGCAATGAACCAAAAAATGGTACATTTCAAAAATTCAACTTTCAAACCACCCTCATCTCTTAACAAAATTGGAGGCAAACGTGGTTTTATTTTTGAAATGTCAACCTTCAAGAGCAGATATCTCAAAAACTATAAAATATATAGAAAAAGTTGCGAAATAAATATTATAGAAAATTATGTAAGCTAAGATGCATAGTTATCGAGTTATATGCAATGAACCAAGAAATGGTACCTTTGAACCACCCCCACCCAGCCACTTCGTACAGGGGTAGGAGTGGGGACTTTCGATATGTTCACCTCCTTACTAGCCTAAACAGAACTGCTGGGTCAAAAATAGTTTTCCAAACTTTTCCTTCTATACCCTGTTTTGAGCATTCATTGTCTGAACTAATTTATCCAGAAATGATTGTGCAGTAGTGGAAAATCAAAACACTCCCATTCAGAAATAAAAATATAAATCTGAGTACCCTTATAAATTATTTTGTCCTACTAATGCCATTTTCAAGTAAAAATTGGTAGCCGAAACATGCAGTGACAAAATAATTTATAAGGGTACGGTACGGTACCAGGTTAATATTTCTATTTATGTTGAAAGTAGCCCTAAAGAAAAAAGACTCCCATTTATTCATTCATGGACCAACCTGACTCAATAGTAATCTCTCTATTATTGACATTAGAGATCGAAAATAATCTGGTCAGGAATGTTACAAGTAGGCCTACCGGTAGTGAATTCTTCATCAACACTGCCGCCATTAACTTTGTAGGCAATTCTGTCAACAAAGAAGAAAGTGTAACTGTATTATTATCCACTCGGCAAACAACGTCATTAGAAAACAGGAACAGCGTTTGGCTCATTGCATGTAATAATTGGAATGCTAATTAATTACAGTATGCAAGCTCTCAACAGTTATCACCAGAAACATTTTTGTCGGTTACGGTACCACTTTTTACTTTTTCTGTTGTTCGGACTCGAGGGTTGGTCTGTACTTATCGAACTACTATAGATGCATACATGTATCGAACTACTAGATGATCCAACTAGTTTTAGATGCATAGAACTTTGAATGTAGGCCCACTGTAATACTGTAATTCGTAATATGATTAGAGATTGGAGTGTTTTTTGTATATTCAATTAAGACTTGATAATTTGTTTTGAGATAAATTGAGAATTTCAAAATATTAGCCTAAATTGAGACTTGAGATACTGGATTGTCTATTTTTCTAGAGTGGAAAAATGTTAATAGTTATTAGTGGAATTTAAACTCATGTTATATAAAATAGAATTCAGAAATATTTTTGTAGTTCTCCACAGATTCTTAATTTGTAAATGAATTAATAATAATGAATGTTGATAGTGGAATTTAAACACATGTTATATAAAATAGATTTCAGGAATATTTTTGTAGTTCTCCACAGATTCTTAATTGGTAAATAATTTTATTAATAATGAATTATACTTGATGAGTTAATACTAGTATTCTTACAGACATTAGGTGCTTCATAAGTTGACATTACAAGTTGAACAAAATTCAAAATGATTCAGTATTAGCATTCAAGTAGGCTAGCCCAGTAGACGATTTACAGGAACATGTGGAAATACGTATAAGATTACATGCAGAATTCGTGAAATGTATATATTTATGTTGTAAATTGTACGCTTTTAAGTTGTAATGTACGCTATGACTTACGAGAAAATATTTATATGTAAGTTAATTTAAAAATCTTCCATAATCTCTACACATAAGCTGTGGTTCAATTTCCAAAAATACACTTTGGAAAACCTTGAAATGCTAATTTTAAACTGAAGACTAACCAACCAGCTTGAGAGAAACTTTCATTCTTTTTTATTTTCCCATTTCATTTTGGAAGATCGCTCTCAGTGGGTTGGTAGAGTCAGCTGAAGTTGACCTGTTTGAGGAGAACGACTAACTAAATTTCGCCCTGAGGCTGTTTCGAAATTAGCCGCTCAGAAATTGAGGCTCTCTTCTGTTTCAGCGGTCATCAACGATCCAACTTCTTTCCCATTCAGCCTGCTTGTACTTTGTTGTAACCTGCAATTTTTACAAAAATTTAATGGTGCTCTCGACATAGTTAAATTAGCTGCAGAAAAAAATTGCCCAGAACAGAGCTGATAATTAGCTTTTACGATTGGACGAACGTCTTCTCATGAATGGTCGCGGAATTCTGTGAAGCTTGCAACATCTTGCACTGTGAAGCTGAATTCCCACACAAAATTATCTCTAAAATTATCCAAGACATTCTTATTCTTACTTCCAATCAAACAATATCTTGGTGCTACTGTAATCTTAGAAACTATAAACTTTTTCTGCATGACTCTCCAGAAGCACTTGGAGACTTTTATTGTGAAGTTCAGACCTCAGATATTCGAGACGCATTGATTTGGATTCGCACACAACAGTGACATTCAACAGTGAAAATATAGTTTCCATATGTTCTAATGAGATTATTCATACTTGCACGGCGAGGTTGAATGGAAATGGTCCAATCAGAAATCGTAGGAATTATAATTTCACTATTCTCTGTGACTGTTGAGTAAGAATCCAGCTTGATGCGTTCCGAATATCTGAGGTCTGAGCCTCAGAATGAACGTCTCCAAGTGTTTCTGGAAAGTTATGTAGTAAGAGTGGGAATTCTCTAGGATGACCTCACCTTTAATTGAGAGAAATTGCAGTATTTGTTTGATCAGAAGTAAATTTAAGGATGAGATTGTCTCGTATAATAAATTAGAAGTCATTATAATTCCAGGGCTGAAATCCCATTTAATTGGGATTTTCGTTTAATAATAATTATTCATTAATTAGCATTTGAGCAAATGCAATTTTTATCTGTAGAAGTCATTATCTTGATTCATATGTATCAACAATCTCCTTCCTGTACAATATTGATAACTGTAAAATATCCGGAAACGAATATATTGAAACCCATTGTAAATTTTCATGAAATTCTATTAATTGCCTTGCTTAAAAATGTCATACATTTTCCGAGAATCGAATTGATTGAGAGAAAGATGGGGAAGGGAGGTGAAAGTTTGGTTGTGAAGGAGAAGGTGAAGACTAAGAAAAAGTAAAAATAATATGAATACGGTGAAAAGTTGGTATGAATGAGATGGAGAAATAAATTGGAAACCGATGAAAGAAGAAGATGAACAACTACTGGTAGAAGGACAGAAAAAGGGAGGACCAAATGTTACATTGATATTGAAGGAAAAAAAGAAAATTGAAAAAAAGAAAAAGAAAATTGAGGAAAAGGTAGGGAAAGAAGATTTCCAACAAGAAAAAGAGAAAAGCGTGGTTAAGGGTTTGAGGAAGAAGGGAAATAAGAGGATGAAGAAAAATTAAAATGATCATAGCAATAAAAGATAAGAAAGTGGGAAAGAATAAGAATAATGAAAGGAACAGTACGAGTATGGAGAGAAAAAGGAAAAGAAAATAATTAGAAGGGAACAGTAGAGGAATAGTAGAAGAAGGTAGTAGAGGAATTAGTACAGTCAAGGAAGAGGAGGAGAAACTAGAGTGGATATAAAGAATCAGGAAGATATGATCAAAAATAAAAACGAGGAGGAAATGCGTGTGAAGAAGGAAAAATAATTATGGTAAGGAGAGACTGTAATGTAAAGAATAAGGGAAATGTGATGTAGAGTAAAGATGGGAGAAAAATAAGTAAGGTGAAGGAAAAAAGGAGAGACTGTTCTGTTGAGCTGGTCCACGAATTGAGAATGGAGGGATAGATGTTGTCGCGGGAATAATCTCAGCCCGACTCCTTGGAGTAGGTGGAGGGGAATTTCCTCAGCATCCCAAGGACGGCTGGTGCATTCCTTGTTCGTGCACTACATTCCATGTTGACGCGGAATCCTCACCTCACCCTTCCGCTCCAGCCCGCTGAATCCCGCCAAAACCGCGCAGTATTCGCGCCCTTTCTTCGCCATCCTGAAACCGCTTTGTTTCACTGCTTTGTCCTTGGCACACCGAAAATAACACACGCATTTCTCCATTCTCTTCCACAGTACTCACTTGAAATTAGCAGTTTTAGAGCTGGGTAGGCTGATTGAAGAGTTGGGCAGTTACCGAAAACAACGCATTTCTCCATTCTCTTCCACAGTACTTACCCACTCGAAATGAGCAGTTTTAGAGCTGGGTAGGTTATTTGAAGAGTTAGGCAGTTACCGTGGAAGCTATACCACTACCTCCGTGAAAAGCAGTAGTAATGTCAGCACAGGTAGGACTCCTACACCAATCAAAACACTAACTGATATGAATCAGCTGAAATCAACGAATTTTTATTGGTGTAGGAGCCCTACCTGTGTTGACGTCACACGAATGCACTACGGCTTTGTTTACGAAGGTAGTGGCTATACGCTATTTGCTGAGAATGAAATGAAAATTCTATCAATTGTAGTAACCCTATAAAGACAGGTTTACATCTATTGTAGTTCTATTGTTTTTAGTGGTGCACCGCCCAATTTTCGAAGGTCACATGTGGAGTTCTATTTTCAAGTCCTCGGAGGACAGACCTCCTATAAATCATAAACTTATAAGTTTAGTGGCTACGCATTTTTATGTGCTACTGTGTTTTACAGATCCTACTGTTTCCATAGCCTGCAATACCCGTCTTCCTCTATTCATCTCGCATCTAGTAGACCGTCATTTTTTGAGTCGAGCCAATCTCCTTTCCATACACACTAGCATCCTAAAACATGAAATAATAGTTGATTTTTCATAATACATAATATAATAGTTAGTCATACAAGGACAAAAATAGTGAGCTTGAGTAAAAATTTCCAAGTTCAAAATTGTGGACTTTAGAATAGTTTATCTTTAATCAAGCTCATTTTGGACATTCAAAATTATTATTTTTGAATTCTTGTTTTGTTTTTACACATACTATATAACTTAATCTCTTCTCACCATTCATGAAATCATCATAAATGAAACCATTTGTTACCATTCATCCCACCTCATCATTACCTATTGTGGGGTCCACGTTATAATGGCAGTGGAGAAAGATAGGAGATCAACGTTGCCGTTCCTCTGTCTTGTCAATGCCTTCTATAGACGGTAGCTGATACAGGTTTATTGATGTAATATTAACTGTTTATTTTCGTGTAAAATAATCAATTATAGATTACTAAGCAAGAAATTATATTCTTCAATAATTTCATAATGAATTTTCATTATTGAGATGAAATATTTTGTTAATCCCATCATATTAAGCGAGCGATTTCTGTATTTATATATCTGGTTATTTATGTTTAACAGATCTCGAAAACGACTCTAACGATTTTCACGAAATTTGGAACATAGTAGGTTTATGATATAAAAATTCGATTGCACTAGGTCTCATCCTTGGGAAAACTCGCTGATCGTCATTAAAAGGATAATTCATCCTTGGCTGAAGCAGCTGAGACTTTCGTCGTCTGTGGATAGTAAAAAGTGAGCGAGTGATTCTGTGGAAAATCAAAATATCGCATCCCCGAAATTCATAAGCTGACGTAGAGCCAGCTGTAAAATATAAACACGATCATTTTAGAGAATTGTGCTCTGTTTATCAATAAATAAAAATAACGAGTGAAGCTCGGTGACCCGATATTTATTCTAAATTATTCTAAATTCTAAATTGTTTAAATATGATCTAGCAACAGAGCAAAGCGAGAAAGAGATAGCGCTGTCCGCTTTAACTGTTCAATGATAGACAAGGACAGCAATAACACAGCTAATCAAAACACTGCAATTATAACATGGACTTAACTATAGGCTAAAAATAATTCTAGAAAGTTGCATTTGTGAATAAATAAATGAAAAATGTATAAGGTACACATTTCATCAGTGAGACACGTTCACTTAAATTCATATCAACTGATTGTTTAATCACCTACAGTACATTGAGTCCAAGACATGTTAATAATATTTTAATTATTTTTCTATCACTCTGGCTGTATACAGAAACAAAAGAGTAAAAAATAGTTTTTTCTCTAAACGTTATATTATTTATACGTTAGTCTAACCATCAACGTTCTCCAAAAAATCCTTTGTCTGCGCCCTTCTCAGCGATCACACTATTCCAGATCGCTGGCTCTGCCTATTCAACTATTTCCAATAATAATGGAACATGCAATTTATAATTTCACAGATAACTACTCGCCCGGTGCATGAACCATAAATGTTAACTCTCAGCTATATAGCTACGATCGAGCCAAATCACTCATTCACCAATACAAACACACTCTCCTCCTTCATTTCTCTTGCACTTATCTGCTCCTTCTCTCTCTCAAGAGATTGGATCTGATTTACTGGATGTATAAGCTGCAGATGGAGAAAAAGAATCTCAGGAGATTATAGCTGGCAGCCATAGTAAAGAGAGAGAGGGTGAGAGAGTGAGAGAGAGAGAGATCCTGCACTGGAGGTTTGGCTTTCCAGAGCTTTTAAGTTACGATATTACCTTTGAAGCGAGCTCAAGCAGCGATTTACTGTCGAATCGGCTACGACTACTTTTCAACTACACGTAGCGTAAACTACTCAGTTCGGTCTGTTTGAATGCTTAATACTGTATCTCAGTTTTTTACTACAGCTGATTATAAAGTATCTCTTGTCTCATTCTCATTCTTCGACTGTTATTATTGTTCTCTCTTGAAATAATGTTGCCAAGCTCGAGTGATAACAACTCCAAATACAGCTACTATGCTTTTAGTACAGGAATGTAAGTAGAATCCGGCAGCCTTATTTTTCAACGGGTTTTGCGGAATGATTATCTGGTATTGTGGAAATGAAAATTGCTCTCTATGATTATCATAGGAGAATAAGGTATTCCATAAAGGTCTGTTGGGTCAGTTAAGTAACAAGATAGAAACAAGTAAAGGAGTATTTGTGAAATACTTATGTTTCACATATTATATTTCGCATATATATATATATATATTATATATATATATATATATATATATTATATATATATATATATATATCGCATATATATATCTCGCTTCGCTCGCCATATCCGTCTAGCTGGACCCCCGACTGGATCGTCCAAGAATGAGATCATTTTTTCATTTCAGCATTTTTATCATATGTTAGGACGATCCAGTCGGCGATCCAGACTAAACGTCTGTCTAAACGGAGCGAAGCGAGCCGGACGGCTAGTAATATAATATTCCCAGGAATAGCTCTGATTGAAGTAGCAGAGCCCAATCAATTTTCCCGCAATAAATGCATCTCAATCTTCAACTTGGTGCCAACCTAACAAAGTCAACTCAACTTAATGCCAACCTGACAAAATTATTAATTTAGTTACCAGTTAACAACTGTTTCGAGGAGGTACTCTCTCTAGATTATAGTTCTATATTAACATATGGTATGGACATTTTTCAATAATTATAATTAAGAGAATAAGAAGAATATACATGCTAAAAGACGAACTTTAAACTCTCAAAAACCACCATTAGAGTTAAAATATTGCCAAAAGATTTCTTAGTGCGCCTCTAAAGGGGCCAACTGAACAAAGTGAACATGCCTACCAAATTTGAACGTTTTTGGTCCGGTAGATTTTTAGTTCTGCGAGTGACTGAGTGAGTGAGTCAGTCAGTGAGTGAGTGCCATGTCGCTTTCATATATAGATCTTTTATATTCGAGCCACATCTATGATCGAGACATATTTGTGAACTTTCTTTGTCAAGAACGCTTCAGTTGCCCAGCAACCAATATTGGTAACATTATATATTATAAAGGTGCGTACAGACTTATGCACCACGCACACGCGCATTTTATCAGCTGATGAAAAGTGAAATTGTGCGTGTTCGTGGCGCACCTAGTAGCTGGTTCAATAATTCTGATTATTCCCCAGAGCATACTTGGTTGAGAACGTAGGTACTGGAGAATAGATAAATGGCCCTTAACTTTTTATAGACCCCATACGTTTTTTAGAGTTTCAAGTTTCAATTCTTTTGGATTGAGATTTGAGATTTTCAATTTTGTGAGTTTAAAAACGCCTTTCACCTTGTATAAACAGCGTAACATACATGCAGAGGCTCACTCCCAACCTACAGCTTCACGAAATTTCGGGGATGCTCCTTAAGACTCATTAACGGTTGGCGCATTGCTGATATTATCGGTTATTTGATGGGAGAATGGCGAATCATTTCAATTTCTTCCCAAATCTTTTTCTCTCAGCCTTTGCTGAGAATATAGACTAATATGCTCAACTTAATTACATTGTATCCTATTTTTATTTGAATTAAACTCATGCAATGTATATGCTTTCAATGACCAATGACTGGCTTCAATACCGATTAATAAATTTAAAACTACGCTTTCAATTATCAATGACTGGTTCAATATGAATTAATAACTACAGATGAAGTCTAGACTAAACGTCTGTCTAAACGGAGCGAAGCGAGCCGGACGGCTAGTAATATAATATTCCCAGGAATAGCTCTGATTGAAGTAGCAGAGCCCAATCAATTTTCCCGCAATAAATGCATCTCAATCTTCAACTTGGTGCCAACCTAACAAAGTCAACTCAACTTAATGCCAACCTGACAAAATTATTAATTTAGTTACCAGTTAACAACTGTTTCGAGGAGGTACTCTCTCTAGATTATAGTTCTATATTAACATATGGTATGGACATTTTTCAATAATTATAATTAAGAGAATAAGAAGAATATACATGCTAAAAGACGAACTTTAAACTCTCAAAAACCACCATTAGAGTTAAAATATTGCCAAAAGATTTCTTAGTGCGCCTCTAAAGGGGCCAACTGAACAAAGTGAACATGCCTACCAAATTTGAACGTTTTTGGTCCGGTAGATTTTTAGTTCTGCGAGTGACTGAGTGAGTGAGTCAGTCAGTGAGTGAGTGCCATGTCGCTTTCATATATAGATCTTTTATATTCGAGCTACATATATGATCAAGACATATTTGGGAACTTTCTTTGTCAAGAACGCCTTAGTTGCCCATCAACCAAAAAAAGGGAAGAAATTGGGAAGCGATTCTAGAAGCTGATTCAGATTAGTTTCTAGAATGTGCTTGGCTGAGAACGTTCTGGATGATAATTAAACTTTAGATGTTGGATTAATTAAACTTTGACAAGATGACACTTGTTTGTGTAGTTGAGAAGTTGATATTGTGGTAATTATTCATATTGAATGAAAAAGACTAGGAAATTGTCAAAAAACCACTGATTTATTGATAATTAGAAAGACCGGTTTCGGTTATTACACCATTGTCATTCTCTGATTAACTCATCAGACTCATTAGTCTTTTTCATTCAATAATGACACTTGCATTTCACAGGCCTTGTAAATTTTTGAGAGTTTTAATTCCATTAAGAAACGCTCTTTGTCTTGTACGTAGCTTTATTTTCGTTTCAGACCAGATAGATGAAATTTGTATTTGGAGTTGTTTTTGAGTATCGGCATCATTGCTGTAGTACAAATCCAGGATTCATTGAAGTGGTAGGAATTATAAGCTACTAGCCGTCAGGCTCGGTTCGCTCGCCGTATCCGTCTAGCCAGAGGGCTCTGCCCCCTGAACCACGGCTGGATCGTCCAAAAATGAGATCTCGCTTCGCTCGCCTGCATTTTTCATTTGAGCATGCTTCATTCCATCAGAAACTCTAAGTATTCAGAAAACACAGAAAAGATGAGAAAAACGTTGGAAAACGCTGATTTTGGGCGTATCTTTGATGAAATATTAAAGTCGCCTCATCATAAAATTTTAGACCCTAGTTAAACCTCTGTACCAAATTTGAACATTTTCTGTCTATTACTTGATGAAAGAACGGGGAAAACGCAAAAAACCGCTAATTTTGGGCGTATCTTCGACGTTATTGCAAATTCCTTCTAACACAACATTATTACTCCCCAGCTGAGCTTCTGTACTAAATTTGAACAATTATTTCTGTTCATTTGTTCTCGATAAATCTGAGAAAAAGCAAAAAAAAAACGCTGTAAAAACCGCTAATTTTGGGCGTTTCTTTGACGTTATTGCAAATTCCTTCTAACACAACATTATTACACCCTAGCTGAGCTTCTGTACTATAGTGAGGTCCACGTTATAATGGCAGTGGATGAAGATAGAAGAATAGCGATGCCGATTCTCTGCATTGATTAATTATATTTCTACACTGTCAAAAACATAATTGTCATCGTTGCGGACCTCAAAAAAGATAGTACCACCGGCTTTGTCGGTTAATAGACAAGGATAGCAATACCAAAGTTGATCAAATATATACTATCATTATAACGTGGACCCCACTATAGATTTGAACATTTTCTGTTCATTTGTTCTCGATAAAGCTGAGATAACGCTAAAAAACGCTGGAAAAACGCTAATTTTGGACGTATTTTTGGAAATTTTTCCAAAGTAGCCTCTAAAGGGCTAACTGAACATACCTACGAAATTTGAACGTTTTTGGTACGGTAGATTTTTAGTTCTGCAAGTGAGTGAGTGAGTCAGTGAGTGATTGCCATTTCGCTTTCATATATATTTATATAGATTTGATAGCTCAAGAGAGCAGCCCGTAGACTAAAGAGCACTTTCAAGTGAGATTCTAAGATTTTAAGTTTTCACCCTATTTCCCCTGCAACGGTAAACAATTTTCTTTAGCATTTGTAAACAGCGTGACATTCATGCAGAGGTTCACTCCCAACCTACAGCTTCACGAAATTTCAGGGATGCTTCGCACTCCACCATTGCTGCTATTATTGGTTATTTGATGGGAGAATGGCGAATTATTTCAACTTTCTTCCCAAATCTTGCTCTCTCAGCCTTTGCTGAGAATAATGACTAATATGCTTGTCTCTACTACTTTGTATCCTATTTTTTTTAATCAAACTCATGCAATGTATGCGTTTTCAATAACCAATGACTGGCTTCAATACTGTTAAATAAATACCAATGAAGTTTGAACAAGATTAAAAGTATTGCGCTCAGTTGTCAAATAGCTGTAGAGCTTTTCTTGAACAAGCGTCCATTCTTAGCTTTTTATTAGTTGTTTCATCCCACTTTAATGTACAGTTTCAGAGTATAAAAATGAACGAGAAGAGAAATGCGTTATATAGAAGAGAAAATCGTGTGAGAGAGAAATATATGCATGATAGGGAGTGTTTGAGTAGAGGATGGAGATAATGAGAGAGCAAGCATTATGTAAAAGCGAGAAAGTGATTGAGAAGATGCATAATATAGAAGACAACGTACCGCCCACTCTCACGGCCGTTCCAGAACTTATAATACAAGTACTTGCTCAGACAGGGTGATAAGACTTCCAAGAGGGCATTTGCTCCCAGTTCAAGGACAAAAAGGACAAACTGAAGGTTAACCCAAGCAAATGGGTGATAATTTTTGCTTTACACACAGAATAAATCTTTCAAAACGATAATTTGCAGCTCAGGCTCAAGTGGAAACATACTACCCCAACCATAGAAGAAGACGTTGAAACACACTTCAAAATGGAAATTAATTATCTGAAAGGATTGTAAATTAAATTAATATTACAGCTAGTGGGGTTTAGGTTTTTACTTTCCTTGCCCTATTACTATAGGTAAGGGAAGTATTGCTTTCCGAAAAAAATTAAAGCACCCCAATTTCAAAATTTCCATACGTTTCAAGGTCCCCTGAGTCCAAAAAAAATGGTTTTTGGGTATTGGTCTGAGTGTGTGTATGTGTGTGTGTATATATATGTGTATGTGTGTGTGTGTGTGTGTGTGTGTGTGTGTGTGTGTGTGTGTGTGTGTGTGTGTGTGTGTGTGTGTGTGTGTGTGTATGTACACGATATCTCATCTCCTAATAAACGGAATGACTTGAAATTTGGAACGTAAGGTCCTTACAATATAAGGATCCGACACGAACAATTTCGATCAAATGCGATTCAAGATGGCGTCTAAAATGGAGAAAATGTTGTCTAAAACAGGGTTTTTCGCGATTTTCTCGAAAACGGCTCCAACGATTTTGATCAAATTTATACCTAAAATAGTCATTGATAAGCTCTATCAACTGCCATAAGTTTCATATCTGTAAAAATTCCAGGAGCTCCGCCCCATCTATGCAAAGTTTGATTTTAGATTCCCAATTATCAGGCTTCAGATACAATTCAAACAAAAAATTCCAAGTGGAAATGATTGAGCATGAAAATCTCTGCAATTAATGATCAGTAACATTTTCATCTAAAATTGAAAATAAGCTCGAAATTCGAGAAAATGTTATCATTTCAATTGCAAACTGTTGGCAACTGTTGATTCTATTAAATCATTCACTATGAAGAGATAGCAGACTTCGTGTGTCTCCAGCGTTATTGTCCTGTCACCGTTATTGAGCTGGCTTGGATCTTTGATTATAGTAGACTTGAGATGCGCGAGAACACTAGCGTCAGGTGATCAATTTTCATAACGGCAAGAAAGTTGTGTGAGTGCGTCACACCAGATTTTTTGGGTAAAACAGTGCCAAACCACATTTACAACTAGAGGGGTTTAGGTTTTCATTAATGTGAGATGGAACCCTTCAAGAGTCAAATCGCAAACTGATTAAGCTCTTGGATTAGGATTTTACGGCTTTCATTTCTATATTCTTGAACGAAACAATGACAAGTCACATTTTCAAAAAATAAACTCCAGTTGCCATATGTTGGTTTCTATGCTAAACTATGAGAAGCTCTCCGATTGGCTGAGTAAGTTGACGTTCGGGAATCAGCTAATAATCAGCCAATTGGAGAGCTTCCTGCCCTGCCGACTCGTCTGAAAAACGCATTATATGGTCTCGCCCTTACACTATGATTAAAATTATTCAAGAGTATGACTACAGAGGTCGTCGTATATCGACCAAGTTCTATAAATACAGGTCATGACACTCGTGTTCCTTATGGAGCAGCCATTTTATGGGGTATTTATGGCGGTACATTTGAAATATTCCAATCTAATTCAATTTGCTCGTAACAGAATTACACATTTTAAAAACAATATTCTAGTTCAAATAATATGTGAATTCAGGTTTTCAATATTTTAATAATGAAATTTCACTAATAAATGCTTCAATTATTCATTTATTTATTACTTAAAGTTGTTCTTATTCCTGTATCTTAAGGATTATTATTCATAAGGCATTGGGACAAGACAAAAATATGCGAGGTCGACTTCAAAAAGAGTTTTAAGTTCCCGATCAATTAAATCTAAAAATCAACAATTCAGTTCCTAGTTGGAATCTTAATATTATTATTATTCTGTTGGAACAATTTATTTTACAATTCAAAGTTAAGCAATATCCCTTGAACAATATAACAAAATAACACATCATGTTGTTCAATCTATAATGATAACAGCTGATAAATTTTAAAATTGGTGAACTAGAACCCCATGAAATGGCGATTTTGCAATGCATCACGGGATTGGGATTGTGTCATGACCTGTATTCATAGACCTTGATATCGACGATTTGATTTTCAACTTTATTGTTGAGTCAAGACGTACCCCTCTAATTAAAACGAGGATAAAGCTGTTTGAAACTATTCCACTCCGAATCCCTCATTTGTTTCTGTAACTATCATAGAACGGTTTGCTATATCTTGAGAATATGGCTTGGTTCCGATTAATGTTAAATTTCCACCTGTATATTTAATAGACTTGTACTTTAAACAAGTAAGGGTCTTACTTGGGCTCGAGAATGTCGAATCATTCACCAATGATGATTTATATGTAGGTAATGTAGTATTACAAAATTATGAAACCTTTCCGAAGCTGTAAGCAAATGATAATCTTTTTAGCCTTGGTTATCGGGATCAATAAGGAAAGGATGAAATACAGTAACTACAAACACTACAGTAACTACAGTAACTACTATTTTATTTTCAATTCAAGAAGGGTGTATCTTGAATAAACTGATCCATTTAAATATTATTGATTAGACATACTAGAAAGGTTCATTTTTTGAAGACTTGATCTATTACCCAGAAAAACTTGATTGCTCATTGCTCATAACAGCAGATGAAACGAAATGATTGACTAAAACGGAGATGAGGATGACTTGCACTCGTACTTTCCTCGTTTATATATTAAGCTATGAATATATTGAATGTAATAGCCTACATATGGGATATAGCATATCATATATAAAATAAGCAGAATAGAAGTTTTGGAATTTCTTTTCATACTATACCTACCATAGAATCTTCTCAAAACTTCATTTTATATTCATAATAAAGTTAATTTGTCAAGGGACTACTTCTTCACTCAATTTAGGTTGAGAAATGGTATGAGATATGATCTGCTGTAATACAAGTTTCAATGAAAAATTCTTTAAAACAAATGCTCTCATTAACAGGCTGATGAGACTTGTCCTCAGGAGTTGAATGCATTCAACGTTTCACGACTCTTAAACATAAAAGTAGATACATTCGAACTATTAATTAGCATCATCTTTCTCTAATTAGCATCATCTCTTTAATAATTAAATACTAATATCCTATTTTGATTACAGCCCATAAATGTTTTTTTTATCTCTCTTTTTTCTTTTTTTTCAGTCCATTCTATTGCTTTAGTAAAATAGTGTGTTAGACTCCCTCCAGCGGTCCGTAAGTTGCATCTTACGTGCTGGATTGTATTTTCTCAATAAGTAATAAGTTGCATTATAATATTAAAATATCTCATATTATAAGATTTTTATATAATAATCTTGTTTGTTTGTTTTTGATATGCATGTATTTTACATTTCCTTGTATTGTGCTTATTGAGAATAAAACTTCATTCATTCATTCATTCATTAATTTGGAGCAGAGTTTCTATATTCAATTGAGTCAAAATAATTGACCGAGCGAAGTGAGGTCTATGATTCAAGTCGACGGTTTTGCATTTCTCTTTATGTTAAAATGTTTATATGTTGCGCATTTACAGCGAATCGCAGCAATAGATTTCAATGAAATTTGACAGGTATGTTCCTTTTTGAATTTCGCGTCGACGTATACATAATGTTTTCTTAATTTTGCATTTTAAGGATAATACCAAAAGAAAAGAAGTTTCCTTCGAACACCAATATTACCGTAAAAATCCTACTATAGAATTATTCATCATAATATAATAATAATAATATAATATAAATATTTTATTCATCTTTTGACCACCTATAAAAGGGGTATGTAGAATCGTCAAAATAATAAGTCAATAGAATAGAATAGTCACTATATCCTAAGTATTATTGCTCATAGATCAGCTGTCTAGTGGACTATAATAATACTACCCGTTCAAAAACATCGAACATCTTGAAAATATATTATCTTTCCATCAAAGTTAGTAGACAGTTGTCTATTAACTTTGTCTTTCCATAAGCTGAGGTCATGATTCTAGTTTGGAATTATTGATAGAACATTTTTTTTACATTTTTCTTTTTTAATCTAATGATTGAAATTGCAACAAATATTATTGATTTCTAAAATCATGAAAAGTGAGAAATGAAGTTTTTAGGAAATCAGCATTATGGTAGTTTATTTTGTTAATTTCTACACACCGATTTTTCGCCAACACGACAACACAGAATGTTCTCTGATGGGTTGATTGGATTGGCGTATCAACGGCAGCCAGACCTGATAACAGTGCTCACTCTCACATTCCGGGACGACACGTCACGGTACGATAGGACAGAAAGCTCTATGTTTATTTAGGATTTTTTCTAGACATTTTAAATTGATAAATTATTTATTAATTTTTGAGAAAACTTAACAACAGGTCAATGTAACTTACTGAACGCCAGGTCTACTGCTCACAGAACTACTAGTATTTCAGTTCAAAAATATTCTTTTCCTACAGTTACCTTGAAAAGTGGCCATTCCTGCACTGATTACAGAACGCAAAGAATCACTTTTCCGCTCTAGTGCGGGAAAAATTTTTTCTGCACTCCAGATTTGCAACATGGCAAAGCAAAATAGTTAGTAGGTTATATGGAGCACCAGTGCAGCAAAATCAAAATGAAGTTGGTAACAGTGACTGTGGTTAGGTGAGGTGCACGTTATAATAATAACGATGGACAACAGTGGATGACAGCGACAGCCACCACATGAGTGACAGTCTCCTTTATTCATTTACTACATTATTATTCAATTTTAAATAAATTAAGGTTTTTATTAATAATAAAATTACACAGAAAAACATTTGATGGATTTCAGGGAATTTTACCCATAATTACTCACTTTTCATATTCAATGGTAACTGTAGGAAAAATTTAATGTGAAATACGTGTGCAAAGTTCCTCTGCTGCACTCAAGAAACCATTCCGCCCGAGCCGTAGGCTCGGGCGTAAACGTTTCTTTCGGTGCAGCAAACTGTCACTTTGCGCACTAGTTGCACAAATAACTATTCTATAAAGTGTCACAGAGTCACCAAACTTTCCATAACCTCTGATGAGACGAGTAGTGATGTAAGCAACGAAGTGATGCATCTAATAGGATAACGATCATGAGCTCTCTTTCATAGCCTATCAACTTCATTTTATCGACAAAATATTGGAGAGGCTTTGACCACCAATTACGAATAGGACTCGGAGCGGAATAAAAAGCTAAGGCATTTCCTTTCACAGTCACGTAGGCTGTACAGAGGAAGTTTACATCACGACTGTTAAGTTTCTTGGAATTCTCTCAATTTTACCCGGTATTAACCGTTATTTATGGCAATGAGTCACATCTTTTGGGATTTTCGTCGATGATGTTCCATTTTTTACCATGGTAGACACTGCTTGGATGATTCGTTTAAGGAAATGATTCACTGATTCAACCTGAAAGATATTCAGTCTTCCTAGTACCTGATTTTATTGAGTTGATTAACAAGAATATAAGATTCACTGAATTAGTAATAGTTGTTGATAAAGAGGAGTTTCTTACTAGTGGAGTGAAAATCAACGGAGAAGCAAAGCTGATTCCCACATAAAGCCTCTTGAGATCTTTATATTAATTTCACATTCATATTCCAAGTTGACATAATATATTATATTAGATTAAACATATCGGAGAAATAATTTTTTAAATTTTCGAGAGAAGTTCATTTTCCTAAATATTTTTCTGCGTCACTATAAATTATAAAACTGTCATCATTGGATATTATACTGTTCGAAACTCCTCCCAATGTAGTTCAGTGTATTCTTTTCCTTCTTTTTTCTTCTTCTTCTTCTTCTTCTTCTTCTTCTTCTTCTTCTCCTTCTCCTCCTTCTTCATCATCATCATCATCTTCTTCTTCTTCTTCTTCTTCTTCTTCTTCTTCTTCTTCTTCTTCTTCTTCTCTCTTCTTCTTCTTCTTCTTCTCCTCTTCTTCTTCTTCTTCTTCTTCAAACCTAAAAATATTCCTAACATTGCCACCGCTTGCATGGTCTGCCAACCACTCTTTTGCCTACTGGCTGATGATGAAATATTTTTAATGGTATTCTCTCAGCTGACATTATTTGGACATGCTCCCTCCATTGATGCCGATTCTCTGCAACTCTTTTATTCATGCTGTAGATATATTCAATTCTTCCCTAATATCTTCATTCCTGAAAAATGATATCTTCTGTCACACCTCTCCGGAGGAAACTCATCTCAGCACTCTACTTTCAAGTGGCTTCGTTGTCACCCATGATTCACTACCGTAGAGGAGGACTGGAGCTGCCATTACCTTTTCATAATTTCCAGTTTATTCTATTCTTTAATAAATTGAGCTTATTCGTGATGTAGTAGAAACGGTAAGCTTTTCCTCTGATTTGTGTCAACTTATGACTTATGTTTTCGTAATCAGTTTTCCATTTCTATGCTATATCTGAAGAAATAAGACAAACGAGTTATTGATTTTTATGACCTACCCTTCAAATTAGGATACTTTGAAAACCATCGATGGAGTATCAGTCTTTTGGAAGAGTCAACTCGTTAAAATTGTTGTTGAATACTGTAAACTCAAGTATTTTTGTAGCTTGACAAATCTCTACGTTTTTTAAATGATTTGTATTAAAAATTGAACAATTTAAAACGTCAATGGGAACATAGAGATTGAGAGCTGGTTTGTTTCTATATTTATGGAGTGATAATGGTCTTGAAGATTATGGTAGTATCAGAGAAAACTTCTTTAATATATATATATATAATATATATATATATATATATATATATATAATATATATATATATTATATATATATATATTATAATATATATCTTTTCCTCTGATTTGTGTCAAATTATTACTCATGTTTTCATATATATATATATATATATATTTTTTTTTTTGTATTCTGTGGTAGTAATGTGGTACAACATAATTCCTATAACTTGATAATTCTACATCTTCAGACTTCAGTAGAGTTTAGACTATTATTAACAGTACAGTAATTTCAAATCAATATTACAAAAGTATGGGTAGTATCAGGTAGTGTCAGTATCCCAAAGAACAGTATAATCATCCCGATTGTGAAAGCAGTATTTCCAAGTCTGTATCTGTAACAAGCTTTTGACAATCAATGCGGTGGTGATAATTCGATCAGAGTTGTTACACTATATACAGACGACAAGCAACTAATAAGATCGTTTCACATTCACTAATCCTGTTTTCGAAACAAGTCCAGGGAGAAACCAGCGTCACATTATGTAAAACGACGTGAATCAATAATGCTTTGACATAAATGCAATAGGCTATAAATAGACTAAATTATCATATTGGAATATCGCCAATACAAGTTTGAAGCCTAACCTGTTCGAACATTCGTGTTGAATACGCTCGCTGTCTGCCATGTCTGAAAGTAGTCTAGTAAAAATTAATGTCAAAGTGTTTCTGAGCTGATAATTATGAGTGAGTTTTGAAGAAACTATGTGCATAACAAAGTTATGCTAATTAAAACATCGTTGTTGTACGATTAAACTATTGTTAGTAACCATTATTTTCCATGAATCAATTGCTTGTCTTCGTATCTAGTAGAAATTCATAGTATAGAGAACATAGAACAAATTGTATATATTATTCGAATTGGCGAGAAATTTAAGGACCCTAAGAACTAATAAGGAACTTAAAAAAGAATGGTATACAGGACGGAAATTCCAGTAGATTGCCTCTGATGAAGAAGAGCGGAAAACTGAAGGTAAATACAGTTGATATTTGAATATAGCAGCATAGATAAATAACATTTTATTGTAGAGTAGTCGCTAAGAGATTGCACCTTTCTAATGTGTATGCCTTTTAATTTTTTTTTTTGGAATTTTCATGATACAGAGCTTTTTGATATCAAGGAATTTTCTAATTAGTCATTTTGTTGACACAGATATATAAATTAAGACAGGAGACACAAGATATAAATAGATTGAAAACACTTGAAAACTTACATTAGAAATGGGGGAAATTTCCGAGTAGCTGCTCGGTTGAGGAAGGAGACTCAGTCTCCGAAAATTTCCCCCATTTCTAATGTAAGTTTTCAATCTATTTATATCTTGTGTCTCCTGTTTTAATTTATATCTGTGTCAACAAAATGACTAATTAGAAAATTCCTTGATATCAAAAAGCTCTGTATCATGAAAATTAAAAAAAAAATTAAAAGGCATACACATTAGAAAGGTACAATCCCTTAGCGACTACTCTACAATAAAATGTTATTTATCTATGCTGCTATATTCAAATATTCAAATATTCAGATATTCAAATATCAACTGTATTTACCTTCTGTTATATAACAGAAGACACTTTAAAGTTTGTAATATAAATTAAAACAGGAGACACGATATAAATAGATTGAAAACACTTAAAAACTTACATTAGAAATGGGGGAAATTTTCGGAGACTGTGTCTTAATTTATATATATATATATATATATATATATATATATATACCGGTTTGTGTATTCGAAGTGTTATTTGTAGCAAACATCCATAGATACAGTATTGTGTGATATAAATTGAAAATAAATAATTATCAGAGGTGAAATAATAGGTAGGATAGATAAGATTGAGCCAATACGAGGGAATAAGAAATTGAAGGATATCAAAGGAAAAAGAGAATAAGTGAGAGAATGGAAGAGAAACTAGTCAGATGAAAGAGATCAAAAGAAAGAGTGAAATGAGAATCCAAGAGAAACAAGTCAGTAGATGAAAATATATTGAAAAAGAGTTCAGAAGGAGAAAAATCTTTTTCGAAGATCCAAAAACCAGTCGCAGGTCGCAGCTTCCCAAATATGGAAGGATAAGCCTGAGGAGTCTCATTCGCGTTGGTGTAGGTACTTGTACAAAAAACACACTCACACATACACAACACAGAGCGTGAGTGAGACAAAATAGAGAAAAAATATGAGATAGGATAGTGGTGAACGAGAGAGAGAGACAGAAATATTAGTTGGACATTAGCATAACCGGTTAGGTAATGGTTGGCCGCAAGAATGTCCATGTCTTCTCTGCATGTTGTCTCTGTTCATCATATGGGACTCTTCAACGTCGACGCTCTCTGTCATGGGATAGTCGCCGCTTGTGGTTGGTGAGGGGTGGGGGGATCGCTTTTAATTAGGGGCGATTCTACCGCTCTGCTCTGCCACCCTCTCCGACTACACTCTATCAATTTCTCTCGCTCACTCACTCATTCTCTCTCTCTGAACTCTGTCAAGAAGAGCTGGACCACGGCGCTAAACACGAACAAAATAGATACGATCACTCGTCTCTCACCCCCTCCCCTCAACGTTCCCCCCCGCCAACGATCACGCGTTGGTGATCACCCGATCTCTTCTGAGACTACGCCGATCACCACCACTCTCTCTTCCTCATCCTCATTCCACCGCGACCAAGTTTGTGCGAGGAGCGGATGGCATACAGCTTTCTTTCAGCCATGGATAGATGCATTTTCCACCTATCAGAGCGATTATTAGAATCAAAGGTACAGAATACTGAGATAGAAAAGGATACTATGATAGAAACTAGATACAGTGGAGCCTCAATGGAGCATCTCAAGGGACCGCTCAAAAATGTACTTTTACGAAGGACTGTTTCAGCAAATCCAAAATTCATAGTGATTATGCGATGTGAAATTACAATGGAACCTCGATATCTCAAGGGACCGATCAAAAATGCACAATTACGAGGTCTGTATGGGATTAGCCTCCTATCATCAGGGACTATCAGTAAATTACAGAGTGTGTTATCAGTTGTCACTATAAATAAGATATTGTTGATACTGTTATCAGTTATAGTAAGATATTAAAAAAGTAAATTCATATGGCTTTTGTTGGTGGGGAGTCCCTTGCGGGAAGTAAGATATTGATGTAGTTCTACAGAGATTACCCCCTCCCCAAGTCCAACGCACCCTCCTAAGTATCCAAAATTTAATATCAGCCCCCACAAATAAGGCACTTTTACAAAAATGAAAAAAAAAAGTTTGTTAGTCATTCGTTATTTCAAACAATGTTACACTGCTGACATTTTAAACCCACGAGTTCATTGGCTAGTCGCATATTGGGATATTGAGACGCGACGCGACGTGACCCGAATTAATATCATATGATCATATTATAATGTTCACACGTGCTAGCTTCGTCTCAATGTGAGCATTATGGTATGATCATATGATATAACACTCATCTAGCAGACTCGGGCCACGTCGCGTCGCCTCTCAATATGCGACAAGCCTCAATTCAGCTATTGCAGCACCTCGAATAAAATCTACAGAATATTACAATCTCTGGTCCCTGTGGTAGTAGTAGTAAAACAACCTTTATTGACAAAATTATAGTGAACAATACAATACAACAATACAATAATAGAATTTATTACACAATAAATTGAATTTTATTTGATATTGTTAGGTTGGTGACTGGCATTACCTTTGAAGATGTCTGCCAAGAGTCGGTCATATCCTAATAATTGAATTCCGCTTATAAATTCCCTTCTCAAAGTAAAAGCCGCCATCAGAAATGCCGTCAAATCATCCCAACCCTAGCCGTTCAGCCATTCGACAACCTCAACCTCGGAGAGTCTACACCTCCCAAGCCATGCTCTTCGGACTTCCGCCAATATCGGACAAACCCCCATAAAGTGAAGCATGTCCTCTTTCTCGGCCAAATTGCATAATGATCATAACCACTGTCTCTCCTCTCTTCCATGCACAAAGTTGAGATAGAAGAGTGAACCTCAGGCTTTAAGAATCATACTTCTTTTTTCTATCGTAGCCCGAGCATAGATAAGATTTAACATCACTCAGCTGTTTCAATTGTTTGAAGTTGTTAATTTCAGTTCGAAAAAATGTTCTGGTTTTTGTCCAAATATGAGATGGATTCACTTTGAATAGATTCCTCTCAGCTTATATTTATGTGTTTATAGAATATCGTTTCCAGTTTTGTAGTAGCATTAGAAAGGTTAACGTTCACAGCAACTCAAAGACTCAAAGAAGAGAAAAATCAAACGTCTTCATGCAGACGTGAGCAGACTTATGCAGACAGAACGTGCTTGTGTGCCTTGCAACATTCGAAAACTAGGGAGGGAGTTTTCCACCGTCTGTCAGCATACGTCCGTCTGTTGTTGTGTGCGTTTGTCTGTTCTCGGAGTAATTGGCTTTTGACTCTTTTGACAAATGAATTTCAAGGATTACTGAATTATTTCATAGATTGAGCTAGATTATTTTTGGCGGTAGCAATATTATTCTCTGCGATGAACCCTACATGAGCCAATATTGATCATTTTTGATCTGACAGATTGAAGAAAGGGGAATGAACCGACTAAAACAGGTTAGCAAGCAGTTTGGTAACATTTAATTCATGTTCGTCTGTTGTATTACGTAAAAAGCCGTGAGGAGAAAGTAGAACTCACTTCTGTCTTATCGACGATCGTCGAGTTGCTTGCTTCAATTTCCTACTCCAAACTTTAAAGGTGCTCTCAACAGCAGATTCATTGTGATATTATATGAGCAGACTATTTGTATCAATGTACCTATTGATTATCCTATTAAGAGCATCCTTTCCGAATGCACTTAGAAATCGGGGCTACTTCAAATTCAATTTCAAATTTATCTCACACTCATGAATACATAAATACAGAAAATCAAAATAGAGTCTAGCATGACAAATACAATTGTTTTGAATTCCATTTCTAGTTCAAACCACCAACTGGTCCAATATTGTATGATCGTAGATGGCGCATTGTCGTCTGAAAGAAGAATTATTTTATTTATCAATTTTAAATTCTTCGTTCTAGTATTTTCTGTTCTAATTATATATTAACGTTTGTGCTAATTCAATTTAAATCAAGTCAAGTGTATGATAATCTTATCTCCTACTCTCACTGGCGAACAAGAGAAATCTTATGCCTTATGTAGGTTTTTTTTTAATTTATAATCTATTGATGAATTTTTATCAATCAATTTTCATAATCTAATTTAATTCATAGTCTATTCAACCAGAATTCAACAATAGATTATAAATGAAAAAAAACCTACATAAGGCATAAGATTTCTCTTGTTCGCCAGTGAGAGTAGGAGATAAGATTATCATACACTTGACTTGATTTAAATTGAATTAGCACAAACGTTAATATATAATTAGAACAGAAAATACTAGAACGAAGAATTGAAAATTGATAAATAAAATAATTTATTCTTCTTTCAGACGACAATGCGCCATCTACGATCATACAATATTGGACCAGTTAGTGGTTTGAACTCGAAATGGAATTCAAAACTTTATGATAAAAGAGACTTTTCTGAAATTATTCTCAATCCTATCGTATCCTACGAGAATTATTCCTCAATTTTCTTGAATAATATTCTCGTAGGCCACAATCCTTGATTGGTATTATAACTGAACTGTGTACATGTGGACATGGATAGAAAAAAAACGGTCCGAATTGATAGCCTATTTTATGACTACTCTCTATATTATACTATATTACAAATGTGTCCATTGTTTTAGAAAAATTTGTCAAAAGTAGATCGATAAAATTGTTGTTAAAATGTAGTCTTTTAAATCGTTCGTGGTCCCTGTTACTGCGATGTGATTTTCGGGCAGTTTGAGAATCTATATTATAGTTTATTAATTCTAATGTGGATTCCATTGGATTATTAAAACTGAAATGAGGAAGTCGACAAAACAAAGACAATTAGGAGAATTAGCTATAAATGCCATCTATGATGAATGTACATCATAATTCTTCACTACATTATCTACCACTGTGTACCACTTATTTATGTAGCCTGAATATCATCGAGAAAAAAATTGGATTTGGTCAACTTCTCACTTCCCATGTACAACCCTATTTGTGAAATAAATTGATGAGCATCAATATACAAGATATTCAAATACTAAGATAAATACGATATACTAGTAGAAAAATATAATCAAGTTTTATACGCTGTTCAATTAAAAGAACCATTTCAATAAAATGTCAGAATTCAAACTCAAAAAATTGCAGAATTTCACGTTACACTCAAATTGCTGATTAGTCTTTTGGACAGGTATTTTAGAATATGGCTCCTTAAAAAACACAATTGCACAAAAAACTGTTCATGGCGAAAATATCCCTGATGCCCGTCGTGACTTCTGATTATCATCTGCACAAAAAAAACTTGGAAGAAGTGAGAGAATCAGAAGTTTTGATCACCATTAAACGCGTCTGGGTCGTGCATATCTTGCACATTAAAAACAACGAGGACTTAGCTTAGAATTGCACAACGTTAAACGATACTGTATGATAATACCATACTCAGAAACCAGTTGCCGAATAGGAGGCTATCTAATCGTACAGTACTGCCATTCTTTTTTAGGTTTTCAGGAAAAGATGTAATAACAAAATTGATATCTAATATCATATCATTTTGCTCACTCTCAATGTCAGAAGTGGTTGTTTTATGAATTACTATATTGATCTTAAATTCTACTATTCAAGAGTTGTCTCTTGTAAAACTTCAAAATATATAATGCATATTTATGAACCGAATACTCTAAAATGTACCCGGATGTTATCGTTATGTACAATCATTATGAAGAAGGGAGCTACATAATTCAGATAGTGTTCGTATTGAGATTAGGCTTGAATAACTGTTATAGGGCTGCATCGCTCAGATTTTGAATTTTATTTGAATATTTTTCCCCATAGCGGTACAGCAACCATTCCGTTCATAAAAATTCAAGTTGATTTTCACCGATTGGATGTGCGTATACACCGGTTGTTCGACTAGGTAGCATAATGTCGGAATAAATCAGAACAGATACTGCTGTGAATGACCCCTCACGAATGTGCAGCCTTAGTTTTGATGAGAGGTTATGTTGACTGTCAATGGCCTTATCATCTCAGTCCGAGTAAGGAGGAGAAGAAAAATTACAAGAATGAAAGATGAAGAGGAGGTGAAGGATGAGGAGGAATAGGAGGAAGAGGAGGAAGAGGAGGGAGAGGAGGAGGAGGAGAAGGAGGAGGAGAAGAAGATGATGAAGAAAAGGAGATATAAGAGACCAACGTCATCTGGTAACAACGCCAGGTATTGCATTAACCATTATTCTGATGGCTGTTTCAATTAGTTTTGCTCCAGAATAGCCTATACAGAGCTAACTGATGATTGGCAAAAGAGATAAACGAGTCTGATTAATGGCTGCTTGTTTTTGCCATGTTGCAGCTAGAGACATTTGAATTTTCAATCTGATTGAATGACACTGGAACTTGACTGTTAACTTGCAGGTTTTTTGAAATTGAATGAAATTGAGAAATGGATTGGTTCGTTCTCCAATATTGTGAATTGGACTGAAACGATTGTTTCAACATTAACTATTCTTGCTGATTTGTGAGGTCAGGTGAGAGTCTACATTTCCTTATGTTGCAGCTACAAGCATTTGAATTTTCAATCTGATTGAATGCCATGAAACACTGCGCAATTTGCCTGTTGAACTTGCAGGTTTTTTGGAATTGAGAAATAAATTTGTTCGTCCTTCAATATCGTGAAATGGGTTAAAACGATTGTTAGTATCATTAACAATCCAGTTAATAATATTCCTGCTGATTTGTTGATTTGTGAGAGTTTGGTGAGAGTCTGGTTGAGAGAATAAATTATGGAGTTTGAGTGTTCAAATTGTCGAGACGAAAACTGTCCAACTAGAGTTCAAATGAAAAACATTTGAGTTTAAAGGAACTATGTGGTTAAGTATTGATAGCCAATACTAAAGGTAGTATTGCTTACAATCATAAACCCATACATTTTTTCGATCAAATCATGGACTTATAGTAGATTGTAGGGTATTCTGAAAAGAGAAATAATCTCTGTAGAACTCTATGGACCGGTTGCACAAAAGCCTGTTGAATTTCAATCATGGTTAAATGCCACGAGAACTAATCAGATAAGGCTTTTCCAAAAGAAGCCTTCTCTAATTGCTTCTCGTGGCATTTATTCACGATTAAAATTTAACAGGCTTTTGTGCAATCGGAGCCAAGTGATTTACTATCGTCATTGCTTCAGGCAGTGAACCACCAATCCAAACCGAAATGATTTCAATTAATTTAAATTCAATAATCTGAAGTTATTATCAGGCTACTGCTTTCCCGGTATACTCTTCTCCAACCACATTGATAGATTGGGTACTTATCAATACCAATATTTTAACTATTTGAATTGATCTTTCACGTCAAACTATACTACAATCAATCACCTACAAATTTTTAGTGGTTTTTCAATTCATCCTATTCAAATAAACTCGGTCAACAACAGTTTACTTATTATTAATTTGAAGCTCAGTTCTTGCATGCCGGACACAGCAATGTCTCCCGGCTACATAGGCCAAAGAAGTTATCGACTCTTTGAATGTTTTTAATTTTTGTATTGTCCTATGAGCGCATATGCATATATATCTAACGACAGTAATTTATTGCAATTATTACAACCGATAGGACGTAACTAGAGTGGGACCTATCGATACAGTACACCCCGTTATAGTGAATTTTTTCTTCAGTCCCTTGAAACGGCCATATACCGTAGCTTTGTACCTTCATAATATGGTAGAGAAAAGATATCATTATGTTATATTTTCTCTATGATAATATTGTACACCCCGATCCAGTACAGACCACGTTATATAGTAAATTTTTTGAGAGGTCCTTTGAGGTGTACTATATCAGTCCACTGTATTAATGCACCATCTCAGTTTCACAATCATCCAAATTTCAGCTTCAGTTATGATGAAAGTTGAGTTATGGATTATCAAACCTATTCCTTCTGACTCTATTCCTATACTTCTTTCTGAAGTTCTTACTTTCCTACACTGTTAGCAAAGAAATAGTAATATATTATTCACATCCACTTCAGGAAAGGGATAGTAACCCCTTCACATTTGAAACCTTATACTTCAAATCACTTTCACTACTTTAGAATTTTGACCCAAGACTGAGCAAACTTGAAAAAATCCTGTATTCGAACTTGAAGAAATGAATTTTCTTGACAAGTTAGGACTTTAAATATCACAACACGTGACGTATGTATCGTCTATGAATAAATAAATGAATAAGATAAAAACCAATGTGTTACAATGGGCAATGCATATAGAATAGAATTTATTGTTTCTCATGAACAACAGTACAATATTACAAGAAAAAACACAACAAAGATATTAAGTTATTAGCCAAGTTTATTGAATGCTATGGCTCAAAAATATAACAATGTAAGAATACAAAGAAATATTGCTCATTTAGACATCGCCATATGCAATCATAACAATATAACCAAAAGTCATTAGCCATATTTTCCAACTACTTATGCTCAAAAAACTGATATTAAAAATTAATATTTCTTTTAAAAAACGAAACAATACATATAATATTTCTATGTTACACAATATATATTACTACATAATTAGCCTACTATACTGTACAAGAACGTGGTCAATATACGTGAAGTGATGAATTTTTTCAACAAGCTAGCTCTTCAAATATCATAACACCAATGTGTTACAACGGGCAATGCTTATACGTGTACAGTACGCGTTGAACATAAGTACACTTATGTTAGTCTCACAGACAGTGAACGAATGCGATATGAATTTTGAATGCAGTAAAAGATTGTGACATTGTGAGTGCATTGCTGGTGCCAAGATCCGATCCTTGAACAGTGAAAGTATGCGACGTGAATTCTGATGTGAGCAACAAGAACGAGTGCACCGTTTTTAGACCTTCACAATTTATTTACTTTGTTCATGAACTTACGGTCATATCCGTTAGGCTAGTTGACTTTTTTGGGAGCCCTCTTCCTAAGAATTGTTTTTGAAACAACCTGACGATATCCATGTATTTTATAAATGCTCATGACAATGAAGAATGATTTATCAAAGTTGATTTTTGTCAAAATGAGTTTTGAGTTTGTCAAAATGATTTTTTAACAATGACAAAGTAGATTTGATTTGAACCCCTCAAAGAAATGACGCAGTCTTCGCCCCCCCCTTGTAAGCCCCCCTGCATAAATGAAATCTTCATTGTTATCCCTCACATGTATTAAGATTTGAGTTTAAATGGGATTGGAACCTAATACTGTATTACTGAACTATAATAACTCGTATAAATAACATACTGTAAATTACATACTGTAAATAGGATCATCACAGATCTCTAGCTTACCGATGTAAGAATCAATTGTAATCAGTCAAGATAGTACAAATAGTAAAAAATGTTCAATTCATAAATATATAATGTATTAGAATAGAATAGAATTCATTGTTTCTCATAAACAACAGTACTATATTACAAGAAAAAAACACGACAAAGATATTAAGTTATTAGCTAAATTTATAAAATGCTATGGCTGAAAATTATAACAATGTGAGAATACAAAAAATATTTCTCATTTACACATCACCATATGCAAACATAATAATATAACCAAAAGTAATTACCATATTTTCCAACTACTTATTCTCAGAAAATTGATTTTAAAAATTCATATTTCTTTTGAAAAACGAAACAATACATATAAAATTTCTATGTTAGGCAATTATATATTACTACATAATTATCCTACTATACTATATGGTACAAGAAAAGTAGTACAAGAACGTGCTCAATCCTATTATATTAAGCGAGCAATTTCTGTATATATATTTATATCTGGTTATTTTTATACATGGTTATCTGGATATTTATATGGTTAGTTATGTTCAACGGATCTCGAAAACGGCTTTAATGATTTTCACGAAATTCGGAAGATAGTAGATTTATGATGTGAAAATTCGATTGCACTTGGTCTCATCCCTGGGAAAACTCGCTGAAGAACATGAAAAGGATAATTCATCCTTGGAAAAACAGATGATAATTTCGTCGTCTGTCGATAACAGAAGATGCGTGTGCCTGTGTGGGAGATCAGCTGTCTAATCAATTAGCTTACCGTATCTCGCGAGAAATCTAGAAATTTTAATTGAATCTATCAAAATAATCTGATATGTTGACATGAGATGGTATATCATAATATTCAAAGTTAATCATAAAGCTGCGTTTACACCAAAGTTATTAACGAAATGTTAATAACTTAATCCTGATAGATTCCATCAGATTGAACTCAACTTATAATACATATGATGAACATTTATGTGTTTGTCAAGTTACGTTCAATCAAATAGAATCTATAAGGATTAAGTTATTAACATTTCGTTGATAACTTTGGTGTAAACCCAGCTTTATTTCACAGTTCTAAGTGATAAGTGAGTGTTATTTTGTTATTCTATTTGGTTTGTAAACAATCTAAATTAGAACTTTTATGTTTTCAAACATTTGGACTGAAAATTTGACCTGAATGAATTCAAGTGTATGGAACATAACCTACTTTTTGGAATATATTTATAGTGTATAAATCAAAATTCGGGGAAGAAACAGTTTTGGGCTGTACCTGTTAGTCCTTCCCCAATCATTTCATATAATTGAGTTCTGTTTATCAATAAATAAATAACGAGCGAAGCTCGGTGCCCCGATATTATACGTGAAGTGATGAATTTTTTCAACAAGCTAGCTCTTCAAATATCATAACACCAATGTGTTACAATGGGCAATGCTTATACGCGTACAGAACGCGTTGAACATAAGTACATTTGTTGTTAGTCTCACAGACAGTGAACGAATGCTATATGAATTTTGAATGCATTAAAAGATTGTGACATTGTGAGTGCATTGCTGGTGCCAAGATCCGATCCTTGAACAGTGAAAGTATGCGACGTGAATTCTGATGTGAGCAGCACTAACGAGTGCACCGTTTTTAGACCTTCACAATTATTATTTACTTTGTTCATGAACTTACGGTCATATCCGTTAGGCTAGTTGACTTTTTTGGGACCCGTCTTCCTAAGAATTGTTTTTGAAAGAACCTGACGATATCCATGCATTTTATAAATAATGCTCATGACAATGAAGAATGATTTATCAAAATTGATTTTAGTCGAAATGAGTTTTGAGTTTGTCTAATTAATTTTTCAAACAATGACAAAGAAGATTTGATTTGAACCCCTCAAAGAAATAACACAGTCTTCGCCCCCCCTTGAGCCACCCGCATAAATGAAAGCTTCATTGTTATCCCTTCATGTACTAAGATTTAAGTTTTAGGGCCGGTTTCCGAGCTCGGGATTTAGGTAAGTTTGAACAGCTGGAGTCAGAAAATTGGCTTCCCGAAACGGGGTGTAGTCGCAGTAAATAATAGTTGCAGCAAAACAAATCTTTATTTTCTCGTTTCTATAATATTGGTAAAGATTTTCCTCGACGAAATGAAACATTCCTAAATAATTCAAAATAGCGTAAACTTTAGCCTACACTATTTTTCTGTTTATTTCATTTTGTGTTCAATTTTCTAGTTTTTTCTAAATTTAATTGAAACGTGACTTTGACTGCGACTACGACGACCAAAATGTTTTGGAAAGCCAATTTTCTGACTCCTGCTGTTTAGAGTCTAGAACTTACCTGAATCCCGAGCTCGGAGACTGACCCTAAATGGAATTGGAACCTATTACTGTACTGAACTATAAACTCGTAAGCTTGAAGGAGAAATAACATACTATACATCTTGGATCATCACAGAGCTTACCGATGTAAGAATCAACTGTAATCACTCAACGTAGTACAAATAGTAAAAAAATGTTCTATTCATAAATATATTTGACCGAGCGAAGTGAGGTCTAAGATTCAAGTCGACGGTTTGGCAATTCTCTTAATGTTTGAATGTTTATATGTTTATATGTTGTGCATTTACGGCGAAACGCGGTAACAGATTTCCATGAAATTTGACAGGTATGTTCCTTTTTTAATTGCGTGTCGACGTATATACACGGTTTTTGGAAATTTTGCATTTCAAGGATAATATATAAGTAAAAAGGAGCCTCCTTCATACGCCAATATTAGAGTAAAAATCTGACTAGAATTATTCATCATAAATCAGCTGACAAGTGATTACACAGATGTGTGGAGAAGCCAGTCTATTGCTGTATTTCCATAAGGTCTATAGTTTCAATCAGGTACTTGTGGATGAGAATACTGCGTGAGGTCTACTGTTCACAGAACTACTAGTATGAATAATTATTATTAAACGAAAATCGAAATAAAATGCTGTAATTCACCCCGAAGACTTCTGCTACTGCAAATATTGACAACAGGGTAAACAGCTAGATGGAAATTCGATGAGCGCTACTATTCAAAAAATATTTGTCAGCCCGGGGAAATTCTGTGTCCATCAGTAAATAGGCTGTATTATGTATCACAACGATGGCTATTTTAAACTCGATTGATTGATTGATTCAGTACTTTATTTATGTAGATTACAATATATACTGGCTTATACACTTATATACAATAGCTTACAATACAGCAAATTATAGATGAATTTACATAATATAGACTAAGAAAATAATTATTGAACTGTATATGATATGAAAAAGCAATTTGTAATATAATAACTATAATAATTATATTGTTATGCATCTAAATAAATTGGCGGAGCTTTGGACATATCAATGTCCATTCTTCGGAAAGAATATTAAAAATATCCTCCCCACTAACTCTTACCAAATAGCCTGTCTAACTCGATAGCATGTCATGTAGCTTATGTAGTATCTTTATTATCAGATTTTCCATTTACATTTAGTATTGTAAGTGAACTATCGGTGAAGAACCCATTTGATTTTTGTAAGATTCATTTAATAACTCGTATAAATAACATACTGTAAATTAAGGATCATCACAGATCTCTAGCTTACCGATGTAATAGAATAGTATCTAATAGAAAAATCTGTTGTGGTACACTCACACAACTTTCCTTGCTCATATTTGATCAGACTTTTGTATATGTGTATATATAATTATTTTCAGAGTACTTTTTCCTTTGTGTAAATTGTGAAATTCGATGATTTTTTTCAGTCGTCATTTTTTTAAAGTCGTCAAAACAGCTGTTCTACAGATGAAATATCTCGACTATGTGTTCTTTTTATGAACTGCTCTACATACCTACCTCATGCACGAGAAGGAGGTTACTAAGGCCATTTCTCGAGGATGGGGTGGACCCCCCATTAGTTTCCCAGAAAGGAGACTCATGCCAGTTAATAGAGCTGATAAATAACTATACAGAGTATGAATTTGAAAAAAAACGGTCAAGTTATTTTGAGAAAATCGTGAAAAACATGGTTTTTTTAGTAATTATCCGCCATTTTTCTCAAGTATATTACGGAGCTCCTGCAATTTTCTCAGAAATGAGACTCATGTCAGTTGATAGGGCTTATAAATAGCTAGCTATCCATGGTATGAATTTAAAGAAAATCGTTAGAGCCGTTTTCGAGAAAACCGTGAATAACATGGTATTTTAGTGATTATCCGCCATTTTTCACAAAAATATTACGGAGCTCCTGCAATTTTCCCAGAAATGAGACTTATGTCAGTTGATAGGGCTTATAAATAGCTATTCATGGTGTAAATTTAAAGAAAATCGTTAGAGCCGTTTTCGAGAAAACCGTGAAAAACATGGTTTTTAAGTAATTATCCGCCATTTTTTTCCGCCATTTTGAATTCAATTTTATTGAATTTCTTATTGTCAGATCCTCATGGTATAAGGACCTTAAGTTTAAAATTTCAAGTCAATCGGTTGATTAGGAATGGAGTTATCGTGTTCACAGACATACACACATACACACATACACACACACACACACACACACACACACACAAACACACACACATACACACACACACAGACGAACACCCAAAAATCATGTTTTTGGACTCAGGGGACCTTGAAACGTATAGAAAACTTTAAATTAGGGTACCTTAATTTTTTTTGGGAAGCAATACTTTCCTTACCTATGGTAGTAGGGCAAGGAAAGTAATAAAACAGTATGTAGAATAGAATAGTATGTAAAATAGAATAGTAATAGTTTGTAATAGAATAGAGTAGAATTCATTGTTTCTCATAAACAACACAGTACGATATTACAAGAAAAAACAAAACGAAGATATTAAGTTAAACGGAAGCTATTTTAAACTCGATAGCCTGTTATGTAGTATCTTCATTATCAGATTTCCCATTTGCATTTAGTATTGTACGTGAGTTATCAGTGAAGAACCCATTTGATTTTTGTAAGATTCATTTAATAACTCTTTTTGAAATTTAGGCAACTGCATGCGATCAATACAGATGCTACCTGCTCAATCTATATACGGTACCTTTATGAAAACTAATCATAAATAAACACTGCACATACGCACACAGCACTTTGTACAAATGTCATACATGAATGGTATGATATTTATCTATAACATCATCATCTTTATATCATCTAAGGTTTATCATTCACGAGCTACACAAACTTGTAGGATACTCCTCGTACATGCATTCATTAGAAAATATTCTATTTGATATTTCAGACCAATACGATGGTCACTTGTGTTATTCACAATTCAATTGAAGAAAATTGTTGCTCTTTTGAATCTCTGTACTATTAGATTATAAATAGTCTATTTGCTTGGATGAAAACATATGAAACTTAAATTATTGTTACTGGGACGAGATTGATAAAAATACCTGTTTGCTGTTTGGCAAAGCTGAATCTTTAGCATGATTTTTTTGATAATTCGAAAATGGAAACTTTAGAGGAGGTATGGGGAGGAGAGGGGGGATTAGACAGCGCATTAGGATAACGGATTTGCTGTCTACCCACGTTCGATCAACTTGAACTTCAAGGTCGACTTCTTTATATCGAAATACGCAGCAGCCGCCGTCAGGTCCCAAGTAGAAGATTTTCGGAGGTTCGATTCAACGTCTTCAACTGCTATTATACGCATCTTATCTTAAACAGTTCTACCTACAATTCTGCCATGCTACTTTAGTAATGTTTTCCCATTACCTCTGGTTTCTTCAGCTATTATCAGCATCTTATCCCTATAGGGATAACAGTTATACCTATAATTCTACTATGTTATCGAAAAATGTTTTCTCATTACCTCTAGCCTCTTAAACTATAATCTGCATCTTATCCCAAACATTTATACCTATAATTCTGCTATGTTGTAGGAAAATGTTCTCTCATTACCTCTGGCCTCTTCAACTACTAATATCAACATCATATCCCAAACATTTCTATCTATAACTCTGTCATGTCATAGAAAAATGTTCTCTCATCATCTCTGGCCTCTTTAACTACTATTATCAACATCTTATCCCAAACAGTTCTATCTACAACTCTGTCATGTTATAGAAAAATGTTCTCTCATTACCTCTAGCTTCTTTAACTACTATTATCAACATCATATTTACCTATAAGTTACCTACAACATTTCTACCTATAACTCTGCCATGTTATAGAAAAATGTTTTCTCATTATCTCTGGCCTCTAACTATTATCAGCATCTTATCCCAAACAGTTCTACCTATAGCTCTGCCATGCTACTTTGGAAATGTTTCCTCGTTACCTTCCCTTTTTGTCACAAACATGTTCCAAATTTACATTCAATTTGAAATTACACGTTTCAAATGACTGATGCTGTGAGACCCTGCTAAACTAGTAGCCGAGCTGTAAAAAGTAAGATTGCTACAACTTTTGTTAGGTAGGCCTACTCTCAGTAGTCAGTACACAGTTTTCAATATCATCTGGTTCAATCCTTATCGATGTTCTTATACACATACTACTGTATTTTCATCATTTCATCGCCACAAAATAAATTCTTCAAGTATTAATTATCAAATTTTAAAAATATTCTCAAACAATATAATATGGATTTAAGAGATGGAATGACACTCTCGAGTTGTAAATGCAAATCGAAGTACCTAAGAATGTGACGATAGAGATTGAAAGATGAAAATATTTGTCAATATACGCATTTCGACTTCTTAGTCACAAGAGTATGAGATGAAGAATTTATGTGAAAGTAGGATGAAGAGAAAGACGCCTTTACTTATGAAGCTGAATCTGATGTGGATGAATATTGTGTAAAAAGTGTTAGCCAATGATAAAATGTGTGATTGGAACAGAACTGAGTGGGGATCAGCATAACACTTTGTAAAATCACTAAATTAGAGTTGCATAGGATAGGATGAGATCTATTATTCAGTTAAGTAGAACATACAAAGAGAGACGTCTACCTGATTGAAGTACCCGTACTTTTGTTGGTTTTCGAGTAGTGGTAGTTTTTTATTAGCAAAAACACTGTCATTTGCCGGAGAAATTAACTATTCAAACCATTTCCCCCATGAGAGAATATTGTATTTGTTTCGATTGAAGACTGACAAAGAATGAAATCGATTCATACTCCGTGCATCTTGGCTCCCTGAAGTCTTGTAGAGGAACTTGAATCTCTGGTGACATCACAAATTTATTTATTCAATCATGCAGAATTACACAACTTACAGAAAAGTACCACAGGCTAAAGGGTTATAACACTGAATTCTCTCAAATATAGGAGATAGAAAATAAAGTTAGAGCAATTTGGGCGAATGTCTAAATTGTATATTCAATATGAATAATCATTGACAAACATGAATCTATGAAATTTGAAATCACTGATGATTTTCACCAAGGAGAAAACAAGAGTATATTATTCATTCATTCATTCATTCAATTCATATACACAAGCTCGAAATTAAACCAATGATTGGAAGATAATCAACAAGATAAACCCGAGCATAAACCTATGAAATTTGAAATGACAGAGAAATTTCACCAAGGAGAAAACTGGAGTATATTCATTTATCTATTTATTTAGCGTATGGCAGATACACAAAACAAATAATGCTCATGAGTCTCAAATGCCTACATAAACACTGTATATTTCCAATATCTTGAGATGTTGTGTAGTTTTTGGTCAGGAGAACATAAGTTTGCATTATTCATTTATGTCATTCATCTACACAAGCTCAGAATCAAACCAATGATAGCTAGAGAATCAACAGAGGCTGAACTGAAAAGTTGAAGCTCTCAAGAAGGTATGGGGATGAAAGATAGCTAAATGTTTCATTAACCGCGTTCCTTGGTGGGTCTTGAAGCATGAAAGCAATAGTCCTGATGGGTGGAGATCGGCTTGAGAATGGTTTCTCGCGGAGTCCCCGACATGATTAAGGGTGGGCGGGCAGCCCAAGTGGAATAATAATGGAACTGGATGCTGGAAATGTGGGCACTACGTGGCAGAGAAAGCAGAATAGAAACCAGTCCGACTCTGCTTCTCTCTTCTCTCCGTATAAATTAACGTTGGATATGATTCTTTAGTATCCCAGTAAGATTGAAGACTGTTAGTTAGACCTGGTCACAGAGATTCAACTTCTAAAGACTGCCAGTTAATATCGTAAGACCTGGTCACAGCGATTCAACTTCCAATTTGAATGTAGGAGCTGATGAGATATTACACTACATGAGAATTTTCTTGTCAACCCAACTTCCTCGAGATCGGAGGATGAAAGTTATGTGGTTCCATCATCATAATTTACGACAGAAACACTCATTAGCTGCTATGCAAGTGGTAAGATGGGATCGAATGTAATGAGAGAATAATCCAAATACTTTACATGATACGTTTGAAGCCCACTGTAAACGATCTATCAATAACTATACTATAGTAATTGATCATACTCTCAAGTTATTGGTCTCCTTCTGTATCTCTCTTTCATCTCGAATCAAAATTGAGTTTCCATAATATGTCATTAATTCTAATAAAGTACTTCTTGGAAATGTTAGTAGGCCTACTATAATTTTCCAATAATGTTAATGTACTTGAGTAGTATGTAGAAGCAACTACCATCTACTTATAATTTCAAAGAAATACTTCTTGAAACAACTACATCTTGAAAGGCATGATTATTATAAACTAGCTGATCGCGAAAAGTAGGCTAGTTCACTTCACTCTTAATCGAAAGTGAGGTAAAGTCTGGCTCGATATCTCCAATCATATCTTTGATCATTCTTCTTGGCTCCTCCTTAGCTCCCTACGTCATATACTTTTGCGAAGTATGAGTTGATCGAAGCAAACATTTTCGGCATCCTTGCCACTTGACAGACACCTGGGCTAGTAGGGAGTTTGTAGAATTAGCACAAATCATGTGGTGTTATCGGATGGGCACGTTAAATTTTCGGTCCCGGCTGATAACAGTCGTGAGGCCCATTGATGTATCAAATTATATACTCAGACGAGGTGGAACTTCCGGCAGGGACTCTCCACCAATAAACGCCATATGAATATTTTTTATGTGGTACTGATAATAAATTATTGTTGCTTCTCGAAGAACGATATCTGATAGGAAAGTATACAGAATGATGTCTTTGATGAGATCGAAGATTTTTGTACACACATAAAGTTACTTACGATTCCTGTTAAACTTCATGGCTTGATTGCCTGATGCCGTGCTTCTCAACAAAGGCTTATGTTTTGAAGAACTTCAAATTTAGTAACATATTACGTTAATATTTAGTAAGAGAGATGATGCTTATTTTGTGGTATTGTGATTGAGATTTAGACCTATTAGTGAGCTGATGGGGATTCGAAATACTGTACTTTGCAGCCCAATTTTACTAGGTTTATCCTACTTTTATCCGTATTTTTCGGTTCCATCCTAAAATACTTTGGCATTCAGTTCACTCCGGATCCCTCCCGTGTTCTCGCTCACTGGATTCATGAGATTCCTCTTTCACTTCCACATGGATGTTCAATTGGTTTTGTTGAAACTAAAATAACTTCTTGCAAGAATCTTCACTACTTATCATGAATCTTCGATGAGTGTGCATGATCATATGGTGTTATGAATCACCAATGAGTGTGCGACTCCTCATCGCTGCGTCATGCGTCAATGGAATACCAGCGAGTGAATAAGTCTCATGGACTCTGTTGAGCCCAGCATCCAGTCAATGAAATAGCAGCGAGCGGCCAGTCTATCACCTTTTGCAGACGCTTAATGCTTTTTAAGGTAGTCAACTTCTGAGAGTTGGCAGGCTGAGTAATTGCTATTCTCACAGGTTTTCGCAAATCTCGAGCATAGAATAAACAATCCAGGTATAGATATAAACAATCTAGGTATAGATATAGGTTTTCTCTGCCTCAAGCTTTCAAATTGGGTGGAAAATGAGTAGTGGTGCTGAGGGGTTAGGTGGAACCGATGATGTGGAAGGCAGCAGCAGAAGAAAAAGGAGTGCAGAGTAGTGGTGGCGGTGGCTGAGTTTCTGTTTGCTGGTTGCCTAGCCAGTTGGATTGTGGTGGGGTGTGGAGGCTAGACAGTCTTGTGACGTCAGCAGCAGCAGCAGCAGCCAGGTCCCATGGGGCGTCACCCGTCCACAACATCTCGGCTCTCCGATGCGACCGCCGGGTCCAGTTGTGTTTCTAACTCCGCCACATCACAAGGTAAGAGCTCGCTCGCTTCACACACATTCCTTCTTACTAACAAACTCTAAACTCACAATTCAAATCAGAGACTAACGAATATAATATTATTTCCTCTCAGCTAGAATCGAACCCCTTGCGCACTATACATTTTCATACCTGTTGAAGTCACATGCGGTTCTACAAGATTGTCCCAACCAGGCACTTCTCACTAAAGTCGAAACTCCTTGAGTATAGATGGATAATTCCCCTCATTTTCTACACTTTAAAATATTTTAAGTGTTGTGGGCGAAGTTGAGGCAATAAGATTCCCCTCTTCCACTTAACTCAAAAGTTGAGTATCCTAAATATTCAACTCCTCTGTTGAAATCACCGTCGTTCCTGACGTTAAAGTCTCTCGATAGGGTGGCCTACACTACTGAAATCGGTCTCTATTCCACACAACTCTAAATAAATCTACTTCTTTTTTCAAATGATCTTAGTTTTTCTAAAGTGTAGGCCTAATCATTATTTGAAGAAAGCTCCAGGTAAGTTCTGATGAGGATGGAGATGTCCATATGTTTGGTTTCGGCGAGTTTTCCTTGTCTTCCCCAAGTGCGCGTCAAATGCTCTTGGAGCAAAGTTTTCTAATAACTAAATCTTGTATTTATATTCTGTTCATGAAAAGGCCATTAAACTTAAAGGATATGATTATTTCATATAAAAAATGTGCTATTGAAGAGTGTTATTGATGAGATCAAGGTGTTAATAATGGTTATAATATTTGTCTGTATGATTTTCTTCAGTTGGAATTCCCTGTTTCTTGACCCAATCCTGATTATACTCAGTATCTTCTAATTAGAAGTGAATAGCTGATACGAAATAAATCACGCTCAAGCTCAGTCTAGAGTGATAATTTTCTTGATAATTCATTTGAAAATAATACTGTTTAAAAGTAGTTCAAGCAATTCTCCACTATATTCTGTATGATGTGATATTTTTTAATTTCCATTTAATTTGGATATGCTTATTGAATGTATTGTTGGTTTACTGTAACATGCGTCTTGTGTTGATTAGCTAATTTTTTTTGTGTGTTCTGGAATGGGGTACGTCTTATTTCTATATTTTCCAATTTATCCTCCTGGTCGGATTACATTCCTACAAAATACGCTTCATGCATATTATTATAGAAAGGCATAATTTTCTCAAGTACTTCCTTTGACAGTTATTACCCAGTCTGTAAAGAGTTATTATTTCTCAATTGACAATCATGGGAAACTCCAACTTTTCACTATCATGTTTATCAGTACGCTACTGATAAATCTAATTTATCAACAATATTCCAACTCAATCAATTTTTCTCCTCAGAAACGTGTCTGAGAGCTATATTTCCTAGCACTGCATCAGTATTTCAAACTTTTCTTATTCCGTCATAACATTGATCTCAGTGCATTTCACGCAATATTATTCCCTTAAAAATATACAACCGAACTCATACTCATAATAAAATTTGAGGCCCATTTTCGGGTCCTTATAATGTTCTATGTTTGCACGATACAACGTGATTATAGAATAGATATTGAATTTCATATACTGTGTTGAAAAAATAGTCATTATAATTTCAATGACATTACAAGTCATCAAAAGACAATTTCAAAAAGAGTTAAGAGCTGCAAGAGAAGTTCCAAGTTTTAAAATAAAACCACAAATATTCAATATGATAACATAATTTATAATAATTGAGAGATTATGATTTCCTTGATTTAATCCCTATATTACTTGAACGTTTAAATTCATAGTCGAGTGAAATGTGCATGAAGGTGAAACCATGGAGTATCATACTCTAGTTACACAATAAATATTTTATTAAACATTTTCGAATCAACTATTTCACTTATCATCGAACTGAGTTAGGAAGAGTAGAAACAATATATCAAATAAGGATTTCTATTAAAACTAATTAATTTGATGACAAATAAATATCACCTCTTCTTCTATCTGCATAATCGTGAATATATTAGAAATGTTTGTATTTCTTCTCAAATCAAAATACAGTATGCCCATTCATTTTTTCTAAGGCATCTCTTCTCTTCTCATTTAAAAGGAATCTTGAACCAATCTTTTCTTGATCAATATCACATTAAGCTTTTTCTGGAGAAATCTTGATTTAGAAACGATCCTATTGACGTGAATAATAATTAACTGGAATTACCGATCTCCAAATTCCAACACCTGCGCTGCGGCATAGGCTATAAATTGAATGTGAAAGTGTAGGATGAATGTATTTGAACGGTAGAAAACGTTGTATTTCGGTCAACATATTCAGTAACAGCAGCAGCTTTCCTGTTCAGGCGTCAGCCGAATATATGGCCACTTTCTCTGATCTCTGGTGGTGCAACCATAGCCACTGCTTTCGATGTCTGTGTGATTCACTAAACGAAAACCAGTTTATAAATTAATCTTCACTTTCAAACTACAGCTCAGGTAACTTACACAAGATTTTTTCATTTTTCCTATATAAACCAACATAGTTTATTTTTATTTATAAACCAACATAAAACAAAATGTCAATAATTAATTTTCTTATATTGTTTTTGAATGATCATTATTGTTCATATGGTAGTTATGATTGGTACAATTTATTGAAGCCTCCAAAAGTATTGCTTTAAGCCTATATGTTGGTGGAGAAACGCTTTCGAGTAGCTCCACCTCACCTTTTGCACCATTTAATGAAAAATATGAACATCCTAGTGAACATTCAAATGGACACCAAGCTATACCGGTCGGAAAATACAAAGTTGAAAGCCAGAACTTATATCCCAACCGTCACCCAAGCCTCATATTTAAATCATTTTCCAGCACCCATAATTTTTTAATGCATTCGCATTCAAATAAATTAATTGTTTCCAATGGAAATATAACGTTGGCCTTGTGTAATTATTTTAGCAGCTATCAGTATTCTAATAAGTTGGGTTAGGTATTTCCACAACCTTTCCACATTTTGTTAGTTTTCTTTGTAAGTATTATTCTACTTGGTAGAGAGGAATTTTCTCGAGGAGTCCGATGTTTGAATTATATGGCTTCTATTGCTCCTTGAACTTTTGGAAATTATAAATTCGATCTTCAGCCGATTCATATCTTGACGAATAGGATATGATTTCTCCAAATCCACGGAAATGTATTGTAAAAACTTGGGAAAAGATTGTTTGTTAGATTGACCTAGACCTTACGCCGGTATATGAGTAAAAAGTGAATAGATGAGGTGATGAGTCGATAAGGGAGCCATCAGGCACTTAACACCATTACAGAGTTGGCCTTCATGACCTTGCAATGTCATGCTCGAAGTTCTGTCAATAGTTACTTAGTCACGGTTGGGCCTAAATCGTCCATATTATTTTTATGCCTCAACTAATCTATTTACAGTAGCGCTAGATCTTATCATTTACTGATGAAATAACTTGTTCTGATAAGAGAGCATTCTTGAACAAGAATTCTCACTCTTCCATAAAATTTCAATACGGTACTTATCGTATTTCATATTATAGCACTTCAATTTCTTAGTAATTTATACAAGGAAAGATCTTATACGAGGTCTGTAAGAATGAATGATTATTAAGTCATACTTATTTCCAATTCCATTGACGTAGAGTATTTCATGGCATTGTTTTATGAATGAATGCGCAGTATGAATTACCTGTTAATTCTCGCAATACTCAACTTCCCAGCTCTAGGTACTTCTTTGTATCACTTTGTCATTGATCAAAATTCAGTTCGTGGAAGGGTGAAAATCTTCCAAACAGTTCTGATTAGCAATCATAACACTCAGACTCCCTCCCACTGCTCCAATCACTTCTTAATTGCGATAGGTTATGAGTTGTGAGGACTCAATTTGAGGCTCCTGGACTTCATCCTGTAAAAATAATATCGCCCTACAGAAAAAATATAAAAATATAGCCCTACAAATTGTAAAAATATAGCCCTACGGTTTGTAGGGCTTGAAATTCAGAAAAATATTAATAACTTGTTTCTTCCATAGATTCATTTTAATAATACTATATCAAAAATCAAATAGAATGTTATCTCTTCAAAAATAAAAGTTCACAAAATAATTAAAAATATAGTACCGTACATAACACACAAAATAGACAGATTTTCTATCCTGTCGTCTGATTAGAACTGATATGAGTTTACGAAATTTTTAGGTGATATGAGTTTCACGAATTTACAATATGTTTTTTGGAAGCTTCTAAGCGAGTATAGAAAGCATTTGAAAAGCTCATCAGTTTCAGACTGACCTTAGTGGAGAGCTTTTAAAGACAAAGGCAATAACTCATAGATACATAAAATGAGAGGTCGATTGCGGGAACAAGCATAGGTTATCCATTTTCCACCTCTAAACCCCCCCACCCTTCATCACAGTCTCTCACATTCTCTCCCTCACCCTCTCACTCTCTCTCCTCTTGGACAGTAAAAGCGGCGATTGCCGGAGGCGGACCTCCAATGTTTCAAAAACTAAAAAGGAGTAAAAGGAGAGGAAGAAATAGAAAAAGAAGGAGAAGAGTTATACTCCAGCATCCTTTATACCGGCAAAGCCTTTACCGACAACCATCAACTTAAATCAATCTTTATGACTGTTTTATAGCCCTGTCATTAAGCTGTCCCACAGGATCTGCTAATTTCACCAGCCTATTTCTTCTGTTTCTTACATATATAATATGTGTAGCAGCTAGTATGGTTTGATACAACGAAATTAGTTTTCTGTCAAGTCTCTGTTGGCAACTGAGCCCTATAAGTTAGACACAAACATCTTATTCTAAATAGCGTACTCTCGGTGGGCCAATTATTCTATTCATTATAATAATTATTTATCTTCAACATCAGAATTGAAATCTTTACAGTAAAATCATACTTCAGCAGTTGTATAATTTCTAAATGGAAAAACTGTGTTCATTTCAAGGTAAATTTTCAAAATTTTACTTCCAATCAATCCACTGTTAGTGATGAGTGGATAATAATGTGGATTTATACTGTAGCCTACTTTTGAGAGAATGTCGTAATTCTAACCGGAATTCTTTGAAATTATTTGCTGGGGATATCTGAGTATCCTACTGTTTATTCTAATTTTTAAAGCTTTAATTCAATTACCGTTATTGGAATAAATTAGAAGCAGAGACAAATGATTTAATCATTATTAAACAATATAATTAATCTTCACTCTATGTTAGAAGTTCCTGTTATGTCAAAAATACAGATTGTCTTCTGTCTCACCGCTTAGATAGTGAAGTATACTTTGTTTTGTTGATTCGCTAGTGCCTGGTGAATACTTTCGCAAACTAATTTTTGCTCAACGTGAATGTGTTGACTAGGTCACGTGACTAGACTTTTCGACTAGCACTTCATTAGTGATTCCTTGTACATGCATGCATTCTACCAAGCTGCCTCAATCTACTCTGTGCAAATACACGTGGCTGTATATCTTTCTTCTTTTTATCAAGTCATTTATATAGATGTACCAGTATATCAGCAATGGGATATGTGCGTACTACGTACATCCTTTTTTGTAGGATAGGTAGTCTTTGAAACAAAAGTCATGATAAACAATATTTTATCAGTCAATATTGTTATCAGAAAATATAATAGTTACTCTGCAATGAAATATAGGTTTTTCTGATTTGTATAAATTGTATCATTCCAAAGTTTACAAGACCCTATCCCATGAAGTTCAATAATTTGTGATAATAGATTTAATTAATACAATCTTCAATGGAGACTGCTAAACTTATCTTGAATTCCAATTATTCAGAATATTGCATTGCTGACGCAAACTCCTGGTGGACTTTTCTAGAATTTTGAATTTTGGCGCCGTTTGTTAGCATTATCATCTTTCTGTAATCCCGATACACTGTATTTCCGAATATTGATGTTTATCAGCTTTCTTCAAGAATATAGAATATCATTCATTCTTATTACCCATTCTCATCATTCATTCTTTTCTAAAATAATTCCTGAATAAAAATAGTTTTGCTTGAAAAGTGATTTTCTGAATATTCTCACTGCAACGTTGGCAATGATTCGAACATATGGAAGGAACGTTCGACTCTGAACGTTACTTTTACTTTGAGGTTATGTCTCTGGTTTCTGGTTTGCAACACGTGCTCATGCAGTTTTTAAAACTATTACTCCTGATTAATTAATTGTTTGACAATAACTCTTTGCATAAGGTTTACTATTTTGAATTAAATAATTTCGGCATTGGTATGAATAATATTTTTTCAGTATGCTCAATGTAAACTTTAAATGCTATTTTGCTCAACATTAGCTTGAACATAATATGCCGTTATGCAATAATTTGTAGACTATCGTGAGTATTTTTGCGAACTTCCTCCAATAACAGATTAGTTCTATTATATTTATTGTTCATTCTATAATTTTTAATTTTACAATGCCTGTGAATTTTGTTGAAAAAAATCTGCGTACATGCAGATTTTTTATTTTAAAAATGTACGGTAGTCTATTGTCAACTTACCAACTTTTTTCTTCTTTCATTCTATTACTATTCACCAAATCAATAAAATCACACGATTGTGTGACATCAGTTGTCATGTAACGAAACTATCAATATTAACAGCCTAACCTATCTAAACTTATGAAAAAATATTTTAATTTTATTCAATAACATTCATACATGGTGCCTTGCCTATGTAATCTTTTGGAAATCCACCATATCAAGTGAGGAGAAATTAACAGTAATCGGTAAACTACCTTTTATAGGTGATCAAAAGTTTTTTGTGGCTAAATAATATAACTATGACTAAGGTACTTAGGCCTATAGATAAAAAGAATCAATCCATGGTTCTCATTATTGATTATAAGCTACAGTATAATAAATAAATAATGTTTTTCCTTGCAGATAAAACTTGGATGACCACGTGGCGAACTTCTTTCCATTCTAGAAGGAATCACAAGTAAACCATCCATAGAAACAGCATGGTGTTGTTGACCAGGTAAGAAACTATCAATTCATTTTGAAATTCTTTGTATTCTACCTGAACTCAAAACCCCTCAGTCCATCCCAATTTTTTTGAAACCCACTCTCTTCTGCGAAACGTTCTATTTTTACTCCTAATGGCAGGGTAATAAATGGTTAGAGGTTTTTTGTTATTCGAAAGGGTCAGTTGTGTTGGAATAGTTCTCAATGGAAACCTTGAAGAGAAACCTTATGAATTGGTATAGAACAAAATGGAAAGTTCCCAATTTGGGTTCTGTCTATTCTAAACTTGGTAGGGTACCTTTAGCTTAGTATTATTTTGAAATAGGTATGTGCCAGTTTAAACTAAATTTCACTTCAAACCTCAAGTCTTGTTTGTTGTATTGTAATTCATTTCAATTTTAAGCCACTAGTCTACCTGCTACATTTTTCTTGCTCTTATAAAAAGTTTTTCATGTTAGAAATTTTAAACTCTGGTAAACCTACCCATATTTAAAAGCAATTCATGGCTTTGAATAAGTTCACTGTTACTATTGTCAACCGCATTCCATGCCTCATTTTCTTGTCTCATGTCTCAAAATCATCCCTGTTAAAAAAGAAAATAATTGAATAATCACTTAAAATAAACTAAGTCAATTATTTATTATTGTTTTATCACATGAATTATGAAATATATTCCCTCTAGGTCTCCAATTTTTTTTGCAAAACATGTGCACTGTAGTAGTCTACCTAACCTGTACCTTTGCTTCTAACATAAATCCAATATTATAAACAAATATTACATCATAACTGTATCAAGTAACTTTAAAGCATAATCTGTGATTGAAAAATTTCTTCAATTACACAAATTTAGTCCTTATTCCTCTTTTTTCAATCCAAAAATTATTCATTTTATAAGAAAGATTACTGCATTGGAAAGATTTCTTTCTCCCCACCAATACTTGAAATCTTGCTTGCATCGAATCACTTGTAAGTTATATTGATCGATAAGTCAAATTTTCGAACGTTTGCAGTTGATCTGCAAACTAATTTGGCTAGCTGAGGCCTATTTTTCCCTGATACACGTTATTATTAGGCCCTATGATGGTATTCATTATTTTCTCTCATAACTGCGAACAAGCTTGAATAAACTGAAGAACGCAATTTTGAAATGTCATTCGTCAGTGGCTGGACATGACTCAATGGTACGTGTTCAAACAAGAGTAATTGAAACCATGATGTTGCACTTGGCTGATCCAGTTCTTAATGATTGAGTTGAGAGTGTACAAAAGTGCTATTTAGTCTGCAGCGGCTTCAAGCTTACATTTAGCCAGAACAAGTTGCAACATTACAATGTAATTGCAACATAGCTGCAGTGTAATGGGCATGAAAGCGATCTGGTCATAAATACACCCCTCATAAATTAGATTGCGAGTGAGTAATGAAGGTGGCTTGGTTGAAGAGTGACAGAGAGGGATGATTGTTTAGGAAGGAGTAGTGAGAGTGGGGGTAAGGGCACGCGCCACACCGGAAGTTGGTCGATCGATGGTCGCGCGTCGGAAAAGCAACTTGTTTCATGCTTCGTCGACCGTTTCATCGACTACTTACCATGTAAATGCTCTCCATATTATTATTTTCCCACATCAATCAACCCAGGTGTTTCTCGCTCATTGTTACGACTAGAATATTTTCGATTCTTGTGGGTCATACGAATTAATTTATTAGAGATGATTTATATAGATTTAATTCAACATCCATTGATATTGTTCCTTGCTACGACTAGGCTTGTCGATTAACGTTTTGCAGTACGCTATGGCCCGGTTGCACAACAGCCGGTTAAATTTTAACCGTGATTAATTTCACGAGAAACAATCAGGGAAGGCGTTTTTGAAAAGATGGCTTCTCTGATTGGCTCTAGTGGTATTAATAACTGTTAAAATTTTACCGGCTGTTGTGCAACCGGCACTATATATTTTTAAAATTTGTCATAGAATCTTTCTAGCATGATACTATTTATGAATATTACTTGAATTTATATATTCAGAGATCATAAAATGTTGATAAATAAATGTAAATCTCGATGTTATTTAAAAATTGAAGTTTTTATTTTCATTGTTAGTCACTATGAATCGCTCTCACTATCTGTGCTGTTCATGGTCTATTTCAGATTGAAGATTTGTTTAGAAATGTTCTATAAAGATACTCTCATTCCATTATCCGATAATTCTAATTCATCTATTTAAATTTGAATCCTCTGTTCAGTCCACTAATGATAATACCCAAATCTTAATCATAAAGATGATTTTCCAAATTACAAAGAAAATCCAAAATTACCGAAATTATCAATAGTTACTAGAGTTACCTAATCACAGCCACTATTGACATTATATTAAGCTGTCCCTTGATTGTTATAAATGGTGGATAGTCGAGCTATTTCGATGATTCTAATATTTACTGTCAACGCCCGGGTGAAGCTTGAATTACTGTAGGTAGGCCTATGGTGAAACTGTAAACCGAGAACTTCATAAATAGATATTTCATGTGTCATCTTTACATCTTGTAGAGTCATATTTACAGTTTCTAGCTCCAAAATAGATCCTTGTCTTTTCAAAGTTTTATTTATTTATTTGCATAAATACACATGGAGACAACAGGTTATACCCTTATATGTCTCCTTGAAACATTACAACATTCTTCATTCAAAAAAAATTGATTTAAAATAAATAACAAGCTAAGAGTAAAACAAAATGAATTAAATAACAAAAACAAAGCGCCTTAACAATAGAAATATGGGGTTTTCTGTAAAAAAAATGAGTTAGTAAGCGTACAGTAAACTGCGGGAAAGAAGCATCTTTTGAGAATTGTTCATTCTCGAGATTGAAGTGCATTCAATTTTTCAAACCTGTTGCCACTACTATTATTTGGTAGCGGTTGACATTTAGAATCGACTGCTTGTCAAACATTGAAACAAGTTTAGGAGTCAAAGATCTTGTGCAATCTTTAGGCTATTCATCGTCGGCTCAAGGTTGTTATGTGGTAGACCAGCATACTTGACTAAATCATTGCTACACCAATACTAATATATTAACTACTTCATTACTGTTGATGAATTGTGTTTCATAAATATCACAGAAACATTCCTATTTAAATATAAAGGAACTTCGAATTGGACATATATTTTTCGTCGTCAATGTGTTATTTTCTGCCACTTTATTAATATCAGGATCAATAAATAAATGGCTTTTTACATTGGTCAGTTTGGTCTGGTCTCAATGCCATACTGTTTTAAATATATGAAAAAAACAGAAGGTTATTTGTCTTGATTTTTCGTAAATCATTCTTCTCCCAGCTAGGTATAAAATTACATTGAGAGCCCTTGTAGCTGGTAGCTTCATGCTCAATTAATTTTGATAAATTAATAATTACAAAAATAATGGTTTTCCCAGAATTGAAGCAAGATTGATTCCCAATCCAAAGGTCGTGTATCGAAAAAGGACATCTTGAAACAGTTTTTTTATTCAGCTTCTAAAATTTGAAATTCTCTTTCCTTTTTCACTAATAGCAATTTATCTCAAAATTCTTGAGATCGCATAACAATTAAAGGAGAAAAATTGAGAGTATTAAAAATGTTTTATTCTCTCTTTGTTTTGCGTTTTATCTTGGAAAGTTTGTGGAATTCCCTTTATCGACAAAATTATATTTTCATAGTTGAATATGTAAATTTGTAGACTGATCTATTTCAAATATCAGTGTAGATTGATCTGTTTATTTGATCGAATTCATTTATTGTTTGATGAAAGTGTAGTGTTGTGTTCCATGTAACAAGTAGGCAGCTGGGTGTGTGCCATGTAATGGATTATTGCACCTATCGTTCTCTATTTTTATTCTTATTCTTTGACTGTTGCTTTGAATTTGAAGACCAGTGAGTAGTGAGTGACTGTTGTGAAAGAGCACGAGAGAGTGAGTGAGTGAGACCACGCCTGGTGTGGCTCTTGCCGTCTGGCGTCTCTTCGTCATGATGTCTGTCAACCCACTCAACTTTCTCTCACGTGATTCAAGATGGCGTCGTTGACGCAACACATTGTAGCAGCCTCACTAACTAAACTGCTATTAAATACATTTTGAAATATTCAAATAGAGACGATCATATTCCTCAATAATTAATAGGTTATGTAGTTTTATCTTGCAATTAGTAGCCTATCCCAAGAATAGTATATATAGAGAGAATTATATACTATCCTTGGCCCATCCCAGTTATTCAGTTCAGTTTGTGGCTCTCATTAGCTTAATGGTTCAATTTTATTTTTCTCTCCGAATTCGATTGTGTTGAACTCATTCAAATAATAAATAATTCCAACTAATAGTATGACTGCATGAAGCTCAATACCGTACTTGTATCATTTATACTCTACTAGTACAGAACTATCGACTGCTAAAATATCAGTAATGAATTCAATTATTGTCGAAGTTATTTTAAGCTTTTATTTTCTATCGATTTAATAGAAGCTTAAGAAAGCTATATAAAAGTGGGAAATAATTTGTAATGTGTGTTTAATCAACTTACGGTTGACTTGGTTGGATCAGAGAAGCGACTTTTAGATAAAGATACATGCTGCCTATTTTTCATGCAAGAACTCTCCCCCATTCACAGACGTATAGTCTTCTTGGGGGAATTCCACGCCACTGTATAGTAACATTAATGTAATAATGTATCATTTCATATTTAAATCAATGTATTCTATTTATAATTGAATTTATGTAATTTTACATGATTATTAATTGTAATGCTGTGTGAAAAATAAATTTATTTTATTTTTTTTAATTTTCTATTTTGCTAGAAAACATAGAATTGAACAGTGCAAATATGGTATCTATTAGTTAGAAGTTACCTCAAGATGCATTACACATTGTATCATTATCACACAACGTAGGTATGATGACTTATCATGTTACTCCGTGAATAATATATATTTAAGAGAATTATTCTTAATCCTCCCAAAATTTTTAATTCTTTTCCACTGTAGTTTGTGATTTTACATTTAAAGCCAATGCAGTAGTAGGCCTATACATATAGAAAATGCTTTTAATTGTATCATAGATTAGTGATTATATCATTTACTTCACAAACTTGAAACATTGATACTTGAGGCTAATATATTTTAAATCTACAACCTCATTAGTCGAATCCAGTACTCATCAGTTCGGTCATTCTATGCATGTGTTCGGTCATTTTCTATTATACATCGTTTCTGTCCTATTACTGTTTTTTCTTTTGTTGTCCACCTTTCGTAGGTGGACATCCTACGGGTGTCCTCCATTCTATGAACTCCGATAATTAACAATAATCTTTTGTTATTCTTTGCATTTTCGAATAGAACACCATAGCTCTCACAAAGCATGTGGAAGTATGGTGAAAGCTTTGCATAGAAAGCCCTTTGAGAATAGTCTTGAAAACACCAATCATGCTGAGGCTGTCAGAGCTCTCACAAAAGACATTTCACCTGCAATCTTTTGAAGGGACAGTCCCAGTTTTTGGGGGGACTATTCTGTGTGTGAACAACCCTCATACATTCGAGAAATTCTCACGCCACGTTAACTTCTTCAATTTGTATGGAATTCAATGACCGAAGTTAATGGACCTTCACTGTCTACGGGCAGGTAACTTTTCACAACAGCACCTGACAATAATGCACTTGTCCTGTGGATCCATCTACAGTAACTGTTCTTCACCCCTCGAGATTTCATCGACAGTGCTCAGTCTCACTAGACGAGCAGATCGCAAACAAGAACGTGAAGTAGGCATAACCAAAATTCCAATTCTGGAGTCAGGAGTTCCGTATGAACTTACAGTATCACTTTTGCATCAGGAGTATAAACTTACCGAACCGATTTTGCCTCTATCATCCACTTATAGTAAGTTGTAATCATATTATCAATATAGGTAGTTACAGTTATTTTTAAATTTATTTACTTAATTCTCTTGGCCTATCCCAGTTATTCAGTTCAGTTTGAGGCTCTCATTAGCTTATTGGTTAAATTGTATTTTTCTCTCCCAATTCGATTTTGTTGAACTTATTCAATAAATAAATAATTCCAACTAATAGCATGACTGCATGAAGCTTAATACCGTACTTGTTGTATAATTTATCACACTGTACTTGTAGTATGGAATGCTAAAACATCAGTAATGAATTCAATTATTGACGAAGTTATTTCAAGATTTTATTTTCTATTGATTCAGTAGCATTGAACTGAACTGTTTATCAAACAACTGAATAACTGGGATATGCTACTAATTTCATGATAACTACATAACCTATTAATTATTGAAGAATAAGATCGTCTCTATTTGAATATTTAGGGGCCGGTTTCCGAGCTCGGGATTTAGCTAAGTCCTAGACTTTAAACAGCTGGAGTCAGAAAATTGGCTTTTCAAAACGGGGCGTAGTCGCAGTCATTGTCATAGTCACGTTTGAATTAAATTTCAAAAAAACTAGAAAATTATATACGAAATAAAATAAAGAGAAAATAGAGTAAAGTTTCAACTATTTTGAATTATTTAGAAATGTTTAATTTTGTCAAGGAAAAACGTTTCCAATTATAGAAATGAGAAAATAAAACTGCACCGTTTTGGAAAGCCAATTTTCTGACTCCAGCTGTTAAAAGTCTAGAACTTAGCTAAATCCCGAGCTCGGAACCCGGCCCTGAATATTGATTTAATAGCTTATAAAACCTATAAAAAAGTAGGAAATAATTTACAACGTGTGTTTTACTTATATAGACTTGGTTGATCAGAGAATAGGCTATTAATTTCTATTTTTGCTAAAAAAACGTAGAATTTATCGAGATGGAAGAACAGTGCAAATACGGTATTTATGGAGAAATTGGGATGTACGATCTCACTAGGCGTCAAATCTGCAAAACTGTAGAAATAATCTGAAAAAATGCAATAACTAATAATATTCTACATCTATTTCGAGTTAGAAGTTACCTCAAGATGCATTGCACATTGTATCAATCACACACCGTAGATATAATTACCAACCACTAAAGCTACCTTATCTTTGTTAATAATGGCCCAATCTCAAAACATCTGGTACCAATCGATAGGCAATTAAATTCACTAAAAACAGTTATTCTTGTAAAGTTTCTGTAAAACCAACGGTTTCTGAGTTATTTAAGAAACAACATTTTAAATGGCCGCCATTTTGTTTTATGAATTTCAAAAATTATAATTTTTTTCTAGCTTTGTCTAGTTGCTATAAATAATCGTGCAAAGTTCCAATTTCGTATGTTTAACCATTATTCAGATAGAAAATAATGAGTGAAAAAAGCAAAATGGCCGCTGTGTGAGTAACTGAAGACTTCAGGACAATTTAAATATGATATTTAGATATGTTTTTTACCCAGGAACAATGTCCTAGAGTATTGGTAGGGAGCTCGTAAACACCCTGTATATTTAAGAGAATTATTCTCAATCCTCCTAAACTTTTTGATTCTTTTCCACTGTAGTTTGTGATTTTACATTTTAAGCCAATGCAGTAGTAAGCCTATACTTATAGAAAATGCTTTGAATATTTGTCATAGATTAGTAAAAGGAAAATTACTGAGGCATTATAGTAGTATTTATTTCATTTTGTTCAGCTTTATTGATGTATTTGTTCTTTATGTAGCAGGTTCTTTATTTATTTTTTCTTTCTTTGTTTGGTTTCCAATGATAATTGTTTTCACAAAATTTCGAATTTCTTTTGTTTTTGTAGAATACGCCTACCAACTCTGGCAGACAACCTTTATGGTTATGTCAAGTTTTTTGTCTCGTGTTTTTTATTTAGCACAATCATTATCTTAATTATATAATTTTAATTGTTTATTTTGTAACATGATTGTAGTCTTATTATTTTTATTTATATTGAATCTATAAATTTTCTATCTATCTATCTATCTAGATTAGTAATATTATATCAGTTACTCCACAAACTTGAAAAATTGAAACGTGAGGCTAATATATTTTTAAAGTCTTTAACCTCATTAGTCGAATCCAGTACTCATCAGTCCAGTCATTCTATGCATGTGTGAATTGATTTTCTATTATACATAGTTTCTGTCCTATTACTGTTTTTTCTTTTGTTGTCCACCTTTCGTAGGTGGATATCCTACGGGTGTCCTCCATTCTCCGAACTCCGATAATTAACAATAATCTTTTGTTATTCTTTGCATTTTCGAATAGAACACCATAGCTCTCACAAAGCAAGTGGAAGTACGGTGAAAGCTTTGCATAGAAAGCCCTTGGAGAATAGTCTTGAAAGCACCAATCATGCTGAGGCTGTCAGAGCATTCACAAAAGACATTTCACCTGCAATCTTTTCAAGGGGCAGTCCCAGTTTTTGGGGGGACTATTCTGTGTGTGAACAACCCTCCTACATTTGAGAAATTCTCACGCCACGTTAACTTCTTCAATTTGTATGGAATTCAATGACCGAAGTTAATGGACCTTCACTGTCTACGGGCAGGTAACTTTTCACAACAGGACCTGACAATAATGCACTTGTCCTGTGGATCCATCTACAGTAACTGTTCTTCACCCCTCGAGTTTTCATCGTCAGTGCTCACTAGACGAGCAGATCGCAAACAAGAACGTGAAGTAGGCATACCAAAAATCCAATTGGAATTAGGAGTACCGTATGAACTTACAGTATCACTTTTGCATCAGGAGTATAAACTTACCGAACCAATCTTGCCTCTCTATCATTTACAGTAAGTTCTAATCATATTATCAATATAGTTTGTTAAAGTTATGTTTGAAGCTGTAATTTACTGTCTTTGAAGGAAATTGAAACTAATGAGATGACTGTGAAATAAATGTTTTCAATCATGAAGCGTTTCAAATCACTCATCAGTTGAATAAGTTTGCTATTCATTGCCAGCAACTTCTCTTTGAAAATAAACCATATTCCAATAACGTGGAAGGTCCATTTCACTAATATCATAAATCGCTTTTTGTGTAGTTGAGAAGTTGATATTGTGTTAATTATTCATATTAAATGAAAAAGACTAAGAAATTGTCAAAAAACCACAGATTTAAATCTTGACAATTTCTTAGTCTTTTTCATTTAATCGTGTATATCATTTCTAATAGATTTCATTTATTTTTCAGATGAGAATAACATGCTGTTATTTGGTGCAACTTGCAATGTGAGTCTCATTCATTTTCGATCATAGTTTTATTTTGTCAGATTTTGTAACTGGTTCTCCGTATTCTTAAGGTGCGTACAGATATACGCGCCGCGAACATGAGCAATTCACTTTAAATCAACTGATGCCAAGCTTTTTATAACTGTATCTTACCGTTTCTGTAAAAATACAGATATAGTCAGCTGATTAAAAGTGAATTGCTCATGTTCGCGGCGCGTATATCTGTAAGCACCTTTATATACCATTTTCTATTTACTGGAAAGCTAGTTTATTCAATTTCATCAAACTTGTTGAATTCAGTGTTCAAGTGAAAGAAGTCAAGTACACTATGCTTGTCATATAACTCAAATTCAAAAGTGGCATATATTTCTAATTATTTTAGAATAGTTTTATCTTTGTTCTTTACTTTGTTTCATAGTTAGTAGAACGTCGAGCTACTTTCCTTGTATATTCAATAGGTATCTGTTACTAACAAAAAGCTATGAGGTTTTATTAATTTTATTTAATCATTTAGTATTACACAACTTACAGAAAAGGATTGAGTGATTGTGCTCAAATACTAGTCACTTTAATTACTGAGTTTTTTATATATTGATTACTTTATTTCTGATACCTGCTGTAGGTTATTTATTGAACGAGTTTTCATGAAATTGTGTTGGTTTTCTGTTTTGTTGATATTCTCAATATCTTGAATTAGTTAGAAGTGGTACAAAATTCACATTCTATTTATTCAGTCAATTTGATAATACAGTGAACGTCTCAAATAGTTCATAATAAATAACATTCTTTGAAACTAGGTATCAATATATTTTTATTAATCTCAATATGGCATTGGGTCAATATCGTATGATAGTCTTATCCTGCTTAATGTCCTTAATATTCATTCAAGTTCTAATAATATTTAAAATAATTAGTTCTATACATTAACTTATTCTCATTACAATTTCATATTTATAATCACGCCCTGCATTAATTTCATCGGTCGATTGAAAGAATAATGTTTAATACTATTTCTCATGTTATTACTTCTGTGAAATCTTTTTATATTATATTACTGTTTATTTCACAATAATTTCATAATACAATATAGATGTAACAATATAGATACAATATAGATGTATCATGCCTCATGCTATTATAACTTCCTTTTTCAATTATTTATTTTTATTATACCATAAGTCATAAATTAAATCAAGTGTGTTTCGTAATATGTATAATTAACTTAGTAAATTATTATCATTGATAGTGAAAGGTGTGATTGATTTAATTTTATTTTCAGATTTTTCTTAAGTACCGTACTGTCATTAGTCATTAGTGAGACATTTGATAGATATACATAAACTGTATGGATAGGCCTTCATCTATATCATAATATTTCTTACATTGCGTGTTACATTTCTATTGGTGAAACTTAGTTCAGTCCATGTGGAAGTTTAGTTTATTCTGTTGAAAACAATGAATAGTTTTTGTATTTTCATGCATTTTCAACAATTTTGATCATCATTCATATTTTCTTTAAAAAAATATGGAAATCTCCCCTTCAACTCAGGCTCATGCCTAAGAAGGGATACATCCTGTAACTTTAAAGTAATGTAAAATTTTTCGTATTTATCTCTAAAGGAAATAGACTGATTCTGATTTGATTTGTTACTACTGCCCAATAATTGTGTGATGTGAATCTATTCATATTATACACTAATAATTCGCTCTCATTCTTTTTCAAACTATTCGTTAACTCGATTACAAAGTATAGTACGTTGGTATTAAACTTATCAACTTCAACCAGTTGCTATTATTCTAAATTATGCGATTCATGATAATTCAATCATATTTATAATTTTCGAATATTGAATTGATTATCGCACGGGAGAAATCAGTATATATTTTTTATTGATTGAAACAATACGTACATCATCAAAATGATAGGAAGAGAAAAAATAAGATAACCTTGTGCTAGTTCTCTCCCAAATTTAGATAAGGTTACACATAGTCCGAAATATTACAGTAACTTTATTAATAATTATTACTTTATTTGTAATTGTATCTACTAATAAATAAATATTACATCAATATCAGTAGCTCCATTAATATCTGCGATAGTAGACTTTGATATCATCATGGCGATGGCTGAAGAAAACGACTGAATCCTTCAATCTTCAAGAAGGTGCTGACGCTTTCTTTGGTTATCTAGCTGTATGAACGTTCGATATCATAAAGCTAGGTTACCGAAGTTATTATCAGCATCTGATCTCTGCTCTACACTCACACAGCGACTTCCTTCTTCCAATCAGGTCACACCAGAGGATTTTTATTATTTAATTACCGATTTTGTAATTACTAGTAGACCAGTTATCAATATTGAAATTGTATCTTGCTTTGTTCAGCATCACGATTCAATAGCATAATTCAATATTTTAAATTATTCATTATATTCAATTATATCTTCATCCAAGAAGAAAATTTGTTCTAATTATAATGATTGTGAATGGCATGAAACTTTGACTAGATAATAAATACTCTTAGCAATTTTGAAATAATTTGTAAACCAGTTATCAGTTTATATCATATCATGCTTATATTATTCAGCATCACTGTGAAAAAATTTTACGTTTAATCATTATATTCAATCATATCTTCATTCAATAAGAAATGATTTGTTCCAATTACAGTGATTGTAAGTGGCATAAAACTTTTACTAGATGACATAGGCTAATAGAATTCATTGTAGTCTTAGGTTCGGTTGCACAAGAGCCGGTTAAATTTTAATCGTGATTAATTCTAGGACACCCAATCAGAGAAGCCTTCTCATCAAAAAGGCCTTCTCTGATTGGTTCTCAACTAATCACGGTTAAAATTTAACCGGCTTTTGTGCAACCGGGCCTCAATCTTACATATTATTTTATTATTACCTTAATAATTGTTCATACCTCAATCTATTTAATTATTAGTGTCAATAAAAAAGTGTATCATGTAGTTAACTATTGTAAACTCATTGTGACTGAAGTTGAAAGTAATCTCTTTGTAGTTAAAAGTAACTCATTGTACTCAATTTCATAGCTAGGCTTTGAATGTTTTTTAAATTATGCTCAAGTAATATCATGTTGTTGAAGAATTGTTATTCATCTATCTAGCTTTTGGAATTTGAATCTCATTTATATAATCTACTGTATATTTGTATGATTAGCCTTTAATTATTTTAAGTCACATTCATACAATAATCTTACTCCGATTTTTATAGGCGTATTTATAGGAAACTTATAACTTGCAAATTTAGAATGTTGTTCCGACCTGTACTTTTAGCTGTAAGGAATATGTAATATAACTAATTTACCTAATTTACTAAGTTTTTTTTTTAAATAATTTTAAATTATAATTTATATTTTATGTTTTCAACACACAAAGGAAGGATGTAACTAACATACATGCACTTAACATAATATTTTTATGAACTTCAAATACGAGTTATACGAGATGTTATTGGTAAATGAGTGTAGTTTATCTTCTTGAAATGTATGAATTCAGGGCTACTTTCTTGTATTTATAAAATAGGATTATAGTACCCTTTGAAATCAATGAAATAGAATAAGAATACAAATTATAACTATAATTCCGGTGATCACACTATCGTCAGGTTATAAAATAAATGAGTAAACATTTATTTGATATTTATTTTTACAACCTGACGATGACCGAAACTAGTAGTTATAATTTGTATTCTTATTCTATTTATTAATTTCAAAGGGAACTATAATTCTATTTTATGAATAGAGTGTAGCTTAGATGAAAGTTACGAGTAAATACAAGCATTTATTGGGATTTATTTAATGACTTTATATAATGTAGCCTGATGAAAAATATGGAGGTAGTTGGACTAATAATTTATTACAGTTCCTCGCAGTTACTCTATTCTATTTTTATGAGTTATCATTTTTATACTTTATGCTACACTGAACCACATACTGCTCAAATTATCCTTTGCTAATTATTATTTTTTATCTTATTGTACTAATTATTAATCAGATAGTAAATGAAACAAACTGCCTGATGATAATTTTGATCTTGCAGAAACATTTTGATCTTTGACAATCATCCTTTATAGGCCTAGGATTAGTTCAGTAACCCTAGTGTTAGTTCAAAAATTCTTTGCACACATTAAAAATTGATTCAAGGAATACTGTTTAGATTACATTACCAAGTATGAATTCTATGTCTCTTCTAGTGGAGAGTGCTCTACTGATATATCACTATTTCATAATTTGTCTTTCTTTTTCTTAGCCTGAACACAAGTTTAGCTCGCACGGTACTGTATTCTCAATTTCAAGCTAACTGTTGTAGTTCTGTTATCAATGCAAATTAGTGAAGCGGCTTTTACATTAGTCAAGTTTCTTTGAATTCAAGAACCGAAACTTGAATCCACTATACCAATGTAGACCCTTCATCAGTTCGTTAATCCCAGTTTTCTTGATTCAAGTAGGCCTACAAGTAATGTTGAACATGTTCGCCTTTTAGGCTCAGCTCACACTACCTCGACTCGAATCGTACGACTCCAGTGGAGGATACTCCAGTCTCTCGACCTTACGACTTTTTCGCTTATCGTCACTACTTCAGTTCCATGCTACTCGATTTCTAACCTCACATTATTAAAAATATGAGATCCAATTCGTCATTTCTGCGCAAGTGACAAATTTTATAATAGAATATAAATCGTCTTATCTAATTCTCATTATTGTCTTATCTAAAATGATAAAACACCACTTTCATAAAACATAACCTCACTCTCATTAAAAATGCACGGTACTATGCAACTCAAGTCGAGGCTCGACCAACATGTCGAGTCGACGCTCCACTCAGTTTCAAAGTCGTGAGGTCGCGGAGACTAGAGTCGACTGGTCTGAGTGACACAATTTGAAAACACATGCTGCGTCGAGAAGAGACTAGAGTCGCAGTATCTTCTCGACTTGAGTCGCGTAATTGTGAGTTGAGCCTAACATTCAACTTGAATCATGAAGGTACAATCCATACTACAAATGGGAAAATGAGAAAAAAAACATTTGTCAGTCATTTAGAATATTTGAAAACAACAAAATAAAAAGATTACCTACCATGCAGATGAATTTTTAAATTAGATTTTTAGTTTTGAGGTTATGAAAACTTGACTTCAAGTTTGCAAAAATTGTTCATTCTACTCAAACGCTTTTTCTACTCAAAAGTTGATTAAAGTTAACTAATGTAAACGTAATCGGCGATAAAGTACATTTCAGGGGCAAGATAGACTACCCTGGTTATGCGATAGTGTAATAAAAATAATGTTTTATCCCATAGTATAATAGTTATCCACCACAATACAGCATTTTCATAGGCATACTGAGCTATAGCCTACTTCTAATAGAATACTGAATTTTTCAAATGATATAATTAATAATTGTGCCAATGCAAAGTCCTCAGTCCTCATTAAAACCATCTGAATAATACCAGTTAGATTATTTAAATGGTCGTCCATAATTCCTGTAATTTCCCAATATTCTGTAATGTCAAGCTCTTGTAATTTATAGAAGAATTCTTTTCATTTTGAATTAACAAGTTACAGTTGAAAATTTATTGAGCGATTAGGCTGGTATCTCATTCCTCAGATTAGATAATATACGAGTTCATGATCGGTTTCTTATTTCTGTATTACAAAATCATTTTCCAGTGTATTGGAACCTACTAAAAACTCTGGGCTCATCACAACTTCGTTTATTAATGCACAAGTGTAGGATTTATGTGTCGTCCGATGAGCGATCGGGGAAAAAATAGTCCACTGAGCGATCCATTGTTCACAATAACAATAAGGATAGACAGACGCTATGAATTAGGTGTCAATAATCATCAGGGACAGTGACGGAGGAAGGCCACAAGCGTATGTGTATATTCTGATGATGATTGAATCAGTACACCTACCACCCCCCATAAAAATGAATCATTCGTTGAAGAATAATTGTATCCAATAAACAATATTTTAACAAACTTACAAACTGTAAAAAAAATCGATTTGGGTTTTATAAATTTATCAAAATGAAAAAAAAACTCGGGAAATTTTTTAAATTATTAATTTTTGAGATTTGAGTGCCTAAGTTTAAATGTAGATTTTGAACTCTGTTGTGGAATCTGTTATTTGAATAAAATATAGGAGCCATTTTGCTTTTATATACTAATTATAACGATTGTAGATTGGCATGAGACTAAAATTTGTTATTGCTTGTAGATGTAGATTGCTTCAGATGTTGATCTTAAATCTTCTTGATATCTGTGAGATACTTTATCGCTTGTAGCCTTTCTCTGTCACTGTCCCTGATTATTCATGCCACTCAAGTTCTCCCATTCATAGCGTCTGCCTATCCTTATTGTTATTGTGAACAATGGGTCGCTCAGTGCACTGCTAACCCCCAAAATCGCTCAACGGAGATCGCTCATCGGACGTAACCTAGGATTTATGTAAACTTCACTTACGGCCCTTTTCATTAGTTTATGTTATTTTCATCTATATCAAGACCTTGCATTGATTTTTTCCAATTATAAAATTGGCAATGAATAGCTTTGCCAATTCTCTGCCTTGTCACTGCCTTCTATAGAGGATTGCTGATATCTGCATATCTGATGTGATATTAACTGTTCATTCTTATTGAAAATATTATAATATTCATCAAGAAAATATTATTTTATATGTTTTAATAATAACTTTCCATAATTGGATTTGAAAATTTACTCAATTATAATTATAATTACTCAATTTTATTTTGTTCAACATTGTAGAAAAACGATCTGGCAAAGTAGCGGAGCTAGAAAATGATAGCGCTATTTGCCAAATGATAGACAAGGCTAACAAGACCAATTTTAATCAAATACTGCCATTACAACGTGGACCTCACCAAAGTTGATTTTGAGCATTAAATTACTTGGTTTCATAACCTATCAAAATTTGTCTTGTTACACGTTTCTTTACATAATTGAACAGGAGATTAGTTGGTATTAATACTAGTTAACATGCATGTTATCATCCTATCAAAAACGTGATCAAAGTCTTTATTATTATTCCAATTGCTGAATAGTCGTGAATGTAGCTAATTTATACTTTTGACCTTTCGAGTTATTGTTAATCCAGCAAGAGGAAACTTGTTTGAAACGTTAAGCTGTAAGCTGTAACTTTCTCTTTCATACGAGTGAGATTTGAAATACTTCATTCCACGTTCTACAGCCTCCAGGTGTTCTAAAATTGTAACAAACAACTCTCTATCAAGCTATTCACTTAACCATAAAGGCTGAATTGTTAGAGTTTAGGTACAGGTGATAAATAATATTGGTTTCTTTACAATAAATTATGGACCGAACTTAGTGAGGTCTATGTTTTAACTCGGATTTTCTTTTGTCTGTCTGTATGTTATGCGATTACGGCCAAACGCGTTGATAGAATTCGATGAGATTTGGCCGGAATATTCTTTTTGCAACTGCGCGTCACATGTATAGGCCTACACAAGGTTTTTTGGAGTTTTGCATTTTAAGGATAATATGAAAAGAAAAGGAATTTCTCCATACTCTGATATCACTATATATATATAGTACATAGTTCTATTTATCAATAACTAATTAACTGATGCCCCACAGCTCCGTTTCATAAAAAGAAAAATTTCTCATATAGTAATGATAATAATAAAAATAATAATAATAAAAAAATAAAACAAAATATTAAATTTGTTAATAACAATGAAAAAATAAATAAAAATGAATAGCGAGCATCTGCGATCTGTAAGGAAGCTGTATTGCAAACGATGTTTATAGTAATACAGTATTACGGTAATTTTATGGTTTTTGCTGATGAATGCGAGAGTCAATCAGTCAGTCATGATCAGTTTTTATAATTTATATAAATAGATTTTACGCTTACCCTAGTATATGCTGTGTTGTTTATTGTAGTGCAACAATATATGGTTTCTTTGTTAGACTGATATGTGTTGTACTGTAGTTTTATATTGTTCTAGTTTCTAATACTTTTGTAATATTCTTCTCTCTTAAAGTATAGTATTCTCTCTTATAGTATATTCTCTCTTAAAGTATATTCTCTAGTATAAAGTATATTCTCTCTATAAGTATAAAATGCTTATTTTAAGTAACAATATAGGCTATTATGCCTATATTTAAATAGTATTGGCTATTTTAACAGACTCCATGTACCACACACAGGCTCTGGCCTAAGTGGTTGTGATGCATAATATTTTTAGAATTTGTTCTGCCTAAAGTATACACTGTTTGTAAAATTATGTTATGTTATTGAGTTATAAGTTTTTTCTTGTATTTTTGTTATATGCAAAATAAAAGCCAATTTGATTTGATTTGATTTGATATATATATCATCTACTTTGAAGATAGGATTAATCAGGCTATAGAATTATTCATAATAATTAATCAGCTGACAAGTAGATTATTCATTGCATGCATTACACAGAATATGTCTGGCGGTGTCTATTTCTATAAGGTAGGGTTTCAATATTTTTACTGATGCGTGATCTTCAGTATCATTATTCTCACATTTCAAAAACAAATTTAATAGGTGATTGAAAATAAAATAAAAAATTATTGAATGAACTAAATAATGCTGAAGAAATTACAATATTCTTGATTGAAAAAAAAAATTTGAAATGGCTGAGAAATCTATATAAATATAAAATCGAAATGGCACTCACTGACTGACTCACTCACTCACTCGTCACTCGCTGAACTAAAAATCTACCGGACCAAAAACGTTCAAATTTGGTAGGTATGTTCAGTTGGCCCTTTAGAGGCGCACTAAGAACGGATTTGAAAAAATTTTCAAAGATACGCCCAAAATCTGCGTTTTCCAGCGTTTTTTTCTTTTTGCTTTTTCTAAGATTTATCGAGAACAAATGAACAGAAATTGTTCAAATTTAGTACAGAAGCTAAGCTAGGGTGTAATAATGTTGTGTTAGAAGGAATTCGAAATAACGCCAAAGAAACGCACAAAATGAGCGTTTTTTTGCGTTTTCTCAGTTCTTTCATCAAGTAATGGACAGAAAATGTTCAAAATTCGTACAGAGGTTTAGCTAGGGTCTAAAAATTTTGTGATGAAGTGACTTTAATATTTCATCAAAGATACGCCCAAAATCAGCGTTTTTCTTAGCTTTTCTGCATTTTCTCAGTACTTTGACTTTCTGATGGAATGAAGCATGCTCAAATGAAAAATGCAGGCGAGCGAAGCGAGCCCACTGATCTCATTTTTGGACGATCCAGTCGGGGTCCAGGGGGCGGAGCTCTAGCATGACGGCTAGTATTTTTATAAAATGGAAAGATTATCACGGAACTGGATAAATTATCATATGGGATACAAATTCAAACGTAATCTGAGATTATTAACATAAGTGAGTTTTTGATCTTGGGGAAAACAAATAATAGTTTTAAAGAGTAAAATTATGATTCAACTGTGAATTGTGATTTAACTGAATCAACTAGAACAGGTGACATCAGATACTTGTGGATGAGAAAACTGCGTGAGGTCTACTGTTCACAGAACTACTAGATTCAACAAAAACAACAGTAATTAAAATGTTTCATGTTTCAAGTAATGCATAGGCATTCACATTCCATTGTAAGTTTTTCTCATAGAAATTTGATATAAATGACTTAGAACCAACATTAACTGAATGAAATAAAGTGTAACAGACTCTAACTCAGTCACAAGTCCAAGGATCGGTTTGTAATGGCCACTTCACCCCTTTTTTTCTCATGAAAATAAGAATTGTTCTGTAATAATCAAATTATAATAAATTGACAATAATTAAATTTGAAAAATTGAAAAAAAACAAATTTGACCAACTTCTAAACATCTGTGTTTGCAATCTGCTCTCATTACACTCTTGGATAATACCCAAGTTTCGCTCTCATATAGTATTGTAGGAGCCACAGAATTTATTCTTGTTTCTTTTTTTTGGTAATATTCTTAGGAGTTATATATATATGATTATATGTATATTATATATATATATATATATATATATAATATATATATATATATATATATGTGTGTATGATTATATGTATATAATATATAACTCTTAAGAATTATTGGAATAGTATTTTTAAACCATTTTTTCCATTGTTTATTTCATTTGGGACATAATTATTAGTTAGTAATATTTTCTAATAATTCTGAAATAACATTTTGTTTTTTTCTCAGGAAAATGGAGCCCACGACCAACAACACCACCACCACCAACACCACCACACCCCCGCCGACACCACCACCCGGTGCCTGAGGAGGCCCTGGGCTTCAACTGTACGTGAAATGTTTGTTCCTCAGGCACCCCACCCCACCGAGAAAAAGAAGACTCCCCCGCCTACCCATTCACTTCTACCACAGTCACATCATCACCACCACCACCACCACCACCCCCACCGTTGAACACTCTATATGAATCCCTGGATTCATTACCAGGGATTCTCACACCAAACCCCCCTCCACCCCTGCCACTATGTTTTATAAGATCCCCCCTATCATCCTCCATCCTTTACACAACTCCCACCAACAACACCACCAACATAGTGATAATGGTGGAGCTCCACCACTATCACCATTACCCCCATCCACCTTAGTGATGATGATGGGGGTAATGTTGTGAATATTGTATAGTCTAAGTTATATATAGTTTTCTCCAATAATTTTTTTTTATACAGAAAAAATTGTTGTTTCTTTGATATTTTATTCCAATGAAATATAATTTGATGTTGTTCGTTTTTTATTCTATCCCAAAAAAATGAAATTCAACACATACGAGGTTTCCCTAAAAAAAAAACCAGTGACAATAAAAATTACTATAGAATTATTTACAGATAGTAACTATTCAGCAGGTTGTAGGGCTTGGCACATAGGAGGTTTGCAAGACCAACGACACAATGTTAGTAAGTAAAAAAAAAATAAATAAAAAACAATCCACATTCCACATCTCATCTATACACATCAAGTTCTAAACACACTGATCACACACACACACACACCACTTGTATCATTAATTATGTTTCCTATTCCTATTCTATGAGATTAGTCTTGAAAGTATGTTTGCATTCCTGGTTCATGTTGTGATAAATAAGGTACTGACAGTATCGTACTATAAATATTTACTGTATTACATCGTACTTGCTAACTTCTAAAAAACAATACGTCAACTCTTATCTCATCATTAATATAGTACTTGTTACTCATGACTGTAATTCGTTGGGTCTTTCTATAATGTAATATTATTAAAAATATCACATCGAAATTGGAAGTGTTGGAATTTTAATGAGAAAATGATGATCTCTTCTGATAGAATGGATGTTTCAGAAAGTAAGTTATCAGTCTTAAAATCAGAGTGCTACTTAGTTTATTGAATGGGAGGGATGGAAAATCGAACGTGGAGTCTGACAAACTTACTTCTTGGCTCTACAACCCATTGAGGGTTTTGGCCACACGCAGTATGTCTCTCCATACATCACGATTATATGCTTTTCTTCTTCATCCTCTGATGCCATCTGTCTCAAGTGGAATCTGTCAGACTTCCACTAAAATGATGGTTCATTATTTCAAATTATTGTAATGTTAGTAATGATAATGGTACAAGAGATTGCAATAGATAAATATTGCTATTCAGAAGATGATAATTAATTAAACTTGATTCCAATGTTTTAAACTGAATCTCCTGTTTAATTACTGAACCAAATATTCTATTCATCAAGTTATAAGTCACTGATTGAACACACTTATCTATCGTGAATGAATCAATAGAATTGTAGGGAATCGATTTTTTATCGATCGAAAAAATCAATTTTTCGATGGTTTCTCAAAATTGGAATCATTTTTAACTTTTTATGATGCTCTGTCACAAGGACGCCCTAAAGGTGGGTTATACCCAGTGAGTATGGAATATAACATAATTACTTTCTCTGATGGTTATACCTATATCAGCGGGTTTTGGTCGGTCCATAGGTGTTTGGACGCAGACTGCGTCCTTGAAATTCTTGGGGGAAACTGAAAATCATATCTCAAGGGGTCCCAAAAACCAATCCAGTAGTGATTTATGACTACTGACGACATTTTCCATTTTTTGGGTTCCAAATTCACGGGAGTGGGATAAGAGCTGATTTTTTTTTTTTCAAAAAATGAACGGGGTGTGCGTCCATGAGCTTGGGGTGGGTGGCACCCCTGCTTATACCCCTATATGTACTATTCTTGGGTCTATCTACCAAAATCCTGATTCAGGATCAAATTTGACTTCAATTGAACACAGTTTTGAATAATATGTTTTAAAGTTCCCAACTATACTGCCATCCCCAATTTGAACTCCTATCCTTTGATACTATAAAGTAATATCTCAATATCTTTTCAGGATTTACTAAGAAAGTTGGAAGAAGGATACCAAATGATTTAGAAGGTTAAGATGATGAATTATAATTCTTAATTTCAAATATTCCTAGTTTGCCAAATGTTGATCATTTATCTGATGTTAAAATGGATCACAAAATCTATAAAAATAGGCTACTAAAGCCTGCATGCAAGGGAGATTTTTGCGTGACGTTTAACGTGCGATGTTCTCAATAATTCAAAGTATTTTTATTTTATCATTTATGGGTAGCGCATGAGATGGGAGATTTATGAGATATGATTTATGATACCTATGAGATTTATGGGTATCATGTAGGTAACGAAATGGCCCCCGGATGCAAACTGAAACTATGAAAACCATGGACCATCTCGTTGTGCTCTACCGGACTGTATCAATAATATCCAACCATAAGTCATCAAGGGGGCCTAAGAAGGTTCTATAACAATTAACAAATAGCAAAATATTAACATGAACCTATTATTTAGGAAATTCATCAGAATATCTCCGGTTCAAACTTAGATAATGTTTGTCTTACTGAAAAATATACTGAATAGGCAATAAGCTGAGGTTAGTAGAGTTTTGACATACTATACTCAATACTACTAATTTTTTTTTTTTTTTTTTTACTTTATTCATTTAGGCCTATTCAATCATGAACAAAACACAACTTTGAGGAAAGTAGCCTACCACAGGCTTAAGTTCAAACTTTCAGAAAAGTACCACAGTACATATAAAAGGACAAATAAATTATGCATATTCCCATTGATATTTCCCTTTAGTTTTCTCAATTTTTACTTTCCTTGCCCTATTACCATAGGTAAGGAAAGTATTGCTTTCCGAAAAAAATTAAGGTACCCAAATTTCTATACGTTTCATGGTCCCCTGAGTCCAAAAAAGTGGTTTCTGGGTATTGGTCTGTATGTGTATGAGTGTATGTGCGTCTGTGTACACGATATCTCATCTCCCAATTAACGGAATGACTTGAAATTTGGAACTTAAGGTCCTCACACTATAAGGATCCGACACGAACAATTTCGATCAAATGCGATTCAAGATGGCGGCGAAAATGTTGTCAAAAACAGGGGTTTTCGCGATTTTCTCGAAAACGGCTCCAACGATTTTGATTAAAGTTATACCTAGAATAGTCATCGATAAGCTCTATCAACTGCCACAAGTCTCATATCTGTGAAAATTTCAGGAGCTCCGCCCCATCTATGCAAAGTTTGATTTTAGATTCTCAGTTATAAGGCTTCAGATACAATTTAAACAAAAAATTTCGAGTGGAAAAGATTGAGCATGAGAATCTCTACAATTAATGTTTTGTAACATTTTCACCTAAAATTAAAAATAAGCTCGAAATTCGAGAAAATGTGATTATACAATTATTGCAAACTGTTGGCAACTGTTGATTCTATTAAATGATTCACTATGATGAGATAGCAGACCTCGTGTCTCCAGCGTTATTGCCCTGTCACCAGCTGGCTCAAATCTTTGAATAGTAGACTTGAGATGCGCGGGAACACTAGCGTCAGGTGATCAATTTTCATAACGGCGAGGAAAGTTGTGTGAGTGCGCCACACCAGATTTTTCCTGTGATAAACCAACTATAGTTTACATAGTAACTAAAGATGATTCACATTCATTTCTTCTCATATTATCCTCCTCAAGAAAATAAAACCTTATTGGAATCGTATTTTAAAGCTTCGGAAATGAGCTAGCCATCATATCGCGTCCATGCCAAAGATTCATCCTCCATTTCCATTATGATAATGCCAAGGTGGAAAAGCATCCTTTGCCGAGATTTATGGCATTGCGTTTTGCAATTCACGTTCCACTATTTTATTTTAAATTGAACTGAGGATTTATAGTTCCAATTACTGCTAGGAGGGAGTCAGTCGGCGATGTCGAGTGTTACAGCTGTTTCTATCAAAATGAAAATAATAGCAATGGCCGAGGGCAAGCAAACCAGCAGTGCAGTCTCAGAGATTTACCTACAATCTGCACTAGATATATAACTATATCTAGAGAGATATAAATACAGTCTGCACTGGAGATATAACTATATCTAGAGAGATATAACTACAGTCTGCACTGCGCAATTCCGATATAAGGAGCAACATTCTATATAAAGACTGGCTCGAGACTTTTTCGCTCTTATTATAGAACAAACTTGTTTCTAGATATTGCGAAACATGCGATCAGCTCTGGAAAAGTGTGAATTGCTTCATTCAGAATAGTCTGTCCATCCTTATCCTGTCACACAGCGAAGTTTTATTGGGAAATTCAAAAACATTTTTGTTGCTTTTCAGAAACGAATTTAGTATTTACTAATTCACGATTATCAATGACTAATAAGCTGTTCACGATGTAGAAGGGCGTGATTCGTATGAATGATTACATGGTACAGGGTAAGGCGTGTGTAGCCCATAAAATTATATGAAATGATAGTATTTTAATAATGTAACTCTTTGTAAAATCATACAATTAAATGCTTAAGATTTTTGTGGTTGAATAGTGAGAGTTGATAATGGTTATTGATAATAATTAATATTTGAGTAACACTACTTCAACCCTCTATTCTACTTAAAACCTCTTACTTAAAGCCTCGGTACTTCTTACCTCTTCTAGTCCAATATTTGGAATTAAGAATTTTGAAGGCATATTTTCCCTATTCAATTGTTTTTTTTCAAAGATTTATACCTTTATTCCTTTTGAGAGTTCTGAGTATAAAATTATAAATTAATTGATTTAATTTTTTTCATTTTAATCATTGATTTTGGATTTTCAAATGCTTCTCGCTGTGAAAATTTTACAGGATTCTTGAACTCAGCAATCAATCTTTCCAAAATGAGGATAAAATGATAATATTCTTGTTTAAAAGATTTGCTCTAAACATTCCAAATCTCATATCATTATTCGTTATTTGTTCTCTATCGTAGTGGAGGATTAAATCTTTGAAATCAGTTGTCGAAAATTTGGATGTAATTCTCCCTTACAAACAGAAGTGTTTAGTAGTGTTAATGTTTTCAACACTACATAAATCAGTATTATATTTTGTAAGCAGTGAGAGTTTCCCAACCTTGACTCTAGATTTATATCTTGGACATAAATTAATTCTAAATCATAACTCAAATTTTACCAAATAAAACTGCTTGTATGCTAATGATTTCTTTTGAAGGGAGCTTGGAATGAATCCAAATTATATCCAGTTTTACCTTGAGAGCTGTTGAACCTTTCATTCTTTCAAGCATACTATTCTTAGTTTTCCTCTTTCTCCAAGGCTGCTCGACCCAAAGTGAAACCTGTTTTAGAAATGAATCTTTCCTATTCGGTAAAATGTAAATGAGATCTCAAATTTCATGTGACAGATATTTCTCAAGCAATCAGAATGACCACAAACATTGAAGAAGATAATCTTCCAAGTTTACCTTTATTGGATTTAAGTTGATGTTTGAGTCATGCTTATATGCTTGAGACAATCTCTTGTAACATGTCATTAGAGGCTTATTAATTCACCAGACTGTCACTAAACGTAATCAGCTGATTAGTTTCATTTGATCTTCGGACACACGGGCAGTCGAAGATCAACTGAAATATTGTTTCATGGATAAGTTACGTTATTGTCCATATCAAATTGATGTTGAAATTGAAATCCTGCAATGTGTAAATCCTGCAACGTCCCAAGCAGAGACAGATTTACCTTTTTGATGCTTCTAGACCCAATAGTTTTTGCCATTCCCCAATAACTTCGAGAAATTACTCAAGAACGTTCATTGAAGAATTTCTGTAACTATATAGTAATATAACATGAATAAAAATATTATAAACTCAAGTACCCTTTTAAAATTGTTCAATCACGACATGTTTCGGGTAATTTAAAAAGGGTACATGGATTTCTAATTTTTATTTTAGAGTAGCCCTAAAGAAAAAAGATAATATAACATGCTATAAAGGTATAATATATTTTTTGCTCCACACATTGCTAACACACCACTCTCCGATTTTATTAGATTATTGATGTTATCTCGTGGATGAGATCAATTTTTATGATTATCCTTTTGATTTTATCAAATCAATCACTTGAACAGCATTTTTACTCTCACAAAAATATTTACTACTGTCAATCTACTTTCACTGTCCCATTCAGCTATTTCTTACCAAGAAGCTGTTCTTTCAAACCTGATTATTCAATTATTGAACAGATGTAATGATTATTAAATCAATAGAAAGTGGTTGTGATACGTTCAAGACATCTTATTCAATTATAACAGTATTTTGCAAATGCTAGAATGAAGCTAGACGCTTGTGATTGGTGGAAGAGTTGTTGAGCATATTTGGACGTAATATTGGACTTGTCCGGTAGATGGAAGTTGATTCGATGAATTTGTTATGTTCTACAAAAAGTGTACCGTGATTGATTTTGTTTATCGAATTACTGTACATATCCTATTTCTAGTTGCAAATACTGTTTTATAATTTAATTTAATATCGTAAATTAAGCTCAATACTTCAAAATTTCAATTTTTCTGATTTGATTCTGAATCTGGAACAATGACATTCTCTCAATTATCTTTAAAGTTAATTGGAAAATAGTTTCACACTCTTTACCAGCAATAGATTGATTGTTCCAATGAACTTCAAAATTTGAATGCTGTATTAGCCTGATTTTTCAATCAATAAAATTTGAAAATATGCCAAGTTATGATTATTTATTTTTATTTATAAATATTTTTATCTTTGCTGTGCGCCCGCTGGGAGTCTGTGCTCACAGGCCCGGGCATACCCGGCACTATTGGAAAATTGAGCCCTGGTCCTAAGGAATTCCAGATTTGAAAATGGATCTACTAACTCCAAGTCAATGATTAGGTACTTCAATGAATTCATTGGTTGCAATTATTTGAGAAAGCAGATCGTTCATGATGTCAGAGGTTGGCTTGCACTTGTTTTATAAATAGACCTTGTTTTATTAAAGATCCTGCTTATTATCATTTTTTTATAGTTTGAATGAAGCAAATTGATTTAAGGACAGAGAATAATTTTGTAAAAGTATCGAGACTGACTTTATAACGTGAATCTCACTATAGATCTAAGTTTGCAACTTAGTATAGTACTGGAAGGTCAAGTCTCGGAAGAAGGGAACCACTACTCCGTTTTCTCTACTCCGTGGTTAAGTGTAAGGGGGTCGACTGCACTCTAGCTTCGCCGTCCTATGCATAAAATGAGGGCAGTCATTCAATTCAATATGTACTCATCATGCTAATAGTCCATAGCTAGAAAATAATTCAATAATTTGAACAATAATATTTTTCCAAAGAGAATTCTTCAAAAGCATCATTCCAATTTCAATATGACTGTAATACTATAAGTAGAAATAAAATTACTGTTGAAATACAGTACTAAAGCCCAAGCCAAAACCGTATTCACAAGTAAGTTCAGTATCGAAGCATACTGCGATCACAAAAGTCAGTTTGGAATGCATTTCAAATTATTCTAATGAAGAGAGGAGCACATATAGACGAGTGTATTTTCAGCAATAGAAATTTTTCAGACTGGAGAAAGACGACGGGGTGCCTTCTTGTAGCCTGTGCTCTGATCTGAGCCTTGTGGCCGGTATTGTAATCTGATGGGTGGCGTGGTGGTGGGGGGGAAGAGGAGGCCAACTAGTTTTGCTGCCTATCAAGAAAAAAATTAGAAGATGGAGGAGGAGGAGAAGAGGAGCAAAAAGAAGTTGAATAAAGAGAGAAAATTGATCAGATAGTATGTAAGAAAAAGGACAACGATGAGGCCGGTCGTGTTATAAATTAAGATAACTTTCCCAATTTCAAGCCGTAGGGTCAGTCTTGTTGCAAACCAGTTGTCAGGCCAGTCCAGTCTCCAGTGCCAGCGTCGTCCACTCAATGCATGTTGCACTCCCACCTCCACACTGCTCCAATCGCACCACACCATCGTCTCCGATAAATTCAATCCTTACTTGCCTCTTATTCTTGCTATATTTCTTAAAACTTTCCTTATTCAGCTTATCAAACTTATTCAACTATTATTCAGCACAATATTTTTAAAAACTATAAAGCTGGATTCGCACTAAACAGTGAACAGTGAAAATATAATTCCTACGAGCTCTAATTGGACTATTAGTCCAGGCAATGAATGCTCAAAAAAAGGTATAGAGGGAAAAGTGTGGAAGCAGCTCTTTTAAGAATAGTAAGGGGGTAAACATATCAAAAGTCCTTACTCCTACCCCCTGTGCTAACGGGGTGGGGGTGGTTTAAATGTACATTTTTTTATTTTTGCACGTATCTCGAACAATATGCGTCTTTCGGGAATTTTATTAGATTAGAAAATTAAAGCTTATAAATTAGCCTACAAGTTTCATTTGTAACATTTTTCTATATCTCTCATAGTTTTCTAGATAATTATGAGTTCTCGAAGGTGTCACATTTTCAAGAAAACCCTTCCGGCTCCGATTTTTCATCTTTTTGGCCTTATAACTTTTTACTATTCATTGGAAAAATCCGTGCTAATCATGAGCTCATAGAGCATCATATTCTCTCCATTTTCATGTATTACTTCATTATTTTACGCATCTCCCTACGATTGTTGCAGCCGTTATAGTGTTGAGTGTAAAATCTTCAGTTTAAAAACAATACATCAATTGACAGGGGAATTTGGAGGGAATGTTTGGAACACAATTTTTGACTTCGCAGCGTTGTTTGGACTACTTAGAAGGTAAACATATCAAAAGTCCTCATCCCTACCCCTTGTGCTCAAAATGAGGGTGGTTTAAAAGTTGGGTTTTTTCATTTCTGGCTTACACGCATGTATCTTGAAACAATGCATTTCAGCGACATGAATAACTGAACAAAAATGAAGCTAGATAAATTTCCTACAAGTTTTGTACAGTGAGGTTTTGTGATATCTCCTTTATTCTTCGCTTTTAAGATTCAAACAAACAGGGGGTAGAAGTGAGGACTTTTGATATGTTTTCCTACTTACTATCCTTAAAAGAGCTGCGGGGTCAAAAATTGTGTTCCAAACTTTTCCTTCTATAATCTTTCGTTGACTGCAGTATAAATCCCCACTCAATCGAGTGAGTATGAACTTATAATATTAATAAAATTAGAACTCATGGGGATTATTTGTTCACTGCCAGTGTTGTGTGCGAGTCCAGTTTCAAGCTAGATCCTCATCTGAGTCCATCTTCCGTGTCCGTTCACTGAAAATCTTCTACCTATGACTTCTGATGGGACTATTCCCACTCAGCTCAGCCTAACGGGTATGACCGTGTTATTGGATGAGCATGTTAAACTGTCAGTCCCGGCTGAAGTATGACAGTCCGTAAGGCTCATAAGTGGCTTAAATCATGTATTCTGGCGAGGTGGGACCTTCACGCAAGGGACTCCCCACCAACAAAAGCCATAAGAATTTACTATGAATTCAGTATCCAGTTAACATTTGAGTTCTATTAAAACTCATGGGATGAATATTATTACTGAAACGGACTCTGATACTGATAGTTGATAATCCAGCTTACTCAATCGCCAGGTGTAATTTCCAAACTATCCAACATTGTGAAATATTCTAAACCTTGCCTTAATTTGCAACTTTCGAGGCTCAGTTCAGAATGCTGGTGAGATGGGATCCATGGAAACTGAGAAGTAAACACCATCTCCCAAACGAACTGAAAAATGAAAATTAAATTTATTGATTCCTTTTCACAAAAAACATAGCAAACTTTATTAATCTACTTAGTATTATCATATTAAATTGGCTTACATTCTCATATTTGAATCATCCAGTTAGAAAATCTTGAATATGATTTGACAAGAGACAACACTCTGTACAAAATTACTTCTGACTTGGAGGAATAAGCGGCGCAGAGAAATGGAGGGAGATCAGCCAATTACAGTGATGGATAGAGTCATAGGTAGAAGCGTAGTTGTCGATTAGAGTGAGTCGACTGAATGCTTCTAGAGAGGAAACTCCGTAAGTTTAACATGAGCGCTTGAATACTCACTAGAAATTAGAGAATGCTGGCCGGTTCAGAACGGTAACTTCGCTGTCGTTGTTGTATCCCTACCTCTGTATGCCTTTTCTGCTGCGCATGTCTCTCCCAAGTCCAAAGTAATTTAGTACTGAGTACAGTCAATGTATATTGGATATAATCGAGAGCTTACAATTAATCCATATCATGCTCTGAAATCCTGTTTGATACAAACAATAAATATATGATCCTTGAGTCTAACCAGTAATTTTATATGCTCTGGGAAGGTAGCTCAATCACATTGTAAACCTTCAAATTTGCCTGCAGTAGCTGCTTATCAGCAAAATTAGTATAATTCGTGTCTCCAGTGTCTCCATGCAGAGCCTGAGCTTGAGGTAAAATATTAGTTGTTGATTTTTTTTCATACGTTTGTATCTTCAATGTATTTTGTCTAGGCTATTGGTAGTAATTTCTACATCAAATAAATTTGATTTCATCTTTGTTATTGTGAATTGTATTGATTATTTCATTTTTATCTGTGAATTTAAATAAATAAATGTATTTTTCCCCAATTCTCATTTTTTTGAAATTTAAGACCTATCTAAGTTTACACTATTTATTTCGTTTGAATCAAAATCTCTTTGATAGTTGTTTCTCTGTTTTTTAGATGAGTCAGCACGGCATGACAGGACAGGAAGCTCTCCGATTGGTTGATTTGGTTAACGTATCGAGCATTAGTCAATCTGAGAGATTCCTGTCCTATCATGACCTGCCGCCGACTCGTCTGAAAAAATGCCTCGTGTGCTCAGCGTCGCCTTGCTCTTAGACTCTCCAATGTGCAGTAGATTAGCATTATGTATAGAGCACTTGTATATGTATAGAGTATATGTATAGAGAAATTCGGTGCTCACTCAGTGAGAACTCCCCAACACATCCAAGACTTATTCTGCTTGAGTATACTTTCTTCAAAACGGCGAAAACATCAATACAATCAAACTCTACAACTAGTTTGGTTAACTTTAACATCTTTTGGTTAAGTTTTCAATGTTTCTATACAATTGTATTGTTTCTTTGAAATGTTGAAACTGGTTTTATGAGTTACGTCCAATGATTTGGGGGATAGCAGCCCAGTGAGGCTGCAATCCATTGTTTATAATGACAAGGATATGAAGATACTATAAATGGGAGGACCAAGACGTCATTTATCTTCTCATCCAAGTACTTGAATTTTTCATTCCCTTCTCGTTGAGCTTGTGCATAAAGTAAAAACCTTTTTAGCTCAAATGTTCTCAAACCTTGAAGAATATGAAAAATGCAAAAAATAATTTAAAAAACATTAATATTGCTCATGATGTGAAGATCTCATAAAGCATTGGAGTTGGTGCTTTTCTCTCTTAAAGTTCGATCATCTTGAAAGATGAGCATCTCCGTCATAGATAATCTGTAATAAAATTCATCATGGAATATTGAAAGAATAGCCATTAATGTCCCAAATATGTAACTGATTGTAGTGTGTCCTCAGATGGGATGATTAATGACGCCTGAGTTTTCTCATTTATAGCGTCTGCCTATTCTATACTACTTTCACCATGAGTAGTGTAAACTTGAGAGTACAACATCAGGCCAATGGGAAGTGAGGGCCTATTAGTTGTGAATCAATGAAAACAATATGGACATATAAACACATGACCATTATGCACTAATAGCCATGAAAATCTATTAAACCCTTCCCATGTATGTTGTCACGTGGTATTTTAGCACAGGCACGGCCCTAGGGACTTTGCCGCCCTGGGCGAGATCGGCAACTGCCGCCCCCCCGCAAGTATCCCGTCTTTAATTTGTTAATCCCGGGTTCCACCCCTCCTTGAGCGATCGCCTAATGCCGGTTACACATTGGGCGGTTTCTGCCGGGGCGGTAATTTCGCCGTCGCCCCCGTTCCCAGCAGTAGTCTATGAACTTGAATATTAGCTTACACACTGGGCGGCAGAAACGCCGCGCGGCTATATTGCCATTGGCGGCAGCTGTGCAGCCGTCCACTGCCACTGCGGCTGGTGGTGTTTTGCTGCTCTTGTCTACGCAGTGGCGTACGTGACCAAATGGGCATTAACAAATTTGGCGGTTGTCTACTGTCGCCGCTGATCAGTCATCTTTCCCAGTTGCTCCAAGTCAGAGGTCTTTGAAAATCAGCCTTTTAATTTGTGTCTTGTTGTAAAGTTTGTAAGTTGTTTATAACATTTATTTATTGTTTCAAGTGTTTGTGGTTGACGAGTGTGAGAAAATGAGTAAGTTAATAGACAATGAGTTGTTAATATCATTTGTAGAACAGAGGCCAGTTTTGTGGGACAAAACCCTCGACATATTTACGGATCGACATGCAACAAGGAATGCGTGGAAGGAAGTGTGTATGGAGATTAGGGGGGATTTTGAAACTCTGGATGACAAGAAAAAAACTGTAATATGTTGTATATCGCTGTCGATTTAATAAAAACGTTCATTTCAATGAATCCAAGCAAGGCGATTTCTCTGCTGTCTTCTTTTCCTTCGATGGCATAACAAAAGTGGGAAAAGTTGTTGCCTTTCCATTTTAAGTTAAACACTTAATAATATATACTTTTGGAAAATGTGCAAAATACAATTATTAACTGAGCACTCATGAAACAGTGAAGTCACAACACATTTGCGATGAAGAACTACAACAATTATTTTGGCTACTGATCATATGATCATACTGATCATACCGCTCGATGTTTGGCGGTATTTTTTCCGCTGAATGTGTAAGCTTGACTTTTTTCGAGGCTGCGACGGCAGTTTCGCCGCCACGGCAGAAACCGCCCAGTGTGTAACCAGCGTTACCATTGTATCTCCGCTGTGATGCGACACCACAGAATCTCAGTAAACTCTAAAAAATTATGTTTAACACTAGTTATTGACATTTAAACAAATATTTGACAATTATAAATATTGGGGAACAGTAAAGTCCAGTCAATATAGACATAAAATGGGGGTTTGCTTGCAATTTATATCGTAGTTCTGATTTTTTAATATTTTATTTGGATACATGAGAGAGGTTCAGAACCAAATTGTGCTAATACAGAGTGGCCCAAAAAGTTCGTATTTTAGGTTCATTTTCCAGTTTTCAGCTATTTCCAGCAAAATCAGTGTTCGGACAGAAAAATTTGCTCTTGCCTTTTTTAAGATCATAAAATTCTAAATGAAATGAGATCATTCTGAACTCTCTATCTCCAATGAGTACTGAGCTATGATTTTTCAAATATGAGTGATATTTTAAGGAAAAAATCAATTTTGATCATATTTAGTATTTGATCAACAATATATCCCGATTACAATCTAGATGTAAAATTCAAAATCCCTCTGGGCATTTTTAGCTTCAACCATCATCACCATCTATATTGTCCTCACAGTGATATTTGGCACAATGATATAAGCTCATGAGATCATGTTCTATGAGAATCAACCGTTAGTTGCACTTCATTTCAGTATTTCCTAGTGGAGAGGCGCGCGAGGACACGATCAAGGATCACTTAAGGATCAAGCTATCAAAATGATAAAGTTTTCTTTTTTCAATCATTACTTTCTGAGACATGAGCGCCTAAAGTTTAAAATTTTGGGACAGAACATTTCAAATTCGGTACGAGATGAATCCATAAAATTCAAAGGATAAATTCTTCATGGTATTTTTGATTTAATAAAACAAAAATTTTCTGAAAATTTCAATTTTTGAGAAAGTTTTTCAATCTACTAAAAATGACCAAAAATAGTGTTGAGTTTTTTTTGTAAATTGAATAACTTTTTCAAAAAATGATATTTTCAGAAAATGTTTCAAAATTTTCTTGTTTTATTCAATCAACAATACCATGAAGAATTTATCTCTTACCGAATTTGAAATGTCCCCAAAATTTAAACTTTAGGCGTTCATATCTAAAAAAGTATGAAAACCAAGAGTACACAAAGCTCATATAAAAAATTAAATGTACACTGCTTTATAGTATCGTATATCAAGATTTATTTATTGGAATAATCTAAGACAATCACTCCATTTATTTATATAAAAACTTTTTATTTATCTTTCTATAACAAAGTTGGAGAAACCCTGAATCTGAAGTAACCAATTGCATTGAGTCTTACTAAAATTAGAAAGCCAATCAGAAGGAAGCTTACAAATCGTTCAAGGAAGAGATGAAATTTTTCTGAAAATCATTTCTCTTTGGCTTGTGATCCCGATCTGTGAGGACACACATGGAGATTAGGGCCCTTACTTTCTATTACATTTTAAAATCATCAAGCCAATCCCTTTTTTAAATGTAAAATATTTGTAATTAATTAATGTTTGATTATTTGTGAACTCAGTGTTACTAAAGAATTCTTAATTGTAATCTGTTCCCATAAATATATTTTAATACTGAAAGAAATTTATAAGAAATCTGGACCACACGCAAGCCCAGCAGAGATGAAAAGGACCTGCCCAATTAATTATTGGAAATAATTAACTTACTTTACAAGACCTTCAAGAACATCATTTTTGTGAGTGCAAGAATTTGTCTTAAATGAGCTCATTTTTTAAGGCCTTTATCAGTGAATTGGGGAATTAATTAAAGTGCTATACAAATTTATTCAAGTTTAAGAAATTTGCATGATTCAAATATTGTTTTTTCAATTAGTTCCAAGTAATAACACCTATATTTTTTATCAATTTCATTCAAAAAATAGTTCTTATCAAATGAAATAGAACCCATCACCAATCTGAAATTAAACATGAGTTGTTAGTAACAACTAATCTTCTTCTAACCCACTCTCATCACCACAATCTTTTAGAAAATCCCAGATAAGCTCGTTTAATTGATCATTTGTTGAATGTATATTTTTCTCTGTGATAGCTTTTTTAATTCAATCAATACTCTCCAAGATGTCCACAATCACATCTGACTAAATGTGGCCAATTCTCCTCCCTGTAAACATTATAAATTGTTTTATATAAATCACAAACTCCAATATGCTCATATTCCCCACTATACCAAACACCTAATTTTTCATAAACTCCCACAAATGTTATACATTTTAGATTTGTCCATCCTTTTTGTGCTAGATGATTCAATAATTCTTGATGTGTCTCCAAGAGTTTGGTTAGTTTTCATCAATAACTCTCCATTTTCTATAAAGAAACAGAATCATATTTATATAATTCATTAAAATGTCCATTTATAATAAATACAGAGGTTACATATCCATCAAATGATTCCATTTGACAGGACATATCTGAAAACACATTAAACTCTGAGTTGGGAAGGTATGATCAGCACATATAATCAATTGTTTAAACTTTTCATTGAATGTCAAAATATTTAAATATGAGTATTACTTAGTAAGTAATTGACTCTTATCTATCCAAGATGGTTCACTAAAACCAAGCCACTTTACAAGATAATGTTTACCAACTCTCTTGAATACTTTCTCTACAAGATAAACTTGCATTTAATCTAAAGTTAACTATGATTCCTTTAATTCTCATTCATATAATCTACCTAAGATTTTTTCATGACTCAAATCTTCTAATTAGTAGGAGAGATGCTTGCATAGACTGATATAACTTTATAAATTGCTAGACTCCAATTAGTAGTATAAGATTTATCAAATACAGCTCTTTGTTTGCTAATTCTCACTATATCATTAATTTGTGAGGTTTGATTGTCTTTTTACCCTTCAAAGCTTTCAATTTTTGTCTATTCAGCTCATTAAGAATTTGATGTTCCTGCTTCTTTCCAACTTGTGAGGGCTTCAACTTTATGACAGAATGTACTGTATTATTATAATTTTCAACAATCTTATCTATAGAGTCAATCCATCTTAATGATTCACTTATAGTAAAGTTTTTATACAATTTAGACGAAAATAGTCCTATTTTAACGTTCTACTAATGCAGCTTTTACATGGGAATAAATATAATAATGATTAATTTTATATTTTTCAGTAAGTTTGGAAACCTTAGCATTGGAAAACTCCTTCCCCATATCTGTCTGAAAATTTTTCAATTTAGGATTCTTTTTAAAAATAAATTCTAGTGTTTTACTTAACTCTTCAGTGCTCTTCATTTTTAATTTATTGCATAAGCAAATTTAGTAAATGCATTCACAGCAGAAAGAAAATATTCAAAATTATCATTGAATCATAAAGGAATCATTTCTATAATATCTGCCTGGATAAGATCATTGATACTCTTTATTTCATAACTCCTCTGAAAATTTTGATGTGCAAGCCCATGCAATTCATCAGCTAATTCACTATGAATAAGCAAGCTCATTACAAACCACTTTCAAAGCAGGATATAAACCAACTTATACCATATATACTAGGTTAGATTATTCAACAAGGTTATGAATATGCTTATTTCAGTTAAGGTAGACTACACCAAAGACAGACTCTCCTTATTTTAACTGTTTTTGAACTTGCTCTCTCTTCTTATTTCTATACATCTACTTCCTTTCAGCAAGGTTATATAACTAACTGATTTCCTTTTTTTGAAACTAGTCTAGTCTATATTTTCTGTATCCTAGCCTACCTCAATGCATGAACCATCTAATTTGTACTGTTCCATCAATTTCTTAATATCTTTATGACCCCAAGATTTACTTTCAATGAAATTTGAAGATATAATAAATCTTTTATCATCAAAAGGACTTGAACTGATTTTTGATTGTTTTATTTGATAAATATTATGCTTGAACAATCTAATATTATTAGAAGTTTCATATTGTGTCTTTCTATTGAACAAACAATCCTTATAGAGCTGAGAATTTAACCTTTGTGCTATGGTAATCTGGGAAACTCCCTTAGCCATATTTTTCTCTTTCAATCTTAATACCCCATCCTTGTCTATGCTATCTATATATTTAAAACTATATAATTTTGTCTTTAATCCTACAAAATAAATTAGAACTTTCGAATTGAGTTCATCCTTGAATTTCCCAGGCTGCTTCTTATTTTGAGTAGAATAACGAAAATATGAAGTAGGATAATCAGAAGTTAGTATCAAATTGATATGAGTGTAACTTCATATCAGCATATATATTATTTCTGGTGTGATAATTTGATAGAGAAAGCTGTCAGTATATGTCATTAGTAATTGTATTTTATCATAATTATACATTTTAAGCATTGATTTATAATGTAACTCATACATATTCAGTTTACTCAATTCTAAAACCGTGAAACTGGCATAAATAGGTTTATTAAGTACTATATTATGTTTTTTAGATTCAAATGCAATACTATTTTCATTGAAAATCATCCATCTTTTAACTAGCTGTTTACATTCAAATTTTCTTTTGTCAGTAACTAATTGAATATTTAATTGCTTATATTGATTCTGAAATAATTTTCTAAAAATATGGCTATTTATAGCCTTATACAGTAACAAGTCAAAACCATTAGTTGATTTTTGTTTTAGTTTTGTGTTAAGGTCAATATAATCTTTTAGCCATGACCTCTGCCTGAATTTCATAATTTTATGTATCCTTTCTAGCTTCATATCAAGTTCTTAGAAAAATTTTAAGTTACAATAGTGTAAAACATAATTCTTATGATAATAAAGATGAGCTAAAAGCTTATCTTGTAGTTCCCTTGCTCTCTCTATCACTCTCTCTCTCTCTCAATAAAATCAATCAATCAATCTCTCCCTCTTGCTGTGTGATATAGACTCATCTGGCAACTGCCACTTTGGTCTCCACACTGCTACAATGTCTCTCTATTGATCTGGTCTCTCTCTCTCTCTCTCTGTATGCTAATGTTGCTGCTGCTGCTGCTGCTGATGATGATGATGATGCTGTTGAAGATGAGGAGCTCTCTCTCATACAATGGTCACTTTTACTTGAGAACAGCTGTTGATCTACATTAATTGTTCTCTTCTCTTCCTTCTCCTTCTCTTGTATCAGTCTGAAAACAAAATATATAAAATATGTATTCTATGTGTAACATAGTAAATAATAGTAACATTATTGCTATGCTGAAATAGAACATGCATTTTCATCTCGTTTATCAAAAATAAACGTATGGTTCTGTAAATAGGAATTGAAATGGTGTTTGAAGATAATGCTCCTAATTCAACTACAGCATATTGTATTTTAGTAAGTGATACAATAATGGAATATGGAGCATCAAGTGCTTGGTTTGCAAAGTTCAGTGATTTGTCACAATAATGTGTTTCTATCAAAGTATATAAGTGAGTGTGTCATAAGTTGAAGCATCCGCAGTGGCGGCGCTTCCATAAGGGCCAAGTGGGCTGGGCCCTCTCAAATGAAACCATAAAATACATTTGAGAATGCTTTAGGTTATGTGGCTAATAATTATTATTGAATAAAATAAAATATAAATCAATTTTGAACTGTCAACTGGTAAAAATTCTCCATTGTTGAAATACCATGCAAATGCATCTGTGGCCATCATAGAATATGTACGAGTTCAAGGATGGCCATGAATCATTATGTAGCACATTGAAGGGCCCCAGAATTCAGGCCCTTCTAGCTCTCATAAGAATGTATTGGCAAGACACCGCAAGCTGGCAGCGCTTGACTGGCTGGGAGCAATGCATTGATATAAGGAGCAAGTGGGCCAGTTTTGGCCCACATTGATTCACACTATTCTCGCTCAGACTGCTGAGCGCTAGTATAACTTTGTTTACATGCCAGCCATCATGTGAAATATGAATTGAATCCAAATTGGCAACAGGTTTTTTATTATTTCATTATTTTATAAAGTTAACAAGTTAATACTTTCAACTACTTTGTGCTAATATTTGCATAGATTAATTAGTAATAATCCAACTGTAGTGATTGCGGTTGTGAATTTAAAGGTGTGATTTTATTGTGTAGTGCTTTATTAGTATGTGGTGATCATGATTTAAATGAGGTTAAGTCTACTTTGACAAGTCTTTTGGTGAGTTGGATATTATGTTGTTTTAATTGAGTTTATAGAATAATTTAGTTTAGTTTAGTTTTTCAGAAGAATGGGCTGTGAGGGTGGTCTTGCTAACTAACAATGGCATGAGATAACTAATTGAATTTACTCAATTGAAAAAGATCAAACATATCTTCTTTCCTCCAAATAGGATAATAAAGTTTAGTTCAGTTTACTTTAAACTTAAGTTTAGTTTATAGACTACCTGCATAACAGCTTTTAAAGTTGAATATGCTTTATAAAGTCCCCCCCTTTCTAGCAACACCCCCAACAATTCCCACTACTGGCCCACCCAACTATTCAGGTCAAGCACCATGTTTAGTTGTGATGGTTATGTTCTGATAGCTTGGATATTAATGGGGATATACCACCCCTGTTATAATCATCATCATCAACATCCTAATCTTTATCATTGTCTAAAGAAAACTGTGATGCATTTTCACTTAGTATATGTGGTGAACAACAAAAAAAGGGACAGAGAAGGTGTGAGGAGCAGAAGATGGTTGAAGAAGAAGAAAAAAATCAACAGTAATAGATCAAATAATGTAGCCCAAGATATTGGCATACAATGAGATTTGTACAAGGATGAAGAACAAACAAGGATGGAGAAGAATAAAGGAGGAAAATGAGTTTTGGCAGCAGAAGGACCTAAGTGGGATGAGTCTTCTATCAACGAGAGAACGAATGATGATTTTTCTTCTTATGCTGTAGTTGAGTTCAATTTTTTATAAACTGATGAAAACTGTTTATCATTAGAGAGGTAGCCATAATCTATTACAAACATTGACATATTGTTCTACACTTCAAATTGTCATTTGCAAAGTCACTATCAAGTATAAAAATGAATGGCAATGTTCACTCAGTTTGAGAAATAACATTTCAAGTGTTTATTGTAGATTTAATTTAGAGCGAAAGTGTATAGTCTAGCATGTGAAAGTGGTGGGCAGCAAGGACTATCAAAACCAATAAATTTCACTATTTTAGTACCACTCATTTAGTTGTAGTTGGAATGTGATATGTGGTACTCAATATGAATCCTGAAAAGTGGACTTAAGCACCTAAATTGTTAGAAAAATAATTACAAGACTATATTGACTAGTATGAATCATTTGAGAAAGCAATACAAAAGGAAGAAGAATGAATAGAATAAAATGGAATCATTCAGAACTCTGTATCTCCAATACTGGGTTATGATTTTTCAAAAATGAGTAATAGAAAAAAATTCTGATGGATTTTAGTTTTTGTTATGGATGTATATTATTTTGTGCTATACAATCTGAGATCGGGTAGATCACTCTATCTTTAGGCCATGCTTGGTCTAAATATTAGCTTGGTGTTGTACTCTCAAGCTTACACTACTACCTTGATCGCTCATTGGTCGACACCGTTTTTATGGAACTGAAAATGCATAAATATTTATAGATTAAGAATTGCATGGTGAATTTGTAGATATGGATTTCTCAGTGAGAACTTGTTATTGTGTCAAACGATCATCAGATTCTGATTGAAATTCGGAATTGAAAGTAGAAATCACTATAAGATCTCTCTCTAAGATTTGCATGAATCGCATGGTGAATGTGTAGATAATGCATTCTCAGTGGGAATATGTTATCATTACATTCATGTCAAATGCTGTGAACTACGCATATCTACAGTATACTGACAAAGAATGTTACAGATAATCATATTTCTTGGATTTTGACAATTGACAAGCCATACTGAATACAAAATTAAAAAATCACCAATACCAAGGAAACTCACTCATCACATCACCCGCATAGTGTTTGCAAGCAATGCCAATGATGACCTACACCAGGTTGAATCATCACTGCTAATAGGCCTAGTAAGTGCATTTTTCACTAATAAGTGTTTCAAAATCCAAGTTTTTTATCAATACCATGAAAACGTACTCATCACCCCCATGAAGTTCGCAAGTACCCAGGGTTGGGCACGATGCTGAAACCAGTGCGTGCACTTACATTAGCTTGTGTCTGGACCCTGGAGTGCAGTTCTGGGGTGCTGGTCGGTGGTGGCTCGCATAGAGATAAGCTTAGTCGGGCCAAGAGGTGGCGGTACGGTAGATAGAGCAGAATGTGGACAGGATACCCACCGCGAAGCGACCCAACAGTCTCACGGCTCATGGCATCCCATCCTGCGTAGGAGTCTCTTTCCTCTTTCTCTTTACCTCACTATTACTTTTCCTCCCCCACTCGCCTTGTCTTCATCACCTACAACGAACGAAAGCCGAGCTAAATGGGAACACTGCGCTGTACCAACCCCCCCACGGATCACATGACTCTCCTTCCCCTTATCCTCTGACAACTGAACTGACTCTTGTACCCGCCGACGTACTCCAACATAAATAAAACCGATCGACAGTCGTGAGTTATATGGAACCGGTTCCCGACTCTCTTTGTGTCTGTACAATATATATATAGATACACACCCAATATATACATGTAGTAGTACCATCCCCGGGGAGATGTTGAGATTCCCCCTTCCCTTCTCCTCACTACACAACCAGTTGCACTCAGAATGTTTGGCAAAGCGATTAACATACCCGATAGCATCAGTCTACTCGGGTTTTCCCGGTGCGTGAAAAATGTCGCAATACTGCATCGATAATTATAAATCGTACATTGAAATTGCAGTCTCCGTTCAAGCAGTTTGGTCCTGATGACCAGGAGACGTAACAACGGAGCCTCCTTGGCTTTTCTAAACATACTATCTTATTAAAATTGGGGTGTATATTATAGTTACTTTTCAATACTTAAGTGAAGACATAGCTTTCTAATTTTTACTTTCCTTGCCCTATTACCATAGGTAAGGAAAGTATTGCTTTCCGAAAAAAATTAAGGTACCCAATTTGTAAATTTCTATACGTTTCGAGGTCCCCTGAGTCCAAAAAAGTGGTTTTTGGGTATTGGTCTGTATGTGTGTGTGTGAATGAGTGTATGTGCGTCTGTGTACACGATATCTCATCTCCCAATTAACGGAATGACTTGAAATTTGGAACTTGAGATCCTTCCCCTATAAGGATCCGAAACGAACAATTTCGATCAAATGCAATTCAAGATGGCGGAAATGTTGTCAAAAACAGGGTTTTTCGCGATTTTCTCGAAAATGGCTCAAACGATTTTGATCAAATTTATAACTAAAGTAGTCATTGTTAAGCTTCATCAACTGCCACAAGTCCCATATCTGTAGAGATTTCAGGAGCTCCGCCCCATCTAGGTAAAGTTTGATTTTAGATTTCCAATTATCAGGCTTCAGATACAATTTAAAAAAAAAATTCTAAATGGAGAAGATTGAGCATGAAAATCACTACAATTAATGTTCAGTTACATTTTCACCTAGAATTCAAAATAAGCTCGAAATTCGAGAAAATGTTATTATTTCAATTGTAAACTGTTGGCAACTGTTGATTCTATTAAATCATTCACTATGAAGACATAGCAGACCTCGTGTGTCTCCAGCGTTATAGTCCTGTCACCAGCTGGCTTAGATCTTTGCATAGTAGACTTGAGATGCGCCGGAACACTAGCGTCAGTTGATCAATTTTCATAACGGCAAGGAAAGTTGTGTGAGTGCTCCACACCAGATTTTTATGATTGAAAGCCATCAGCTTCTACTCAAGTTTGTGGAGCGCTTTTGGACGCCATGTCCATTTTCAACACTGAAATTGAAGAGTATAGTATTATAGTTCTCATAGATCAATTTATGAAACTTGATGGATAAGCTATAGAAGAGTACCAATTTCTCCTGATACTTGACGATTCCTATTCCTTTACAGAGATGTAATTAAATTATATGATAAAATTTCCTAAACATACTAGACAGTACTTACTGAATAGTACGGCTTTGTGATGGTACACGCCGGTACGCTGTACCTCTTGGGACAAAAAATGAAAAACAAAATATTTTGTAACATTTTTTTGTAACACCCGGGGTGGATCCACTTCTTAGTACTTCCAGACAACCTTTCCCACCCCCTGAAACATTGATTACTGGAATTTAAATTTTTACATAGGAACAACAGCTCTGACTATTGATAGACTTGTACAAATAGTTCACACCAATAACAGAATTATTGAACAGAGAACTTATCCCACAAGAAGGAATTCATTTTCATAACATTTAGAAAGTATTCTAGAAGTAGATGTTTCTGTTTACTGTTCAGTCCTAAAAACGAGTATATGAGTTAAGTTAGTATAAAGTGAGTTTGTATACCATCAAGGTGAACGATTCATATCAGTTTGATTTCACACTCGGAAAAATAAATTTTTAGCATTTTATAGCGAATTTATTAACCAATGAAAGTAGGCTGAGTACTATTATTTGTTTTTGATGTTTTATCATTGAAATACAGATTGAATATACGTTTAAAATTCTATAACTTTTGAGTATGATTAATGAAACTCAACGAATGGATAATGATCGATTTGTCTTTGTATAAGGCATCATTCCGTGAGTTTCAGACGTTTACTTAGAATAAAATAGATGGGTAGTTCGTACAAATTTAATCTTAATCAATTCTGATTGGATAAGAAGTGATTAAAATCAAAGTTCAATCAGAATGAATTTGAAATTGATCAGTACCGAACCTTCTCCACCATAGAATAAGATGATTGAGATTTCAATGTACTATTCGGATATAATAGTGGAATGATTATAATTTATTATTCCCGCAAAAATAACTCAAACAATACAGACAACTTGTGCAAATACAATAAGCAATATTGTCATAATTTAAATTTTAAACAAGGAACTGTACAATAATGTATACTAGTTGATTGTGTAGCATTATTACATTGATAATCTACCCAGAGCTCGTAAGCCGTAAATTATTTCGTCCTGGGGCTTCTACGACAAGTTATTTGTGAGGGTGCGATGAATTGGGTATGCGACGTTGCCACTTTGCTGATGACACCTGTTCCAGGTAAAAGATAATTCCCACGTGCAGCTTTATATGTGATTTTGTCACTTTTGAAACCACCTGAAGGTGTGTAGAAATCTATAAGATTTTCCATTCTGATAAGACACTACTCTATTTCATATTGGAAATCGTATTCTTTTTTATAGGAGCAGATGATAGTACTTCTATTTGATTCCGTAATAAAATACAGTATAAAGAACAGCCAAAACCTCCTACCCCCAAAATTTCTTGACTCTATTCCTAATGTGATTCATGTAATACAATATTGCTTTGATAAGATCACTATGAAATATATAATTGCTGAATCCTTAAGAAGTGGCATTGAAACTTCTTGACTTTCAACGCATGAATTAAGCTACAGATCCATGGATTCAATCTTCAAATCTTTAAAGTAAATTTGTAAATACTGAAAATCTTCTTCCTTTCAAGAATGAGATGTTTAGTATTTGCTAATTTCATTCGTAGGGTTTACGAAAATCCTTCAAAAGTTATATTCAAACTTCAAAGTCATCAAGTGAATTCGTAAATACTGAACATGAGAGAAATATGGATTGTTAATACCTTGTAGATTAAAACCATAATCTGGCTAAAATGTGTGTGTACTTATTTTTTCTTTTACTATCATTCAGAAACATATTTAAATGGGTCCATCAAAAATTTCAAGTAAACATCGGTGTGAGGATGTTCATTGTTGTAGCAATAAATTCTAAAAGGTATTACATTATCGGTTCTAGAAGTAATACATAGATTCTAAATAGTCAAAAATCAAAACAATCGCATTTAAATACGATATCGTATATTCCATATGATACCGCATTTAGATATGAGATGAGAGATACCGTACTAGTTAGTAGAGACAACGGGCAACCGTGATATTTCATTCATCATTGAATTTTCATTTACTCATAAATGTTCATCGACTTGTAGGTGCTCATTTTCTGGATACCAAGCATGTTTTGTGAAAACTATATTTCACTTAATCACAGAAACGAACCACACATTTCAAAAGTTATGTTAGTCCAGGCAGAGATAACCGAAATCATTTTTAAATATTTCCTTCACGTGTACTGATTCTCTACAGTACACGTATTGATTATCAATTTTTGACACTGAAATGGTGACTTGCAGATTATATTAATTGTCAAAAATATGAAATATTTACTTACTGATTGGAGTAAGATTTCAAAACGTATGGGATTCATTATCAGCACTGTTTACAATGAATCACATACGATTCGAGAGCTCCAGTCAGTGATTAAATATTTTATTATTTTTCACAATAATTAATTTATTCTGCAGGTCGCCATTTTAGTGTCAAAACGTGATGAAACATACAGCAGTTCGTAATGGATGAAGAAATGCAAGACTTCAATTATTGATCATATAGTAACTGTTCAGTTATAGATTATGCTCATCAATATAAACGAATTTGGGAAAATGAGAGAACCGACTTTGGTTGAATGACTAATAAAGGCCGCCTTCTCGGCCCTTGTGCCCAAAATCGGAAACAACGAGGTCGTTTATTGACGTTGACACGTGTTGCAGCGATTAAAAGGCAGAAGGTGATTTGTGATTGGTCAATCGCAGCCAATGTCGACCAGTGTGACGAGAGCTCGTCGCATCCCGAAAATCGACCAAGATTTTAGCATTCAAGATCCGTTCGTCGCTCGGCTCACAAAGACAGAACTCTGACAGTCCCAAGAAAAAATACTGTCCGTCGAAGAAAAGGGCCGACCGACCAAACGTCTTTCGCGGAAATTGGAAGACTGGAGACCGGTTGGACAGGGTTCTCAATTAATCCATTGTCTCTGAGGGTCCCTCACTCACCTGTCATGTCCCCTTGACAACGGCTCCCTCATTATCTCCGGATTCCTCAGGTTTTGTTCAAAGATACCTGCCAAATTTACAAATCAATGAATCTTAGACAACAAAAACCACCACCACCAAAAGTGCATTGGCTTCGAGCATATACAATCCCAGTGAACAATGCTGATAAGTCCCAATTCAGTATCATGAATGAGATCATTGTTCATTCCAACAGAATATTCTTAGAATAGTATACAGAACACAGTGTTCAAGGCATACATTTTTCACAATGCTGCACACTTTTGTAATTTTTGATACACTCTCATTCAAATACTTCTTTAGTCATAGTCTTCTCTCATTGAAAAACTTAGAATGAATGTCAGAAAATGTAGCCGAATTTTGACTTCTGAGTCAAGCCAGTCGAAAACGGGAACTCTCGTTTCACGAGATAGGCTAGTATTCTTAATTCAAGACTCTCTTTTTAAATTTAAATGCCTACCAATTCCATCATCCTATCACAACACTCATCCTTGTCTATCAAACTGTATACAACAATAATACTTTCAGAATCGATACCACTTTAGTCTTTTCATAGCCTACTGTTTCATAATTCAAAAACTGAAAGTGATTGAGAGTATTTCAAGCCTATTTCTCAACACAATGAGAATAATTCTATTCTATAAATTGTATCGATGCTAATGTCCATACAGTAGGTCCACTCTAGAAATTCTTCATTTGCGAGAAAGTGAAACGATAATTGAGGTTCTACTCAGTAGATGATAATTTTACACATGAATGGCTCGAATAACTTTTGATACATTATACGAATGTGTACATGTCATCTATAAATCGATTTGAGTATTGCAATGTTTAATATGTTAGAAGTAGTATTTGTTTGATGAATGATGATACAGTATTATGATACCTTTTGGTTTATTTAAAAATAAAATTAAAATTTCATTTCTAGTCTGTATTCTTAGTTTTCTCCCATTAAAATCAACCATTACCGTATCATTAAAAAGATAGGTACCTATGTAGGCTAAGCTATTACAATATACTTTTTTATTGCGGATGATGCTCACATAAGCTATTTGCTTGGGTAATGGGAAGTGCGTTGGTGGATTGATGAGATGATCAAACGTCCATGTCATCGGCAGGATTCGAACCCACGAATCAGGCGGTGCTAGCAGACCAAAGTGTGTAACGCTCCTTACCTCTAGACCAACCCGGTCGGCTATGAATACTACAATTGAAACTCTTATACACTAGTTCCTGATGAAACAGAATCTTGTGCTTATGGACTATAATTATTTGATGATTGAAAAGTGTTATAAAAATAACTTTGGCTTTGAAATATTCATGATCACTATGTACTCAGAGTTTGAATACACTTACTTTCTTGGGATCCTATCGAAAGTTAATCCAGGATGACCGTGAATCTTCTAAAGAAACGAAGATCTTAATTTTTTTTTTCATGAGATGTACTTTTCTTTCAATGAGAAGAACCCTCTTCCTTCTAATGAAACGAATAATTATATCCATCCAGTGCTTTATTGTGTTTTTACAGTTTGTAGGATCTCTGTTGTTCTAGTATTCAAACTTGGATGAAATATTACATCAAATACAGAAATGTTAGCTCAAGGTGATCATGCTCGTTTATTCAAGGCTATTAAGTTGATAAATTTCATGTGGATTTTTGGCTTAAGTTCAAAACGCCAAAATCTCATATTCGAATACTCAGTTTCAGCTACTTTAGCCTCTATCCTTACTATCATGATAAACTATACTAATTTGTTTAGATTTTTCATTGATCATCCATTTATTAGTTATCCTTGAATCTTGGATTCATAATTTACAAATAATTTTATTTTGAACATTTTCAATAGAAGAATGTATCGGATAAGAGTAGATTACAGTATTTCATGATGATAGATATCCCACCGATTAGTACTATCAATTTCGACCGATGAATATACAAAAATATATTTTTCATCAATTTATTAATTGAATAGAACCAAATGAAATGGAATAATTATGAGTCAAAATAGTTGATTTGGCTAGTAAGGAGTAACTATTTCTCTTCTTGGAATGGAATTTCTCCAAGATAATAATATATTATGAGAAAGTGGTGTTATTCGCTTGAATAGACATTCGAATCTTCTAGGCGTTTACCTTTTCATGCGCTGAGAATTTATTTCGCCCGATGAAGTGAGCCATAAACAACCAACAGACCCAACATATATTTCTTTGTTCGTTTTATTTACAACCAAACCCACGTTCGTGTCATTACAGTCTGGCTCACAATACTCCATTTATTTCACTTGCAAATTATCCATTTATGCCATAAAAGCTAATTTACAGCCCCAGACAAACTTTACTTGGATTACGTCATATAAGAGTTTCTTACAAATTTCAAAAGTTGAACTCATATCTGTTATTGATTTGAGTTACTATGATCAAGCTCATGCTATTTTATTCAGAATTTTATTAAGTCTTATTATTGGAAAAGTTGTCCTATGGTGTGTTAATTGAATTGCAGTATGAGAACGAAAATAAAATAATATTCCTTAATAACTTCTTTTTTCAAAATGTGACCATCCAAAAAATGCATAGTTGAATATACATTTTTAATGCAATTATGCAAGAATACGAAACCAGAGATCTGATAAAAGTACCTTATAAGCATATTTCCTTCGGTAGAGACAAGTATCTACAGTGAGGTATACGTTATAATGTTAAGTATTTGTTTAACATTCGTGTTGCTATGATTCGACAAAGTAGATAGCGCTATCCTTTTCTAGCTCCCCAAAGTTGCCAGATAGTTTTTCAACAATAATTTAGAAAAATAATTAATTAACAAAATAATTCATATCAATTATGAAAATGTATATTATCTGAACACTGACAAATATATTTTTTGACGGATAAAATGTAATTGATTATTTTAAACAAGAATATCATCAGTTGATATTACATCAGATATACTGGTATCCTTTATAGGAGGCAGTGGCAAGCCAGAGAATTGTCAACACTGTTTTTATATCTTTTCCCACTGTTATTATAACGTAAACCTCACTGTAGAGAAAAATTCAGTATCATGTGGAAGTAAAACGTAATATTCTGAGAATAAATTGAATAAGAACTAACTTCAGTCTGTTGTTGATGAAAATTTTTCATTTATTTCTATGTCCATTTTCATTGTGAGAAATATTATTTCATGGTTCACCTATCCAGCCATCCAGTATTTGGACATGATATTATACATTTAATAATAAGTGTTATGCCCTATATCACAGGTCAGAGTCAATCCCGACTCCTACTATAGTGGATCTGCTGTACATAGTTTTCTGTCGCTTTTTTCAAGAAATTTATGTAGCCAGCATATTTTCATAGTTCGTTATTTTTTAAAATGTTATGAATACATCAATGAACTTCTATGAAATATTGTGCTGATCCCTATTATTCAGGACCAATGCTGCATTTTATTATGGAGATATTATTTAATATGCGTTCTTCATAATTTTGGAGCAGACAGTAGGCAATTGAAAGCAGCGTCTCCAGTGGAATAGATGTGGTTAGTTGTGGGTTGTGGGGCTGGAAATATACCTGAGCACCTGAGCAACTACATTCCAAAGGCGAAGCAACAAAAAATCAGGAACCCTTCCTTCGCTCTTGTAATCTCCACCTCCCTCCACCTCCCATTGAGAGCAACCCTTCCTAATCACCTCATTCTCCACAGCATGATAATGCTTATTCTCTGAATTCTATTATCGGTGAAGTATTATCATATTAATACTAGTAAGTATGATATTCATGATAAAGTAGTTTTGAAACATTCAAATCTCTGAACCACTTTATGGCTATTAATTTTAGTGATTGCACTATCGAAAAATATAATTGTTACGGAATATGATAAATTGTTATAAATTGAACCAAAATATTGTTATTTTTAATCTATTACCAATCATGGATATTATTCATATCTTGTGAATAATGAATCAGGTGTGTACTAAGCTATCAGATATCTGAGTAGCGGTATTATCATCACAGAACAGACTCAGGAAAATGATCAAGAACGTGAAAGTGACTGAGAGATTTGACTTTTTCAAAACTATTCATGATATAGATACTAGTATTGATATGATATTACCTCACTATTACCAAGAGAAGCTCTAGTAGCTATGTTCTAATAGCTCCGTTTCTATAGCTTTGTCCTATGCCTCGAACAGCACTAAAAACACTGGATAATTAAGAATAGAGTTAATTTCATGATGTAAGTTTGACTAGGGTTGAAAATGAATGTAATCACAAATTCCTTTATCCTTATCAAAAGCGTTGATGGTGCAAATCATTTTATTTATTTATCATTTACAATCAACTTAAGGACAAAGAAACAGACTACAGTCCAAAACTTCATAAAATAAATTGTCCAAATAAAGGTTAAGTGCGACTTTCCAATTCTTCACTAATTTCCACATTGAAACAAAACACAAACACTTGAAACAGTTATTAATTTTGAATTTAAAAAGATTAAGATCCGAGTTGATAACAAATTCTGTCTACTTAGTACTCAAAACTGTAAAATTTTAAGCTAATCTCTCTATGAATATTCTCAAGAAGCAATATTTTCATTGCTCCTTTGATTTTAGTTTCTTTCGAAGAATATCGTCATGAGAAAACGTTTCACAATTTCTCGAAGTCTTCGGAAATAGTTCAATTCAAATAGACTACTGGAAGACTAACTGTATAATTGAATGTTTTAATATATGAAATTAGTTGAATATTAGAGTGAAATAGTCTATGAAGTTGTGAAATTATACAGTTTAGGAAAATTGATAAGGACACAAGATGTAGTACACTTCTGGATGTATTTCCATAATGGTTGATAACGAAGATTCAAAACGAAACTTTTATTGATTTCATGAACAAAAATATGAAGAGTCCTTGAACATGATCAACCACCATAATATTTATATTGTTCCTCTAGTTCAGAAGTGTTATTCATGCCCTGAAATCATGGCCAAATTCATCAATATTCATAACTTTTACTAATTTCGTTATATTTCAACTTGAAGAGTTATCTCTATTCAATATTGAAACTTCTAGTAGATGGGATATTGACAGACCTCTAGAACGATGGTAAATTAAGTAGTTATATACTGAACGGGTTTGTACGCCTAATCCTGTAATGAAGAAGATATTGAGACTTTTGTTTTTCCAATTGAAGGGACAATAGTGCGATAAAATTGAATTACCTTGTGTCATATTATTTCTTGATTTTTGTGTTACTCAAATTTGTACAAGACTTTTGAATAAGGAAGAACCTCATTATTCGATTCTCACTTCTTCATTATTCATTATTCGCTTCTTCTTTATTCATTTTTGTTGAAGCTGATCAAAATCTTATATGCATATGAGTTCTGTAAAATGGGTTTTTATTAGCATACTTACCCGATTTTTTCTCTCTTGTATTGTGTATCAAGGAGAAAGATATAATGAATGTTGCGAACATGCTCACCTTGCTGTGGGAATATGACCGAGTTTGAGCTCAGTAGAGGGAGTGAAGTTTGAGTTTGAGCTTTGAACATTGAGCAGGCTGCGAGTGCGAGGCTCATTTGAGCCGTGTCTTGTTTGGAGCCAGCAGCAGTCCAAAGAAAAGGTATAGTGAGATCCACGTTATAATGGCAGTAGCCTATTTGATTAACATTGGTATTGCTATCCTTGTTTATCATTCAACAAAGCAGGTAGCACCACCTTTTTCTAAGCTCCACAACGTTGCTGCATCGTTTTCTCACAATGTAGAAATATAATTGATTCTCATAATATTTAATCTCAGTTATGAAAATTTATTATTTAATCATCGAAAAATATAGCTTCTTGACGAATGAAATGCAATTGATTATTGTTAAAAAAATGAACAGTTATAATCAAATCAGATATACCGGTATCAGCTATCATCTATAGAAGGTAGTGGCAAGGCAGATAATCGGCAACGCTGTTCTCCTATCTTTCTCCACTGCCATTATAACGTGGACCTCACTATAGCAGCACCCCGGTTAATATTATTAGGAACAGTTCAATATTACATCAGATATATGAGTATCATCTTACTCTATAGAAGGCAGTGGTAAGGCAGAGAATCGGCAACTCTGTTCTCCTATCTTTCTCCACTGCCATTGTAACGTGGACTGCACGCTGCACCCCGCTGACCTCTCAACTCAGACTGCTGCGTTGCCAAATCGCTCTCGCAACGTTGCCATATTTGGGCGATTTTGCAACTTGCCAATTTAATTTTATAACCAACACGGGCTAGCATTTTGAAAAGGAATTTTATGTGCAGGGCCGCCTGAAAAAGTTAATGAAGAAACTCGGACGTTTTACAGCCATGCCAAATTCCAATTTATTAGCGCTGCGCGCCCATAGACAGCGGGAGTAGGCGGTCTGTTCTCAAGACTTCGACACGCACAGCTATGTTCAACTCACAAAAAATCAGCTATAACTCAAATATGACTTACCTGACATATGCAGGAGAAAAACTGCAAGCATACATCGTGCCATAAACAATACGATGGGAGCAGAAGAAGCTATGAGCACCAGTATCCAATTGTAGAAGAGTTAGGTATATAGATAACTAACTCTACATGAGTGTAACTCCATAATTGTAATTAATAATACAGGAAAAACGTCTCATTACACCTTTGAATGTATGTGCATGCTCCACGCTGTATTAATTTTCAATCTTCTACGGTAAAAAGGTTGAGTGGTAGTAAGGACTTAAAAGTCCCAACTCCGCCTAATAAAGAATTTCTATCAAAGTAAATTATTAAAACTTTAGTTGGTGGGGAGTCCCTTTGCGGGAAGCGCCCTCAACCTCGCCTGAATATATGATATATGGCGTCAATGAGCCTTTTACGACTGTCATACTTCAGCCGGGACCGACGATTTAACATGACTAGCTTCTATATAATATTATGTTCTTCTTGATCTGGATAGGATGTTTGAAGAAGAACACTGTTATTAGAATATAATGCTGATCTGATAAGCAAATTGAAACAAATACCAAGCAACACTTGTTTAGTTTGTAAAAAACAAATTTACAAAAATAATCTGTACACACCTTTGAAGCTATTAAAAAGCTGGTGGATACTGTTTATTTGAAAATAGAATTATTGCTAATAAGAATATTCTTCCAATCTTGAAGGAGAGTATCTGTATATTCCTTAGCTGTATTTTTTAGAGTAAAATTAATATCTATAGTTGGATGAGTAGCGCAATTGACTTGTTGAACAAGTCATTTTGATTCCCGTAGCGAACAAAATGAAATAATTTTAAAAATCAATAAAAACTGTAATGATTGAAACAACAGATGTTACTAACAAATTGCTGTCATCAAGGTAGCGTGGCCGAGTGGTCTAAGGCGCTGGTTTTAGGCACCAGTCCGAAAGGGCGTGGGTTCGAATCCCACCGCTGCCAATAATTTTTTGTTATAATATTATATTATATTATAATATGATATTGTCCAATAATGACTGTCAATATTTTCTCCTCGAACAGATATGACTTTATCTGTATCCAAATATCATTTTGAAAGTCTTATATGAGTCTTCAAAAAATAAACATTTTGACACTAGTCAATTTAAAAATATATATTAATAGGCTGTAAAATAGTAATGAAGATGCATTGTCAAAAATATTCAATTGTATTGTATTGTAGGTTTGTTGTAATAAAATCAATATCTTTTGTTGCTTTCCGCAAGTGATTGTACTTATTCTAATAAATAAATATGTCTCCTTAAAAAATTCACTTGTGATTGTGAGCTTATGAAGGAAGCAGCATAAAGTATAAATATATACTATTTGATATGGTATGTAGCTTAGAGGCTACTTCATATATTTGATAACTAATAATTGATTTCTTTTTGCCTGTTATATACTTACCTGCAATCTACATTCTGCAATATTCTTCTTGGGTAACTTACCTGTAAAAGTGAATAGAGTGAGATACCTGAAAAGTGAATAGAGTGAGATAATTTATAACATAGAGTTATAGTTCCCTTTTTTGAAATTAATAAAATAATAGATTGAAAAAACAAATTAAATCACCTGAAGATGGTGTGGAACACTGAAACTAGTATTGTTATAATTTGTGTTTTTAATCTATTACTCTATTAATTTCAAAAAAGGGTACTATAATTTGTATTCTATGAATAAAAAAAAGTAGCACTGGATTCATACATACATTTCAAGAAAGAGATAAGTTTATTTTTAGAATAAAAGTAAGATATTGTTCTTAGATGTTATTATGAGAATTAAATCCAGTTCTTTTACATGAAATTTAATTATTACTCCCATATACGGCGAGGCGTGTATGATCACGCTCATCAATGTTGATAGTTGATCAAGGGGTTGCAAGGTTGTCTGCAATGTTTATCTGCAACCAAGTTCTTATTCGATCAGATCCGGGTTGTATAGTTCAATGACTGCTCCTTTCCCTATCTTAACTTACTGGAACGGCCTTCGGTTCGTCTACTTGTCCAACTTGACTCCCAACCAGCTCCAATCTCTCATCTATCTTCTCTTTTTATCTCCCACTAAGAGCTCCAGTAGAGGGCTAATGTCTCTCTCCACTTACCACTTTATCATCATTCTTTATCTTTTTATTTGGTGGATATTAGTTTCTATCAGACGCTAAATGTATATCCTTACATGTACCTTTGGCAATCGGCCGAGAGCTTTCTATGATAGTTGTTTGTTATTTTACTGGCATTCTTTTGGTATTGACTTCCACTGATAGGTAACTATTAAAAAAGGAATGGAACTTCTTTAATGAACTGCACGATACATGAACTGCAAAACAGAGTAATAAAAATTGGCCTGTTGATGTTGATCTAACATCTAACTTCTTCCCTTTGGTTCGTATTGCAAGTAGAAAATGAAGTAAATGCACTTTAATAAATGGGTGCCTACAGACTGCGTCATTGATATATATTTACTTTTTGTTATTAAATAGAACGACTAGCAGTCAAATTTCTCTATTAAATGAATTTATTCACTTACTGTGACAACGAGATCTTCGGACCACTGAAAATTTCCGACCTGCCGAAAGATCTCGTTGTCACATTAAGTAAATAAATTCATTTAATGGGAAAATTTGACTGCTATTCGTTCTATTTAATAACAAAAAGTGATTTAATAGTAAGCAGTTTGTGATTGAATACAACATTGAAGAAATATATTCTTGAATTCTCTTCGGGGGGGGGGTATCAAAAAAGGTCAAAAGTGTTTAAAATACTTACAACTATTTTCACATGCAGGGTTGCCTTATTTATATACTAAATTTGGGATACCTTGTGGGAGGGAGGGGGGGGGGGGGGTTGCTCACCTCTATATATAAGTAGCATACAGGGAAATCTACAAAGCAATCTACTCGGTGTTGGGAGCTCGTGTGGAATGGATATGTATGAACATTTGTATAGGTTTTCTCATGTATGATACAAACAACTTATATTTTGTGATTCCACTCATTTGAGACAAACCCCTAACGTATTGAAGATCCAATAAATGAATACCAATTGATTAGAGACATGTTTCGAATAAGAACTAATCATGTAATTTGTACAGAATGCACTAGCACATCGTTTCATCTAATCATTGTAGATATCGATGCTTTCTTTGCGTAGCTACTGCTGCTGAGTGCAAGTAACCACACTGAGAGCAGGCCGTCAGAATCCAATCAGTGCGTGTATTATCACTTCCGAGGTTCCGATGTATGACAGGATCAAGATCAGACAAAGCAGATACTGCCATCAAAGGAGCAATTGTTTCGTCGGCGAATCAAGAAAACTAAAGGAATGACCATGGCTGCAAGATACAGTTCCGTATCCATGCATTGTCTGCTTGGAGATGAAAAGAGTTATTAGAACAATGCCTTTTGTATTGTGCTCGGAATTGATAGCTCCTTGCTCAATTCATGGCTTGCTTTTTATTATTTTTAAATGAGTTGATGGGTTCTCACTTCTTCCAACAAGAATAAGAAAGAGAAATTGTATTTTCAGTCATAAATAAGCACTGTTGTTATCATTGCAGTAGATAGGTACGGTAGTATCATTTTTTATTGGAGGAAAGCGGAGGAATCCATTTCATTGATGGATTGATGCAATCTGAGAAATGTACAGATACCTGTCACCTCATTAAACTGCGGTTGAGTTTGAACGTTTCCATGTTTTTATGGTACCAGAAACGATGCAATATATTCATCATAATAAATTGTATGAAAGAATTTCTAGCCTATCTATTTCAAAGAATTCTTTACATTTTCAATTATGTCTAACATCTCAGAAAAATGTATTTCTTATGAATTGTAGCCTACTCTGATAATATGCTAGACGATGATAATTATAAGAGTTTGTAGATTGTAAACAGAATTCATTTCCAGTAGAATGGAATGTTTCATAATTATTTTAAGGTGAATCAGGTTTATATGAAAAGGCTAATGGAAAATTACTCTGAGGAATCAGTGATCAATCATCAGTATATAAGATGGAACTGGCAATACAAGAGTAGCCCAATACCTGTGGTAAAAGTCCCAGGTTTCATTAGATTCCAGTTGAAACGATTTAGTAGAATGTTTTTTTTTGGATTCATTAATAGTAGATACGGGACGGTATGTTACTTGTCACTTAAGTTATCGTCAATATTATTCTCAATACTGATTATTTCCAAAATAATAATGATGTAGCCCAGGTACTTATATATTTTAATGAGCCCAAAATTCACAAACCAATATTCATTAGGGATGATTATATATGATACTCAGCACTTCTACTATAACTTGACATAGGCTAGAGCTCCAAGAAAGATACAGTCACATGTGTTTACAACATGAGAGCTTCAACACCACTTTCTGGTGATTCTCAAAGTCTATCTGTATCATTCATCTCCCATCATCAACCCTTCTATCTCTTACGGCCATAAACATCCTAGGTAAATTAATAATCTATTTGCAAATTTTCCAAAGTTAATCAGTCCACCAGTTCAGACGTGATGATTCATTCGTGAATTTCCTATCTCGTACGTGTACAATTCTTTCCTTCATCATATTAATATAGATGTAGATTTCTTGATATGATGTTATAGCAATACTTCTCTGGTTTTATAACAAGAAATATAGAAATGAAATTGGAATACCTAATTCACATCGAACGGAGTAAATTAGTTTTTTCAGAAAGTATTAATGTAAAGATTTGTGCTTGCTTGCTATGTGGGCATCATCCCTATTAAAAATTAGTTTAACATTACAGTTGTGTTGTGTTGTGTGTTATGTTGTGGTAATTTTCCATAATGAAATTTCAACTTGAGTTTTCATTATGGAAAAGTACCACAACATCACAAATTTCATCTTGTTTTCAAAAATGAGTTTATTGGAATGTGTTGAATTCTTGCATTTTGATGATAATTATTGTAACGCTGGTAAGAGACAGCCTCTGCTATCTTGTTATCTAAATACAGTTCATAAAAAATACAGTTTGCATACTTGTGACGAGTGAGAAGCAGATTTTTTCAAATGTCAGGTGGGAGTGTGATAGAGAGTCCGGCACTGAAAAGTGCTATTGGAAATAGTTCGGGTCAGCGAACAGACAAACAATATGGAGGAGTCTGCCTTGGACCCAGCCAGCCAGCATCCAGACAAACTGGTTTTCAGGCATTTGGCGCTCTCTAAGACCAAGACCTCTCTTGTTCCTTTTATAATTTGGACACACGATTCCTCGCCTTGTAAGCATGTCATGGTGTCTCTATATCGCAGCGCAGGCCTAACATCAAATACCAACTGTTGGTCGAATATAAAAATTGCAACCTTCTCCACTGAAACCATCGTTCCAACATTATGGCGTTTCTCAGTTAATCTACCGCACAGAAATCTCCAATTATTTTTGTAACCAAATTATAACAGAATTATGCAATAATTGAATTGTTTAAACATATTTTCAAATTGAATACTGTCAACCACCCTGAAGATTTGTGCTACTGCAAATATTGACAACCGGGTGAAGAGCTAGAGATTTGAACAAATGCAATTTCTCATTTATTCTCATCTGTAAAGAATTTTATGCTAAATATAAACAGAGGAAGTATAACGGCTAGGAAGTTGAAGCACTCAGAAAAGTTTTTAATCGGTAGGCCTACTCGTATTTTCAAGTGACAGCCTTTTCACTCTACAGTACATTATGTGAGTAGTTACCGTAGTTGATGTGAGAAGCACTAACTGCGAGCAGTTAACTCATTCAATTTTAAAAATTCAATTTCAGAAGGAATAGTTCATAGATAGGTATATATGTTATAATAGTTATATTAGATAGGTATATTTTTCAATAAAAATCCAAAGTACTCAATAAATAGTCGAATGATAAAAATAGTGATATTTTGATGAAATTAAATAACGAATGATTCTCCAATGGGGGTTGTGTTTCTAGGGCGTTCTCCTAGCCTTCCAAAGTACTAGGTGCCACTCACAAAAGTGTAGAAATCTGCTTCACAAGATTAATTAAAAATTGTTGAGATTCAAATCATACAAAACTGACGATTTGATTCCATTGCTTTTACCTTTACGATGTCTTCCCAACTCTGACAGTAAAAATAGGATGCTGGTATGATTAAACGATTTGTAATTTGGAAGATAATAGCATATACTAAATAAGCTTAGGCTTAAATCTGTGGTAATAGGTTTAGCTGAAAGCCGAGAGATGCTCTTAAAATAAGGGTCAACAAATTTTCAAGGAGATAATAAAATATTATAGCAGCATGTTTTCGTGTCTTTATAGAAGTGATCAGATTGAAATCTATCAGATCTTAAATAGAAAATTATTTCATATTATAATTTCAACTATAAGGGCTACAATCTTTTAAGAGATGTTGAAAATTATCCCACAATCGTTTTAAATTAACAGTGTTCTTCATTGCATTTTTTCTTTTTTTATATTTATCAACATTGGGCAGAGAAATAAATCCAGACCAAAGATATATATAATACAGTACGGAGAAAAAATATTTTATTCTTCCTTTAAGGGGGGGGGCAATTGTCCCCCTATGCCCATAGATGCGTACACCCCTGATAGTTGAGGTTTCTTGATTGCTTGATATTTCAGTTTTGTGTTACCTACATCTGATTTGCATTATTTCATCTACATCACGGCCATAGTAACATTTATAATTTCAAAATAATAAAACTCATATATCTGTAATGATAAATCGTTGTGTGTTGTGTGAATTACTTCATATTATGTTACTCTTTAATTATATTATGTATTTCATGATGATTTGTGATGAATGAATTTGAATGTTCAAATCTTCTTCTAAAAAGAAGCCAATCACCAATGCATTAATCAACAGTTCTATATTCACTCAACAGTGATTCAATTATTTTCTATAAGTAAGCTACCTAAATAGGCTACATTTATTTAAAAATACACTTGTATAAAATGAAAAAGGAGGCATTAGGAGCCGAAGATTCCTGTGTTCATTAATTATTGGTTCTATAAATGTTAAAAACAAATTATCTTACTACTTATTCTACTATCCTCCAGTTCACTCTATCTATATTTTTCTTCTACTTATTTTTTCAGTTTCCACATAATCTTTATATGCTATTTACCATTGGAAGATATTGAACTATAAATAACAGTTGGTTATTTATATTAAAAAATAATATAGCCTACTTATATTAATTTTTTATACCACCACTTCCGAGATGGATTGGGTTATCTTTCGTTAAAGACACTAACAAAAGGTTAAATTTTATACAAGTCAATAAAATATAATATTATACTATTCAAAGGAAGAATCTCATTTGCATTCTCTAATAAAACGCTGCTATAGTGAGGTCCACGTTATAATGGCAGTGGATAAAGATAGAAGAATAGCGATGCCGATTCTCTGCATTAATTAATTATATTTCTACACTGTCAAAAACATAATTGGCATCGTTGTGAACCTGGAAAAGGATAGTACCACCGGCTTTGTCAAATGATAGACAAGGATAGCAAAACCAAATTTGATCAAATACTGTCATTATAACGTGGACCTCAATATAGATACAGAAACTAGTGACTAATGATTTAATGTAGTCTCTGTAACAGAAACTGGATGGTGCTGCGCTCTTTGAGCAAAAGCAGTGACTTCTTCCAACAATTCACCTGCTCTATTACAAACGTTCAACACAGGACAAAATGAGGATAATATTATACTGTACCTACCTTCATAAGTAAAATTTTTAGTTTTGCTTAATTGAAATTTAATTTCATTTTGCTCTAAAAAAACTAAAAACAGTGACCTCAGAACATCAACTCAATAATATTAGCAAGAATAGAATTGACAAAATTGATTTTTTTCCTAGTACCTAATATACATAATGTAGGTCTGAATTATTTTTTCTTAGTAATAAAACACATTTATAAATCATAATAATATTTATGTGGAAGAGTTAAATCAATGATCGGAAAATGTCATTAACATGAAAAAGTCTTTAGGAGTCAGCTGTGTGTATTAATTTTATAGATTAAACTCTTGAAATCCGACTAAAACTACATTTTTTAACAAAACCTATTTTACTTGAAACATATTGAATAGGTACTCTATTGTTATTATGGTGTAGACCTACTGAATATCGTATAATTATGTAAGCATGTATCCACTTTTTCTTTATAGGGCCACTACAAAAAGGTACTGTTCTTGAAATCTGTATGCACCATTACACTAATTAACCTTTTTTTATACCTTATATATTTTTTGAGCTATCCAATAATCCTCTGTATGTAATAATTATATTAAATAGATTCTGAATGCATCAAAATTAGTGTTTCCTTTCTCTCAATCAAACTTATAATATGCAACTCTGGTTTGCGCACAGGCATTTTTTTGCCCATGCAGACCATTTTCTAAAGATTTATTTGGCTTAGTGTATTCATGAGGTTGTTTTTATTCTTTGTTGTTGTTTTATATTGAAAATGTTTACGTAAGATTATCACTTTGTATGTAAACTGCATTTTTTTAAAATAAATACCTTTTGTCTGTCTGTCTGTACCCTACTTGATGATCTCTATTTCATCTCAAAATAAGCACATGTGTGTAGGTATGGTAATGATTGTGGAAGGGTGGGGAAACTTGAGTGTGCAGTTGACTCTACCTAGTATCGCAAAGTGGAAAAATATACTACCAGATTGAAACCTCACCCAATGAGCCCAATAAGGTTCAAAAAACTGGTAAATGATCCAAGAACCAAAATGCACAATGTAAAATAACCTCAAATATTTGTTTTTCTAGAATATAGCATTGTTTGCTGAACATTGAAAAATATTAAACTAATCCAAATGATTTGCAATTGGCAATATATTGGAATAGACCATCGCGTTTATGCCTAGCCTATATGAGTAATCAAAACATCCAAGAAACACAACTAAAACGAATAAGTTAATATAAAAAGCAAGCATAAACAATAGCCTCCATGGTATTAGAGTACCAAAAAAAGCTTTTTCCATCGCAAGTCATTTGGTTTCTCGCAAGTATCAAGAAAACTATGCGTCTCACGGACATGACTCAGACTCAAAAAATTAAAGCTTACAAAATGTCCTACACTCTCATAAAGAAACTTTTTCTGTATTTTTCATAGTTTTAGAGATGTTCGTTCTTGAGGTGTGACATATTAAAAAAAAACATGTTCGCCTCTAATATTTTTTGTACATATTTTCAACAATTATTGAAAAAAACCATGATGATTGTGAACTTATGGAGCAGTAAATTCTCTTAATTTTTCATGTATGACTCCACCATTTTCCGCATTCGCCTAAATGACTGTTGCTCTGTAGCAGAAGTTTTAGATTTGAGTTCTGAGTGGGTTTGTTGAATAGAGGGAATGTTTGAAACAAAATATTCTACTTAGCAGCTTTGCTTTGTTGGGGCTGATTAGGAGGTGAACATATTAAAATCCCTATCCTTAGGATGATTTATAAGTTGCATTTATTAATTTCCCGTTTATACACTCATATCTTAGAAATAATGCGTACCAGCTACGACTAACCTAATGCTTTCCTTGCTTGAATTCCTTGCTGCATACAAAAATGAAGCTTGATAGATTCCTACAAGTTTTGTCCAGTAGAAATTCGTCATATCTCTAACAGTTTTTGAGATATTCGGTCATAAAAGTTGAAAGTTTCCCTTTTTGAATATTTTAGAAATAAGGTTATCATTCCTCATACTTCTTATATGATAAGGAGACTGAAAGAATAAAGAAGTGCAGGAGGAAGCCATCTGAAGGAATTAATTTTCCATTACTGTTTCTTGAATGGCAATAAGTTCTAATGGTAGCGATTGTTATGAATAAAATCATATTCCCCCTCCACTCATTAGTTTTTCATACCTCTGCGCTACTTTGTATTTGCCACATTGCCAGTAAGTTAAATCCATAATCTAACTAATATTGTCCAATGTCTAATCATACATCAGATCAATCGAGACTATAAATCAAATGAAACTATAATGGGGAAAAATCTACAAAGACTTGAAAAAATAACTTTATTAATTTTTTTGATTCCTAACAAATTTTTCCGCCTTTCTTCACATAATCATCGAATTTGGCCAAACTCTCTCTTTTGGCATCCCACTTGTCCAATAGAAGTTTCCATTCGTCGGGGTAGTCTTTCTGGAGCCTCTGTATCGCCTTCACCGCTCCTTGTCTCTGCACGCATGTGCATTTCGAGCACTGTGTTTTCAGAGCATCTGGCAGAATTCCTGAAAACATATAACATTCCATAAGTATAATAAATTATTTTAAAAGGGTTACTTGAAAATGGCATGAGTACTGAAACTAGTATTGTTAATGTGAAAAAGCTTCAAAAGAGTACTTCCATATTGTTATTTGTATAATAATTCATAAGTATAATTTAAATAGGAAAATAGAATCTACTAAACTCCTGTACAGTTGTAATGTCTTCGGTTAAGAAGGCAATAACTTGCCTTAATCATTGTTCAAAATCAAAAACACTTTTTCTATCTTGTAACGTATTATTTTTTATTCTATTTATTTGTTTCATTCCACAATCACAACATCAAATTAATGATTGGAAGAGATTTAACTGGATAAACCTAAAACTGTTTCTCTCCCTAATTTTGATAAAAAATGTTCTAAAGCTGAGTTTACACCAAGCTTGACAAACACATATGCACATCATGTGTATGATAAGTTATGTTCAATCTAATAGAATCTATAAGGGCGGAAAATAAACATTTTGTGAATAACTTTGGTGTAAACGCAGATTTAATTATGTTATGTAAACACTTATTATACGGTAATGATCACAAAAATTCACAGTCAAAAACTTATCCAAAATGTATTATCTTAGTACCGTAACTAATTGTAACTTCTTATCTTTCGAGAAAAGTACCGTGAATAATGACCTTATTAATGTATTTCTGGTGCAATATTGGTTTAAAATAAAATATATCACATTTCTCATCTAGATCTATTTAGAACCAATCTTACTTCAGAAATGCACCTGAGAAATACAGAAGGTGAATTAGCGAATACGAATATAAAATGGCATCTTACACAAATTATTGTGTAATGTTTTGAATTGAACTTTTAAAAAACCCACTGAATGATAGACTAACAGTTTTTCACAGTGAAATCATAAAATAGGTAAACAGTAAAATAGGTAGAATCAAATTAAAGTGTCAATGCTCAAAAAATAATCAATTATTTAACAAATTAATTGTTATCTTTGATCAGGACTTCCTATATACCTACTTTCTATATAGGTAGTATATAGGAGGTCCTGCTTTGATTCAACAAATTTATGAATGGCGTATAGTTTTGTCAAATACAATATTGGTATGATAATATCAAAAACCCTTTATATAGTACACTTGACATTTCCATATTTCATCGATTCATTGTGTGGTATGCAGAAGAATCATTATTGAAACAATATAAATTATTATAGTACCGTGAATATTTTGTCAATTCATTCTCATTTTGATTTTATTTAATTTGTCATTTCATGATCTTAATGAATAGTGAAGGCTCACTCTTTTTTCTATGCCAACTATCATACCCTGTGACAATTTCATTGATTCTGATAATAATTCACGATAGTAAGTAGATAATCAGATCTTCATTAGAATAGTCAGATATCTTCATTCACTCTTCTTGTGGCTCTACCGTTTGAAATATCACGTACCACCTTACATTAGGCTATACTTGTTATTCTTGGTAAACATTAACAAAATATAGGTAGCTTGAAAAACTGGTGCATTACCTAACTATCAGTGCAACTTCAGGCTAATCAATAATAAATTTTTCACATTTTCTTTATCATTACAACTTTAAATTGAATAAACATAAAACAATATGTTATAAAAGTAACTCAGCCTATCTATGAAAAATGAGATGAATTTTAATTGGATCCTTATCACTTCCTGCAATAATTATCATACATGAAAGTGTGAAGGTAGCCTTATTTACTTTACTGTTTTAATTTCCACTCTGTAGGCTACTATTACGGCTCTGGACTTGTTTCCAATAACAGCAAGACATTGTCAGTGATTATCTTGCTCTATGACCTATTATGGATTAGAGCCAAATTAGAATAGTGGAATGACACAGTTTTTTGAATTTAGTAGTAGTCAACTACCTTTATTCTTACCATACTTACTATTTTATCTATGTCCTATTATCATTACACCGAATCTAGTATAATAATCATAATCATATTTTGAATACCTCCATTTCAGGTAAGAATACTATGAGTCTAATTCTTATTAGAAAAAATTGCTTGGAGATAGGCCTATATGAAAATACATGATTTACCAATAAATCATAGTAATGAATGAGTATTTACACAATCTTATTATAAAATGAAAATTCAGCCCTAAGTTATCCCTGAGTAAGATCATAAAATATTAGTGCTTAAATGATTAGTAAAATATTAGTGTTGTTTATAATATCATAAATATTAATGATACTGGATAAAAGAATAATTGAGAATAATGACTGTAAGAAATTGTTATAGCATGCGCTTATTATTCAAGCTAAGATTTTTCATCTTTCACATTTTAACATGATGAATACTCCAAGAAAAAAGTATAAAATTCCAATTTGGAAATATTAACGGGCTTCAAATGATTTTAGAAGAGATTTATTTTATGAGAGTTCTTTATTCAAAATTAGACAATGTTAAAACAGGTATTTATTTCCTCAAATGTGAGAGAAAAATCCAGTCTGAAGGTTCATATTAATAATCTGAGTGGGATATTTAAACTGAATTGTTTATTATATTATCAAACGAAATTCCACAGTAGAATGCTGTTTAATAATTATTACTTATTGTTCATTAGCATTTTTAACAAATTCAATCTCTCATTAATTTACATCAATACTATAAACTAACTTTTATTGGAATACCTTTGAATTGGAAATTTTTTGACAGTCTGTCATGTTTTTTCAAATTAACACAGAATAAGAATAGAGGAATTATCATACACATTGAGAATATAAATATTATACTAGGTATTTTTATCTATATTAAAAGGTATTTTTTTCTTTAGGGCTACCTACTTGAAGATATATAAATGAAAATTAAAATAATCCAAGTACCCTTTTTAAATTATTTAGTCAGAACATGTTTCGGCTATATAATGCCATTATCAAGTGTGTGACTAAATTATTTGAAAAGGGTACTTGGATTTCAATTATTATTTATATATCAGAAAGTTTATCTATGATTTCTTTATGCTTTCAATCACCAGTGCGGTTTACTTATACCCTGATATAGGATCAGAAACGTGTTATAATATGAGAGTTTGTAAGAATATGAAACATTTTATTCGCTACTTACGTTTGAGCTCCAGGCCTTCTGGGGGACAACCCTTAGTCCCCAACAAACACTGCACATAGTTGGACACCAGTCTCTTGCTGTCTAGGATTTTGTCCAGGTCAATATTGTCGTATTTTGATGTGTACTGATCATCTGCAAGACACAAGCTCACACCTACACTCACCAACAGAACACATTTGATAATATAGTTGCTCATCTCGTTGATGTGATTTGTTGCCGACTAGTGACTTGTGATCATCAGGCAGTGCATTTTTATAAGCAGAACAATGGTGTTGTGTACCGTATGCATCGAGGCCGTATTCTCTCTATGTCCGGCTAGATAAAGTCCCAAGTTGGCTTTCCGGCACGCCAAGTGGCTTCCTCATCTCCAAGCAGGAAGTAGAAAGGTCTGTAATTGTTCTCAAGTATATGTATTCCAATTGAAAAAGATCATGTTCGTGTTAATATGGAATCTCATCTCGATAGAGCTATCCTTGATCGCCTTAACTGATTGATAGATGAGCAGTGTAAGTGCATAGTAATTATTGTCAAGATCTGTTGTGGGTCTTAAAAAGTAGGTAGGTCTTATAGTGTAGCAGCCTTACCATGCACATTATTTTGGAATGAAATTGCATGTGTGTGTTAGTGTTCTAGTTATCCTCTGTGAATCTCTCAAAAATGATTCATTTTTTGATCTGAAGATACTATTGGATACATTTTTGAAGAATTGATAACAATGTTAATAAAAATGCACTATCATTTTTATTGTTCATTTCCATTTCCGGCTTGATGTTTATTCTGAGCTACTTAAAAAACAAGTGGCGACATCACTCTTGTCTACTAAATCATTCGAGTTTGAAAAAAAAGAGTCTAAAAAATGTTATCAGTTATCAAGATCTCATTTTGTTTTTTTACATTTTTCACTCTGCTGTTAATTCTGAAGTGCGTGAAATATCATTTGAATTGACAAAATCATTCTTGTTCGCTATTATTTAAGTTTGAGGTTCCAAACAGAGTTATTAGTTATCAACGTCAACAAATACTCAATTCCATATTTTTATTTATATTAAAAGTAGCCCTAAAGAAAAAAGACAACATTAACAATTATATTATATAGTTTAGCGAATATTACTTATACACCCGCATTTCTTCACCCCATTTTTTATAAATTGTTTCAATGTAGGTTATAATGATATTACATGAGATTTAAACGACATTCTCTCAATCAGTGGCGCCATTTCACCAAACTGCTAGGGAGGGGGAAAACCAGGAGGTATGAGGGGGGTATGGAATACCCCCAAAGGATGGAGGGTCCTGGGGGTTTTCCTCATAAATAGGCTATTACATTCGAAGATGTTATTATATGCTTCATTTTTTCCAGTTTTATACAAATGTGGTTGAAGTATCAATACAGCATTATATAAGTCACATCATTAGTAGTTATAGATTTAACAGTGGAATATTTATTAGAAATATACAGAGAGACCCAAAAGTAGGAATACCGTACACTGAAACAAATAAGTTGTTAAAAATTATGGAAGCAGATTAATTTTTCTTTTACAATGACAATTTTAACAATTTCATTGGGGATCATATTCTAATTGGAAAATAAGTTCCAGTTAAGAGCTAAAGAGAGAGCTATTGAGAGATATTGGGCTATTCCCATTATTCTCACCAACTCTGTACATACATTTTTAATGTTCTCTTTGTGCCCTTTCTTTTGCTTCCACTGTGTGACACCTTGCAACTTGCTAATTCTCACGTTACAATTTAAGCAATAACTTACTTATTGTGTCCTGATCGATTCTACCCATTGTATATTTTCAAGCTTCAACTATACCTCTGAGAAATATATATTCTTTATTACTCCGTAGCCATACTTTCAAGGCAATTTTTCTACACTGTTGATACTATAGAAAGAATTATATTACTGCTGTTTAAAAAAAATTAAATCAGTATGAGATTGTAAGGATTCGTGTGGATAGACCCGCATTTTCAATATTTTATCTTATCCTTGGGGGGCCTAGGCCCGTCTGCCCCCCCCCCCTAAATGGCACCCCTGCTCTCAATGAATCATAAATGATATTCGAAATAATATAGACTAGTATTTATTTATTGAGAGCATTATATTGACCACTTTTGATGTGTCTTGAAGCTATATCTGGCTACCGGAAGCGGAAGCACAGTATTTCTTATACTGTTTGGGAATAGTAGATTATCTTGATATCATTCATTTTCTAGACAGGGAAAGTTGGAAATGGACTATCAGTACCTAATCGCGTAGTCTACTATTAGTCATAATGGAAAAATCGTTTTCGCAAAAGATCAGGTTGCATTCATTACAAAAATGTTCTAGGCATATGTCGGCCTACTTGCAACTGAATAGGAAAGCAATACGATTCATGAGAGCTTCAAATTTAATTTTAGGGTACCGTACTAATAGTGTGCCCTGTCCCTAGTTCTAGTGAATGTATAGTACCTACCTAGGCTGAAGATTTTGGTTTATATTTGTAGTTCAATATTTGATTGAATACTACTTTTTAAGTGATTGCAATTATCATAAAAGCTGATGAATAGTTGATAATAGCAATAATAATTTGCTGGTGGATGAATAAAGTTTTATTTTTTGTATAACTTAACTTATTTCTAGTAGAGAACTTAAATAATTCTGTAGGCTATATTTTGGTTGTATTTCCATGACCGAGGCAACAATTTCAATTTATTTTCAATTCAATTCAATAATTTTATTCAATTCAACACAATATAAGTTACATAAAATAAATAAAAAAAATCTAATAAAATACAAAAACAGGCTTCACGGTGGGGTGTGCTGAAAAGAAAGAAAGGAGGAAAAATACCTAGCCAACTATGGTTTTCCATATAATAGGCAGGTAGAGGGTATAAAAGTAATAAATGAAAGGTGAAGAGAAGAAAGGGGATTTGGAATTACATTCCAATAAAAATCTGTATCTTACTAGCTGCAATCTTACCTTGGTCAATTTTTCCATCTCAGTTATGTTATTTAATAGGATAATAAAAATGTTTAGTAATGTTGCGGCCCAATTTAAATGCTGCGGCCTACCTTGATCATTTTTTTCCAACCTAGTTATGGTATTTAATAGGATAATAAAAATGTTTACTGAACAGAATATTCTATTAACATTATTTCCTAATATACTTCAATTCAAATTGAATAGTATATTCTAACCATTTTTCTGATTTCAAATTTATTCATCCATACCCTTTTCTCTGTGTTGTCATTATGCCATTGCGTTTCAGCAGCATTGGCCTGTCTATAAGAGCATCATATTGATTATTTCCAACCACTTTTTTCAATTGCATTCTATTTCTTTCTCGTGAAATGTGTCTTATAAAAGATTTTAGCTTTAATAGAGCACTAAAATGTATCAAAATTGAAAGTATATCTCTGCGGAGAAATTAAATATGCCTTTACCTTACATATACAGTTATACCGTTTTTTCTTTAGGGCTTCTCTTAAATATGAATAAAAATTAGAAATTCAAGTACTGTTCAATCACGACACGTTTCAGGTATTTTCATGATATATTTATTTATTTATTTATTCATATTGTGGTGCTCTATTTGGGGGAGTCACTCTCACCTCCAAGGATAGGACAACACATGTAGGATGATGTAATGCTGTATTTAAATGCCTCACGTTGGGCCGGCAAATCATGTGGTGCGTTTTTTAACGGCTTCACACATGTAGGGTGAATCTTGCACTGAGTCAGTGGTGTAGTGGCTATAAATTTTGCAATGGCGTGTGAGGACGCTGAGTGAACACCAGACTGATTGACTCACTACAAGACTCAATACAATTGTCGGAATCGCGGGAGGCCTAAACGCTCGCTCACCCTTGATTCTTTTAATGACAGATTGTATAATGATGAAATTTTTATAAGTAGTGTAGCGGACGCTAAACACTGAATACGGATACCTTAAAATTATTACCTGTGAAGAATGAGCATACAAAATCATACAGGTCGAGCAAAAATCCCGATGTAGCTAATTTACGGGACTGCGTCTCTAATAAGTTCTGAAGGATTAAAATACGGTATTTGAACCCAATATCGTTCAGAATATACTTCGAGAACAGAGTCTTGTCGGGTTTTAAGCTCTATTGTAGGAATTTATATGATCTATGGCTGCCTCTGCTGTACAATTGATGAGTTCGCTCCAATTCGAGGTAGGTAACAGATAAAAGCTGATATATGAGCAGGTAAGGACAAGAATAAATATCTCGATCTGACCCCACTCGCTACATCCACTTAGACCTGTTCCAATATCCAGCTTGATTCAATTATTCCAATGATCGTATTCGATCGGTTCTTGATAATATAGAACGTATCAGACACAATAATTGACAGGCTTAAGAAATAATCGAACTCAGAAAGCGAATTAGCAAAACTGAAATATATTACAATAAAATATGTAATCATACAGTGCAGATTCAGAATTTGATTCACAGGTTGATAATAATTTAGCATTAATAGAATAGTTAAAAATTTTCTTGTGCTTGCATGATACCATGCGTGATTCAACAGAATTTTACAATTGATAAAATTGAACAGTTTTGAAAAAATAGTGAAAAAAATGAATTATAGAAATATTTTTTAAAATGTTCGGGGTCGTGGTTCAGGCAGCGGAGGATAGTTAATCAACTACAAATTCTTATAAATTTAAATGTGAATAAATTCTAGACTCTTAAATGCTAAAGCGCTTGTCGGCGTGGCCAATACTTTAACGAAGAAAATTTTATATTTTTCTGCACTGAAATATTTTCGAAGCGTAGATTGGGGCCCCTTTTAAAACTTATAACTCACGTGAATTTCCTTGGCGGTCGTGGTTTTCTTCTTTAGATCAAAAATCGTTTGATCGGCGGCAATCCAGGCTTCAATTTCAGCACGTGGGGAATTTTAATTTAAATATCTCCTTCACCGAATTAATTAAGGGATAGTTTACTTTAAGCTTTTAAATTTATCGATTGATGAAAACAGAAATTTATAAATAACAAATAAATTGGCCTAAAATATCGGCTCACAATAGAACATTTAAAATCGAACAAGAAATTTTACAAATAGGTCTTTGGTAACTATGAAAGAGATCTACACGGTAAGGATTTCAAAAGGGAAGTGCTGCTCTTTTCTCTAAGCTTTTAGGCTAGACCTTGCTTCTCGGAATCTCAATGTAATAATTTGCATAAAAATTTGCCATTGGTAGAACGCTTGTGACGTAAACATGACGTCAGTGGCAAGTAGTAGAATACAATTCCTTTAATTACAATAATAATTTAATTTAGGTAATCCTTAAAACTGCTTAATCTTATAGACATAGTTTCTCTCATACAATGTACACGTGCTAGTGTAACTGATAAGGCAGGGTTGGTGTCTGATAATAGATTAATATGTGTTGCTTTCAAACGATCACTGTCTTGGTGCTATTTCTATGCACTGTGATTGGTTTAGACCTACCAAAGAGATTTAATTACCATGTGGTTCAGTTGAATTAAATTATTAATAAATTAATATTCTTGTACAATTTTTATTGGGTTTGAGATTATTATAATTAATTTCTGCCGTTTTGTCAATAATAGAATTTCATGCTATGACCTATTTAGTTACAATAAGACCTGACACATAATACAATTTCTTAAATAATAAATAATTTCAACAATAATACATACATTTTATTTTTTATTTTGAAATTCTTGATCCTTTATTGATAGTTTTATAATTTTTAGGAATGATATTTTACCTTGCATGAGAACCGGTATGATATTTGACAATGCTTTGAATCAGTCAGCTGCGTTCGAACTGTTTTAAAAACATCTGATCGATAGTAAACAAATGTAACCTCAAAATCAGTGAGCGATTCGTAAATAATTTGTGCTTTATTCGCAAAATAATTATAATTTTATTGAATAATTTTCCTAGAAAAATATTCAGTACAGAACGGTACTCTTATCTAATATACAGTTATTGATAAGTAAGCTTTATCGCTCGGTCGCTAACTATTCATTTAGCAAATTCTTTCATTTTAAAAGGTAATCACAATTTTCTCTCTTTTCATGGGGTCTATTTGAAAGATTCATCACACAAAAGCCCCCAGGATATTTTAAATAGGTAATTGGGAGACGAGTCGAAACAATGACTATTTGAAAAATCCGATATTGTGATGATACACTATTTCATCTCCTTACTTCTACGAAAACTCAACACTTAACACTAAAAACAATATATCGTGCACTTTTGGCTACGAAAAATAAATAATTGATTGTTCCTTTCATTGGATACAATCGAAATACAATAATTAATGAGGTCTCTTTGGATCCTTCATTAAAACAACTCCACAACTTCCATTCACGGGTGGCTTATGAGCAGACCCATAACTATAATAAATATACAAAATTTCACATATTACTTCTTAAGATTTGAATAGTATTTACAACAAATATAGACTTTCATCATTTTTTCATAGTTATTATAGGTTTCGACTCTTTGGTTTGGCTTTTTCATAAATTGGGTGAGAGTGTGATTTTACTTCGGTGACTTGACAATCGTCTACCGTTTGACTCGAGCAATTTCTTATTTGCGCTTAGTACGTTGCGTACAAACAGGGTTACACTTGAAATGGCTTTCTTGATTTTTATCAATGTTGGTTACAAATATTAAGTCCTTAAGATTACATTTATCAATTTGAATTACAATTCATGATCTTTTGATGCAACATTAATAAATTTCACATTTGAAGGTAAGAATTTCATTTTCTTTGGAGTTTTTTAGAGATACATTCATATAACACAGAACATGCGCATTTCGTGCAAATTAACATAAATATATTTTTTTTTTTTGTTTGTGTTTTTTACTTATAATTCCACATTAAATAATAGGTTACATTAATTGAATAACGATATTGCTTGGATTCTATTAACATTGACTCTATGATTTCGTACACATTGGTTGGTGTGACGAAGAAAATTATCGAACAGGCTTTGGTTCTGAATAGATTTTTCTATCGATTCTGTATTTCGAGGTTATATTTACGCATTTTTTCAAATAAACTTTGTTTATTTTCTTTCTTCCTATTCACTACTAACTTCATCTGATTTATAATTTATAATTATTTTCTGTGGATAATACAATTTTTGTTTTTGTTTTTCAGTTGGGCGGATATAACTAGGCGATTGTTTCTGTGATGATTGTAGCATGAGGCGGATGGCTTGATTAGGTTGGTAAATTTTTAAGGTTGTTTCGTAGTTTTAATTTCTTCTGTTATTAAAGTTGATTTCGATTTTCTTCATTTGAAGTGAATTAATAATATTTCCTTATTTGCTGAGATGTGGCGAAGTTTAGGTTATGTTGATTAACTAGGCTGCAGTAGAAAGATGCTAGTCTGCAAAGATATGATTCGGTGGGTAGGCTGTGATTATGACAAGTTTGATGATTTATGTATTCACAACGTAGCTTCCAATTAATTCAAAAATTATTCCTTAAGCCCCCATCTAAATTTGATTTCAGTATTTGTTTCAAGTTTTCATTCCAATTTGCAACTATCCGTTTTATCAAACTTGGTTTAAAACGAATGTGCCGGTGGTGTAAATCGATTCTCACAAATGCATTTCCTCTTTGTCGGCCGGTAACATGCAGTTTGCTATTCTTAAACCTTACATGCCGGTGATGTGTGTGGATTCTTGTTGATAATATTTTCCTTTTTTGCATGCCGGTGTACAGTCTGTTTGATTTTAACCGGACATGACTGCGGTGTGAATAGATTCTTCTTAATATTATTTTCCTGTTTTCTTGGATGCTGGTAAAAGATTTGATGTAGGCTTTCAGCCTTATATGACGGCGGTGTAAATGCACTCTACTAGTTGGTTTTCTTTTTGGACGTATTGTAATTCTTCTTGTTTGTGGTTTTGATTCATAGTTTTTCGGTTTTTGTTTTGATTTTGATTTGTTGTGGGTTTCTGTTTTACTTCTATTGTTTTGTGGGTTATCTTCATGAGTATTGGGTTTGTATGTTGCAGGTACTGTTCTCGGTGGATGGACGGTGATGTAGGCGGTCGGCGGTCCGGGCTGCTCTCCTACTCGGCGGGCAACGTCCTTGGACTCCTGGTGTCCGGCGCGCGGTGGTACGGGATGTCCCTCTATGCCCTGGATGACGTCCTCAGCTTGGCAGGCGATGTCGTCCGGTCCCTCTCGGCGTTCTGCAGGGTGCGGCGCGACTTCAGCCTTGATATTTTCGGTAGGTTGGTCTTCCATACATGTATCACGTCCGCTTGCTTGTTTGACTTCCTTTATTTGGTCGTAGTTTTTATTTATATTGTTTAGTGTTTCGTTCAGTTGTTTCCTTTCTTTGATCATATCGTTCAATGCTTCCAGGATGAGACTCATCTGTAACACGGAAGGGGTGGGTGTGTGGTCTTCGGTTGGCGGCAATGGTTCTATGACATGAGATGCGGGCGTCCGGACCTCTGGAACGGCAATGCATGGGCGTTTATCCCGCGCGACATCTTCCGTCCTTGAAGTCGCCGATGTGGGTTCCAGGATGCGGTGTGGTACTTCCATAATTTATTGGATGATGTGAAGGTGCAAGTGCGTTGAAACGACCACAAACATGTGAGGTTATGTGAAACGATTATAAATGAATGACCACAAGTTGAAATAGTGTAGAAAAATTCGTTGAAGTGAAGGAATACAAAGTGTGCTTCAATAATATGTTCAGTGATGAAGTGAATCAAATTAGCAATATCGTTAACATAAAAATGACAAGGACACACAGGATACACAGTGAACACTTATGCAGTAATACAGGTACGCCTCTTATAATTTATTATTACTATTATTATAAATATCTTACTTTTATAATTTCTTGCCGCAATTCAATATATAGGCTAGTGTTCTTTGCACAATTTTATATAAAAGCAGTGATACTCTGCTTAAATTATTCCGCAATATATCCGTGATTTAATTTTACTTCCCTCTTTATGTTTTAAAAACTTTTAAAAATGCAAATAACTTCAATCCTCTTTTCTGTAAATATTTATAAATTGTTTCAATATAGACCTAATATTCTTCAAATAATATGACCTTTCTTATGGTGTTTCTTAAACCTATGACTTATAGTATGACCAATTTTCGAATAACACGATAATAAAATTCTGAGTTCGATTCTTTCTCTAAAAATTCATCAATCGATAAATTTCTTTTCTGTTCAAAAATTGGGTATGGTACGTCTTGTTATTTTATATAACAGTGAACAGTTAATATTAAAATTTGAAGAAATTCACAACCATGAATTTTTCAAAAAAAAATTTTCCCGTTGTCAGCGCTATAGTATACTGAGCAACTAAATAATCCTCGCAGTCGATTATCCGCCTCTTCAATGCCTATCACTGTTGGGCGCCAAATCATGTGGTGCTCTATTTGGGGGGAGTCACTCTCACCTCCAAGGATAGGACAACACATGTAGGATGATGTAATGCTGTATTTAAATGCCTCACGTTGGGCCGGCAAATCATGTGGTGCGTTTTTTAACGGCTTCACACATGTAGGGTGAATCTTGCACTGAGTCAGTGGTGTAGTGGCTATAAATTTTGCAATGGCGTGTGAGGACGCTGAGTGAACACCAGACTGATTGACTCACTACAAGACTCAATACAATTGTCGGAATCGCGGGAGGCCTAAACGCTCGCTCACCCTTGATTCTTTTAATGACAGATTGTATAATGATGAAATTTTTATAAGTAGTGTAGCGGACGCTAAACACTGAATACGGATACCTTAAAATTATTACCTGTGAAGAATGAGCATACAAAATCATACAGGTCGAGCAAAAATCCCGATGTAGCTAATTTACGGGACTGCGTCTCTAATAAGTTCTGAAGGATTAAAATACGGTATTTGAACCCAATATCGTTCAGAATATACTTCGAGAACAGAGTCTTGTCGGTTTTAAGCTCTATTGTAGGAATTTATATGATCTATGGCTGCCTCTGCTGTACAATTGATGAGTTCGCTCCAAATTCGAGGTAGGTAACAGATAAAAGCTGATATATGAGCAGGTAAGGACAAAGAATAAATATCTCGATCTGACCCCACTCGCTACATCCACTTAGACCTGTTCCAATATCCAGCTTGATTCAATTATTCCAATGATCGTATTCGATCGGTTCTTGATGATATAGAACGTATCAGACACAATAATTGACAGGCTTAAGAAATAATCGAACTCAGAAAGCGAATTAGCAAAACTGAAATATATTACAATAAAATATGTAATCATACAGTGCAGATTCAGAATTTGATTCACAGGTTGATAATAATTTAGCATTAATAGAATAGTTAAAAATTTTCTTGTGCTTGCATGATACCATGCGTGATTCAACAGAATTTTACAATTGATAAAATTGAACAGTTTTGAAAAAATAGTGAAAAAATGAATTATAGAAATATTTTTTAAAATGTTCGGGGTCGTGGTTCAGGCAGCGGAGGATAGTTAATCAACTACAAATTCTTATAAATTAAATATGAATAAATTCTAGACTCTTAATGCTAAAGCGCTTGTCGGCGTGGCCAATAATTTAACGAAGAAAAATTTATGTTTTTCTGCACTGAAATATTTTCGAAGCGTAGATTGGGGCCCCTTTTAAAACTTATAACTCACGTGAATTTCCTTGGCGGTCGTGGTTTTCTTCTTTAGATCAAAAATCGTTTGATCGGCGGCAATCCAGGCTTCGGTTTCAGCACGTGGGGAATTTTAATTTAAATATCTCCTTCACCGAATTAATTAAGGGATAATTTACTTTAAGCTTTTAAATTTATCGATTGATGAAAACAGAAATTTATAAATAACAAATAGATTGGCCTAAAATATCGGCTCACAAATAGAACATTAAAAATCGAACAAGAAATTTTACAAATAGGTCTTTGGTAACTATGAAAGAGATCTACACGGTAAGGATTTCAAAAGGGAAGTGCTGCTCTTTTCTCTAAGCTTTTAGGCTAGACCTTGCTTCTCGGAATCTCAATGTAATAATTTGCATAAAAATTTGCCATTGGTAGAACGCTTGTGACGTAAACATGACGTCAGTGGCAAGTAGTAGAATACAATTCCTTTAATTACAATAATAATTTAATTTATGTAATTCTTAAAACTGCTTAATCTTATAGACATAGTTCCTCTCATACAATGTACACGTGCTAGTGTAACTGATAAGGCAGGGTTGGTGTCTGATAATAGATTAACATGTGTTGCTTTCAAACGATCACCGTCTTGGTGCTATTTCTATGCACTGTGATTGGTTTAGACCTACCAAAGAGATTTAATTACCATGTGGTTCAGTTGAATTAAATTATTAATAAATTAATATTCTTGTACAATTTTTATTAGGTTTGAGATTATTATAATTAATTTCTGCCGTTTTGTCAATAATAGAATTTCATGCTATGACCTATTTAGTTACAATAAGACCTGACACATAATACAATTTCTTAAATAATAAATAATTTCAACAATAATACATACATTTTATTTTTTATTTTGAAATTCTTGATCCTTTATTGATAGTTTTATAATTTTTAGGAATGATATTTTACCTTGCATGAGAACCGGTATGATATTTGACAATGCTTTGAATCAGTCAGCTGCGTTCGAACTGTTTTAAAAACATCTGATCGATAGTAAACAAATGTAACCTCAAAATCAGTGAGCGATTCGTAAATAATTTGTGCTTTATTCGCAAAATAATTATAATTTTATTGAATAATTTTCCTAGAAAAATATTCAGTACAGAACGGTACTCTTATCTAATATACAGTTATTGATAAGTAAGCTTTATCGCTCGGTCGCTAACTATTCATTTAGCAAATTCTTTCATTTTAAAAGGTAATCACAATTTTCTCTCTTTTCATGGGGTCTATTTGAAAGATTCATCACAATATACAAATACAATCCAGGTAAAAAATACAATACAGCCGAAACATGTCTTGTTTGAACAATTTTGTAAGGGTACAGATTTTTATTTTCAATTATAAAGTATTGCAATTCCTAATTTTTAAAGGGTAGGCTACAGATTTCTAATTTTTATTTACAGTTATACAGTATTGCAATTTCTGTCGATTATTCAATTCTCAATAAGTTATACGATAGTTTTCCAAGTTACAAAAAGGATATTCCCAACATAAATGTGTTTAGTCTCTTATGTATAGCCTACTCAATATATAATTTTTTGCTGAAAATACCTCCCCTATACTAGGATAGGAGATATTAATGTACTAGGACTGCACAATGTATTTTCGCACAGATATGAGCTCAACAAGCTAAGCCCTCCTTAAATAAAAATATCATTCTGAGTACCCTTATAAATTATTTTGTCACTTGAAATAATTAAGTCTTGAAAGTCATTTATTTTCAGGACTTGTAAATTGCATTAGTAGCCGAAACATGTAGTGACAAAATAATTTATAAAATGGTACTCAGATTAATATTTTCATTTATGTTAAAAGCAACCCCAAATAAAAAAGACAATAAGTCCTCCTTGTATGGGACTTACAATCCCTCAGACGAGAGCCTTGTTAGAACTAATCGTGAGCTTCGATATAAAAATGAATAAATATAAGAGCCAACAATACAGGAGGCATTATGATATCCATGTTGGAGGCGCTCGGCACTGTCATGAAACCCTGGCATAGCCACTCTCAACACTGGATGAATACCCATCAAACTGTCCAGTGTTCCCCAAGAACAGGGGCGTCATTTAGGGGGGGGGGGTGGCAGGGGGGTTATAGCCCCCCCCCAAGGATCAGATAAATAATGAAAATTCTGGTGTATCTACACGAATCCTTAGAATCTCACACTGATTTAATACTTTTTTTAAACAGCAGTAGAATAATTCCTTCTACAGTGTCGACAATGTAGCAAAATTGCCTTGAAAGTATGGTATGGCTACGGGTACGGAGTAATAAAGAATATATTCTTCTCTGTGGCTTCTCTGTGGTATAGTTGAAGCTTGAATTATATAGAATGGGTACAATTATCAATCAGGGGCACAATAAGTGAGTTACTGCATAAAATTCAACGTGAGAATTAACAAGTTGCAAGATGTCACATTGAAAGCAAAAGAAAGGGCACAATCAGACAATCAAGAATGTATGTACAGAGTTGATGAGAATTATTGGAACAGCTTAATGTTTCTTTAGCTTTCTAACTGAAAGTTATTTTCAAGTTAGAATATGATCCCCAATGGAATAGTTGAAATTGTCATTGTAGAAGAAAAATTTATCTGTTTCCATGATTTTTAAGAAATCTGTTTCAGTGTATTCCTACTTTAGGGCTATATTTATAATAAATATTTCATGATTCAATAACTAATAATAACTGGAAAAAATGAAGAATATAATAACATCTTCGAATGTAACATTTTTAGGGAAAAAACCAAACCCAGGACCCTCTATCCTTTGGGGGTATTACTCCCCCCTCATACCTCTTGGTTTTTGCCCCCCCCCCTAGCAGTTTGGTGAAATGGCGCCACTGCCCAAAAATAAGACTAGATTCAAAAAGAAAAACCATGCTTTAGCCAAAATATCTATCACCTACCTATTATTATTGCATTATTAGTACCTAATTTCTGATGGATATCGATATAAATAATAATTCAAGTGTGTAGGTAATATATCTTATGAGTTCAGTTATTATGATTCCTCTGATAATATTATTGCCTTAGCCTTACCAATATTTCAGATTGGAGTGTAGAACAGTAACATAGGTACCAATATACGGTAGTTCCTACTTTGCCTGCCTGTTCATCATTGTATCGAACTGTTGTATGTTTTTCAACTTTCAGTACCTCATATATTGGCGTTATGATGCTGTAGCGTCGATATCAAACTTACAATTGGGTACCCTATAGTCAGGTCCACGTTATAATGGCAGTGTTCAATTAGCAATGGTATTGCTATCCTAGTCTATCATTCAACAAATCTCTTTCTCGCTTTGCTCTGTTGCCAGATCGTCTTTTAGGAATGTAATTGATAATTAATAAACAAAATACTTCATCTTAATTATGAAAATACATTATGAAATTATTGAAAAATATAATTTCTTGCTTAATAGAATATAATTGATTATTTTAAACGACAATGAACAGTTAATATTACATCAATAAACCTATATCAGTAAACGTCTATAGAGAGGTTTCACAAGACAGAGGATCGGCGTCTGTCCCTGATCGGCTCTCCTATCTTTCTCCACTGCCACCATAACGTGGACCTCACTATAGATAAATGAATTGAAGAGACTTGAAATGTTGTCAAAAAATCTAGCACACACGAAATCATGCTCCGGTGGAATAGTAATTTTTATAAAAATAAAGTGGACTTTTTGACAACATTTCAAGTCACTTCAATTCTTGAAAAGTTCCACAACATCAATCACGCTACAAACTTAACCCTTATTGATAAACTTTTCAAATCATGCGTTTTTCTACCGCCATACATAGATGATTCTGATATTTTGCAATGAGTTCAAGCAATCTATTAAAATTTGTAATTATTATGAGACCAGTGTATATAGCCTACCATAAGTTCATCATTGTTATTGTCCTTCCAAAATCAAGACGCTTCCATTGAAATCATACTCAGGACTAGATTTGCGATGATACTCATAGTCATGTAGCACTTTCATGTAAGGACATGAGAAAATGTTGATGAGATCATCATGATCACATACATGTCCTACTGTTCATGTATACATTGCCAACACTTTCTGTACGATCCATTATCATTGATTTTTGAGCATGTCATTGATGAATTAGGAGTTGATAATTATACTGATATACGGTAGGCCTACAGTAACTATATAACCATACTTAATTCTTAAAATACATTTTTGGATTGTATAGTGTATGATTGTAATGTGTGAAGGAGGCAAAATGGGTTTTTACCTGTTGCCTCCATGAATAAAATTATTTATTTATTTATATATTTTCAGTTACATAGTTACTGTAGGTAGGCCTAGCTACTCATAATATTATTATAGGTCTATAGCCTACATAGGTACTCACCTCATAGCTCAAACTCCCAGAAAGTATCGAATTCTATAATTTTTCAGTCTCTGCGGCTCTACCTATTTGAACAGTAGTTCTAAGTAATAGTAAGAGGTCAGTAATATGGCTACACGGTAACACTATTATATTAACTCAAGGAGAAAGAGAGAGTGGGAGGAGGTGGAGGAAGAAAAAATGTTGTAGGAAGTACAAGAAAATGGACATAGAATTCATTGAAAATTAATTTTTTTTAGAACAGATAACATTAATTTAATCTGTAATAATTTTATTGAATGGGCAGTGCGCTCACTATTATATTTTATCAATATATTGAATTGATTTTTGTACTAGTACTAGTTTTCCGTTCCTGTATACAGAATACTGCACCAATGTACAGGGTTTTCAAATTATAAAACAGTGATATAAGTTAATTATTAATTATGTCACGTGGTAATTTGAAACCACCAAATATTTCTAAATGAGCCAATAAAATGTAATAGAACTATAAAATAGGAAAGAAGGTTAGACCTATCTAAAGAGTAAATCAACTCAAATCAAGTATTACTAGTGATTAGGAGTAATAGCATTATCAACAACGATAAGAAAATATGTATTATTGTGATTTAATAATTATGAGAACTCATTGGTAAGATCAAAAAATTATAAAGCGGCATAATTATTATTGGCGGATTACAAAAATAAAAAATAAAATAAAATGCATGAACATTGATGTTAGAGTTACTTGTTTACGTTTTGAAAAGAATTAGTCGATCTTGGATAAATCGATAATTATCCGAACCAATACTGAATGAATCAGCTGATTATTCGATCAACCCATATGACCGGTTGAATCATATAAAATTCACTCATAAAGGATATATTATGTATACTAAAGGAAGTCGATGTGTAGAAATACAAATAGCTATTATTTCTGTATAAATATTTATTATAATCTAAAAAAGCATGATAAATCAAGAGTGTAAAAAACTCATATAAAAACAAAATGTATTATCTATTAGAATCATATGTTACGCTTTATTTATGAATTCAATTTAAGATAAACACCCCATATATCTGTATAAAAAACTTCTTTTATTAAATTTTTTCTATTGTAAAGCCGAGGAAGCCCTGATTCCCAAGGCAACCAATTGTATTGAGTCTATTAAATTGAGGGCCAATCAGAGAGTAGCTTATAGAATTATTCTAGGAAGAAGCAAATTTTTCTGAAAACCTTTTTCTTCTGGCTTAAGATCCCAACCCGAGAGGATGCACATGGAGTTTAGGGTCTTTTCTTATTCCTTTTAAAAATTTTTTTTTTTAATGAATTATTAAGCCAAACCCTTTTTTAAATGTAATGTATGTTTGTTGAATGTAAATTGTTTGTGAACTCAGTGCTGTCAAAGAGTTCGTAATTGTAAAGATTCCCATAAAAATAGCTTTAATTCGAAAGAAACTTATAAAAATCTGGATCACACGTTAGCCCAGCAGTGACGAAAAGGAGCCTACCTAATTAATTATTGGAAATAATTAATTCAATCCACGAGAACATCCAGAACTTCAGTCAGTGAGTGATAAGTCAAACCAAATGAGCTCATTTGTCTACGTTCAGTGGGGTAATAATTAATAAAAAAGCGCTATTCCAATTAATTAGAGTTAAAATAAAAAGTCACCACGTGTTGAACAATATCACATAGTTCACAAGAACATTTTATAAATTTATTTATTATATGTAGGAAGCTTACTTCCATGCACTGCCCGAATTCATATTAAAAGCCCTGAGATCTCATGTTCGAATATTAATTTATTAAATATTAATTTTGTTTATTGAACAAAACATATCATATCAAACTTATAGACCGAACAGGTTTTTATCTGCAGAATTTTATATTGATTGGAAGTCTAAGTACCAGTATTAAATATAATATATTTATGAATTTGAAACTCATTATTGTGAATATTAGCAAAGCCTGTGATAATTATTCAGATTTTAAAAATAGATCATTTAAGTGAATTATAGTTATATCGAATTTCTTATGCACATCTTTTTTGTGGAATATATTTTGTGTTTTATGTCAGCATACAAACTTATAGAATTTTTTATTATATCCCAACTCATCTCGTGTTATATAGTTTGAGCTGTTTTGGTACCAACAAATATTTAGCAGCATTTAAAATTATTGAATCAAATAATATTAACCTTATTCAAAGCACTCAATATTTATCATCCTTTGATGATATCCAGTTTATCAGCCAGAACAAGTATATTAAGAAATTATATTAATAAGGTTCCAGTTATATCATATAAGGATCCAGAGAGCTTCAAGAACTGGCATTGTAAGTTCTAAGGAATTTTGAAAGGGTATATTGGTGAATACTTGTATTCACGACGAGCGTTTTAAGAATCAACTAGAAACAACTATAGTTGATCCTGATTATTCTCTAGTGGTACATGGTTACTGATAATCAGTCATCAAATATTCTTTTAATTTCCTTACTGGTATTCTTCAAGAACTTCATAGAAGCAGCGGTAAGAATTATCAATCCCTGGTACTTGAACCTTATGGTGATTGTTTGTATTTATAAAATTCATGTTTCTACCACTGAGCTAGAGCTGAGGTTTGAACCCAGTAATTTTGCGAGCCGGAAGGCCTTAATTTTTTGTGAATTTATTCGCAAAAGAGGGAATTTAGAGACTGCTCTTGTAAGTACCAGAAACACCATATTATCTGTGAAGGAATTACAATCTACAACTTCTCACAATAGCTTCATAACGTGGGACTCTATCATAAGAGATAACCCCCCCAGGAGCACAACTTCACACAATGGCACCCAACCAGTGGAGCGTGATGAAAAGCTTACCTACTCAATCTTACTACCAATGATTAATGAAATTATTGATAAAACTGAAAGCTGCAAAAAACATAATCTGAAGTTGTTTCGACAAGATATATCTGATAATCTATTGTAAGTTCTGGCTAAAATAATTGAGTTGCTCTTCAAATTAAAATTTTTCAAGCTGCATAAATACAGACAAACTGTATCACACGAGTTTGATAACATAATTCTCATAATAGAGAAAATTGGATGGAAATTTCCATAAAAGTATATAGTAAAATTTTGATTTTGATCTTTGAATCTAGACATTGTATGCTGACCAGGGTTATAGGTTATTTGAGGCATTATAATACTATCGTTATTCAGGAGGATAAGACCCTAATTAGAATTTTAAGAACTATATTAGTGTAATTTGTAAGCCATATCTGTCTATGTTGATAAGCGTACCTGTAGCACTCGAAGGTCTTTTTGTAATATATGTACATGACACTTGAAACTTTAACACAACACAATTTTATCCAGAATAGGCACTATCACTGAATCCATTTTAATATTCCTGAGACTGGCAACACACTTGGCTATTTACTCGAAGTATTCCATAATAACGTCACCATGAACCAGTCACCAGCTAACTCGCAAATCTCCTACTTCAGCGACCACCCCCAAAACTATGTAGCTACGACACCGGCCAATCAACACCACAGGACAACGTCGCGGAGACCCCACGAGAGAGAGAGGGAGGCAGCATATGCTCCATCAGTTTCGACCCGCAAAACTTAGCCCAATTGTCTTCTACGAAGATTGATAACGTCGTCGATGCGATTAATTCCGATGAGAGTCCGGCTGAGGGAGATGAGGGAGTGAGGGCGTCCAACCCGGTACCGGCGTCTTCGCAGATTGCTCCAAGCATCGCCGAGGGAACGGAGAGTGCCGCCACCCAGTCGCCATCCGGCGTGACCAGTCAACCACCAGCCGCCACCAACCTGGAAAAACGCAATATAACATTAGACTCTTCAGTCGGTTATGTTACCAATCTTATGACAAATGAGTCTACAAACGAAATACAACTCATGTTCAGTCAACTCTTAGCAGGACAAGCTAAAGGAGCGGAAACAGCCCGGGAAAACAGCAAAACTATCAAAATAATCCAGGACAAATTGGAAGAAAATGCCAAAGTCCTACAAGAAGAGATCAAAACAGTCAGACAGGATGTCAAAGCTATGGATGAAAAATTTTCTAGCTTCAGGGAGGAAGTGAGAAATATAATAGATACCAAAATAGATACGCAATCTGCAGTCATCAAAAAATTAGAAACTCGTATAGATGACGTCACCTGTCAAATAAATGAACGGTTGGATGACGTACCAAAGGAAGTTGAAAAACAGGTGGACGTATTGGGTAAGGAGCTGGGCACCGCTATCATGGGAACTGTCATGGGAAAGGTGTTAGAAAATAAGGGCGAGATGGAGTCGAAAGTGGAGGAGAACAATAAGAAAATAATAGAGATAGTCAAGGAACAAAGTAACGTGCAGACATGTATGGCAAATTTAGCGGAGGAGGGGGCAAAATCAAGTGAGAGATACGGCATGTTGGAGAATGCTATAGGCGGACAGCAGTTGAAGCTAACCGGATTGTATGATGAAGTGAATACACATAAGAAAATTATGAATGATAAATGGATCGCAAATGAAGAACGAGTCTCCAGAATAGAAACACGCATGGGAAATATCCCAGTCAGTCGAGTGCAATATACACCGAATGAAGTAGTAAACGGCACTCAACTTTTTCAAAGTCTTGGAAAATTCGATAATTCCCATCGTCATATGCAACCCAGACCGTTCATAGATCAAATAAAAGCTATTCAGGAATTGATACCCACCTCTTGGTTAGTATGGCGTTTCCAACTGTCCAGTCTATTACTCGGCGAGCCACTGATGTTTTTCCAGAGCCGGATGCGAGATATCAATAGCTTGGAGGACTTCATCTCCCAATTCCTGCAGCAGTATTGGAGTAAACGTAAGCAGATGGACGCACTATCAGAGATTATATCATGCACATATGATAATAGAGGCAGACAATCATATACTGAATTTGTAGCTAAGATGATGTGCAAGAATTCGCAACTAGACGAATCTTTGGCGGATACATCATTAGCAAATATATTAACAAAAAAACTTCCTTACAATGTTCGCATGACACTAGCAGTATCTTCGATTTCCAGTTGCAAAGAATTAATGGAACATTTACACTGTATCCAATCTGTTACTTCTGAATCCAGTCAGTTAAATGACCGTACAGGAGATTTCAATCATTCTCATCATAATAGCAACAGCTTCAGGAAAAATTATAACGGTGAGAATCAAATGTCAAATGTCGGAGCAAACACTCGATATCAAAAATACCCTGAAAATACTAACAGAGGTCAATCGTTTGAAAATAATTCTAGAAATAGATCTCCATATTACAATAACAAACAACAGGATAGAGGAGCACATTATAACAGCAGACATCATTGGTATAGAAATAATAAACAGAAAATAACTTTCACAAATCAAGAAGTAAATTTCACAAAACAGGACGAAAATAATCAAAATAGTAACAGAGCAAATACATCATATACAGTGGCATGCACAATAAAAACAGACCAACAACAACCTACAGTAAATCAACCACCAGAACAAATCCACCACCGCACCAGCCCGCCACCAAATAAAGAAGCCAAACATACATCAAAATCAATCTGCAAAAAGCAACCCATATTAAGCCTACTATTTCCCCCCGAGGATCTACCACCAGTAACCAGCCCACCACCGAAAATAACATGCAACATTAACACGGAAATAATTAGAGAATCACCGATAATAAGACCTGAAAATGATACACCGCCTTCATGCACTGAACCTATATGCCAGCAAGCAACCCCCCCACAACATACCCGGTTTGAACAGCCACCACCCAAGCATCGTTGGATTCACCCGCGGCACACTAGGTTCAAGGGGCGAACCACCACCAAAGCAAGCCGAAAGTGTGACCGGCAGGACGACATCGGAGTGAACCCTAGAGTCCAACACCGGAACGCCCACCGCAAGGCCCGGAGACGGAAACGCCCGAGGCAGACACCGGACGACCGACTGCATGACCGACTACAGGAGAAAAGAGGCATGCACCGCAAGGCCCGGAGGCGGAAAGTCAAGCGGAAGAAAAAGAAGTACCGCGCGCGACGATACCAGCCGCATGCCCGTTTCAAACGCCCGAGGAGGATTCCGGACCGAGACCAGGATGGAGGACCGGAGATCGACGGCATGCATCCGCGGCACATTCGCTTTAAAGCAGAAAATCAGCGATGTGACCGGCAAAGTGGATCTAATAAATGGAAAGAAACTGGAGCTAACGGAAGGACTAATATGGATTCATACAGGGATAAAAACGGAACTGAAAGGAAAACTACGATTGAAACATGCATGGATGATAATAATAAAGTGGACTATTTATGGAGGTTGATAAAGGATGGAAAGTGTTTAATAAGATTAAAAGAAATAAGAAATTATAATAAGAGAGTGAAAGTACCAGACTATTACATGTTGAGAGATTATATTGTTAAAGAAATGATAAATGTTCTGATATATTGTATACTATTTGTTATGGCTGTGATATGGATAAAAGACTGTGTTGTGGATAGGATGAAAAATATTGTATTATTATTACTAAATGAAACTACTATTGATGAGTGGAAAGGTTATGTTGTGAGAAACACGATAAATGCATTGATTTATTTTGTGAGTATTATTATATTTATGGCTGCAATATCAATTGAGGAAAATATCATTAAAGTATTGATGAATGAGGGCGTGTCTTATGTTGAGAGAATCAGTTCTAAAATTTTCAAAGCTAATCTGAAACTCAGAACGATTCAAAATACACCAAGTAAATACTCTAGGCTAGCCAGGATAAGAGAGCTGATGGAGAACCGGTCGTCAAAACCGCCAGATTATTTACAGAATCAAAAGAAAATATTTCTAATCTCAAGCCGTATTATCGAGACAATAAGCGATAAGAATATAAACAATAATATTTGGATTCATGGATCTACCTGTCAACAAATACGTACCAAACAAACACCAGGCAACACACTTATTTCGCAGACGAGTATCCACTTCGAATAACAACACCTGAAAATAAAGAAATAAAAAATTTAGAAACCATTTTTTTTTACCACCTTTCTTATTAATGAAACAAGAGAATAAATAACTTCTAATGTTAAAAAGCCAACTTACCTTCATGTAGCAGGAAGAAACATCAAGATGGCGACAAGTGACAAGCCGAAGCCAACGTAAACCGGCTGTACACTACGAAAACCAGAATAGTCAATGCCTATTAAATCATCAAAGTTGATACCCCGAATAAGAAGATCAAGTGTCATATAAATGTGAATTACATGTAGAGATATTATAGAAATATTATATTATTATTATTTAAGTATAAACTATTAAGAAAATCATTAAAATTATCCGCCAAATGATCAAACCGCATAGTTACCACCAAAAGCATTAATCCCAAGTCTCAATGTATTAGAGGAATAAGAAGTTCGTGTTGATAAAACCTACCAAAGATTATCTTTAAAAATATCCATTACATGAAAACAAAGCCCAATTTCTGCAAGAGAATGAAATGAAAATGTACAAGTCACTGTTCTATGTTGAGGGAGAAAATATGTTATACTCTGCAAGTCGGAGAATTATCAGTTTGTTAGGTTGGCAATGATTTTGCACCAACATTCAAATGTGCTTCTGGCCTGAGGGCAGAGCGTGGATTAGAAAAAAGATTTATATTATGTAGGGAGGAGGAGATAGTTTATATTGTGTATTGGGTGTAGAAGGAGATTGGCCGATGTAAGGCGTATGTATTTGAATTGAATTTATTTATTGTTGTATATGTTGTTGAATTGTTAGGAGGTAAGATTCTCAGTAGAGTTATTAGCAGACTTTGTAACATATATGATTTCTGATCCAAAACCAACTGGATCATAAAATTTATATTATATTCTCGAATTGTCGTTTTAAATCAGAAATCAGAGGGCGTTTTGTGTCACGTGGTAATTTGAAACCACCAAATATTTCTAAATGAGCCAATAAAATGTAATAGAACTATAAAATAGGAAAGAAGGTTAGACCTATCTAAAGAGTAAATCAACTCAAATCAAGTATTACTAGTGATTAGGAGTAATAGCATTATCAACAACGATAAGAAAATATGTATTATTGTGATTTAATAATTATGAGAACTCATTGGTAAGATCAAAAAATTATAAAGCGGCATAATTATTATTGGCGGATTACAAAAATAAAAAATAAAATAAAATGCATGAACATTGATGTTAGAGTTACTTGTTTACGTTTTGAAAAGAATTAGTCGATCTTGGATAAATCGATAATTATCCGAACCAATACTGAATGAATCAGCTGATTATTCGATCAACCCATATGACCGGTTGAATCATATAAAATTCACTCATAAAGGATATATTATGTATACTAAAGGAAGTCGATGTGTAGAAATACAAATAGCTATTATTTCTGTATAAATATTTATTATAATCTAAAAAAGCATGATAAATCAAGAGTGTAAAAAACTCATATAAAAACAAAATGTATTATCTATTAGAATCATATGTTACGCTTTATTTATGAATTCAATTTAAGATAAACACCCCATATATCTGTATAAAAAACTTCTTTTATTAAATTTTTTCTATTGTAAAGCCGAGGAAGCCCTGATTCCCAAGGCAACCAATTGTATTGAGTCTATTAAATTGAGGGCCAATCAGAGAGTAGCTTATAGAATTATTCTAGGAAGAAGCAAATTTTTCTGAAAACCTTTTTCTTCTGGCTTAAGATCCCAACCCGAGAGGATGCACATGGAGTTTAGGGTCTTTTCTTATTCCTTTTAAAAATTTTTTTTTTAATGAATTATTAAGCCAAACCTTTTTTAAATGTAATGTATGTTTGTTGAATGTAAATTGTTTGTGAACTCAGTGCTGTCAAAGAGTTCGTAATTGTAAAGATTCCCATAAAAATAGCTTTAATTCGAAAGAAACTTATAAAAATCTGGATCACACGTTAGCCCAGCAGTGACGAAAAGGAGCCTACCTAATTAATTATTGGAAATAATTAATTCAATCCACGAGAACATCCAGAACTTCAGTCAGTGAGTGATAAGTCAAACCAAATGAGCTCATTTGTCTACGTTCAGTGGGGTAATAATTAATAAAAAAGCGCTATTCCAATTAATTAGAGTTAAAATAAAAAGTCACCACGTGTTGAACAATATCACATAGTTCACAAGAACATTTTATAAATTTATTTATTATATGTAGGAAGCTTACTTCCATGCACTGCCCGAATTCATATTAAAAGCCCTGAGATCTCATGTTCGAATATTAATTTATTAAATATTAATTTTGTTTATTGAACAAAACATATCATATCAAACTTATAGACCGAACAGGTTTTTATCTGCAGAATTTTATATTGATTGGAAGTCTAAGTACCAGTATTAAATATAATATATTTATGAATTTGAAATTCATTATTGTGAATATTAGCAAAGCCTGTGATAATTATTCAGATTTTAAAAATAGATCATTTAAGTGAATTATAGTTATATCGAATTTCTTATGCACATCTTTTTTGTGGGAATATATTTTGTGTTTTATGTCAGCATACAAACTTATAGAATTTTTTATTATATCCCAACTCGTCTCGTGTTATATAGTTTGAGCTGTTTTGGTACCAACAAATATTTAGCAGCATTTAAAATTATTGAATCAAATAATATTAACCTTATTCAAAGCACTCAATATTTATCATCCTTTGATGATATCCAGTTTATCAGCCAGAACAAGTATATTAAGAAATTATATTAATAAGGTTCCAGTTATATCATATAAGGATCCAGAGAGCTTCAAGAACTGGCATTGTAAGTTCTAAGGAATTTTGAAAGGGTATATTGGTGAATACTTGTATTCACGACGAGCGTTTTAAGAATCAACTAGAAACAACTATAGTTGATCCTGATTATTCTCTAGTGGTACATGGTTACTGATAATCAGTCATCAAATATTCTTTTAATTTCCTTACTGGTATTCTTCAAGAACTTCATAGAAGCAGCGGTAAGAATTATCAATCCCTGGTACTTGAACCTTATGGTGATTGTTTGTATTTATAAAATTCATGTTTCTACCACTGAGCTAGAGCTGAGGTTTGAACCCAGTAATTTTGCGAGCCGGAAGGCCTTAATTTTTTGTGAATTTATTCGCAAAAGAGGGAATTTAGAGACTGCTCTTGTAAGTACCAGAAACACCATATTATCTGTGAAGGAATTACAATCTACAACTTCTCACAATAGCTTCATAACGTGGGACTCTATCATAAGAGATAACCCCCCCAGGAGCACAACTTCACAATTATTAATGAAGGATAGAAGAGAATAGTTTTGAATATACTTCAAAAACATACAACATTTCAAAGAAACTCAAACATAGTTATATTACTAAAAAAAACATCATCACAATATTTTACAAGGGTTCTGATTCCTCGAATAAAGGAGTGCATTATGTAATTTTATTAAAGCTTTATAAACGTTACGGTAGTTCTGGAATTTTGTTATCAAATTATTCAATAATTTAGAATATTATATAAGCTTAATAGAGTCTAAATTCATCTTTACATAATTCTATATTATTAGCCTAAATATAATACAAAAATAGATACGATAATAAATACTATTTATAATAACAACAAATGAAGCTAGAGACTCTTAAGGTCATCAGTCAGGATTTTTCTCTACTACAAAACTCAATACTATACTAATTAAATACTGTTCTTTTATGAATTTATTTACAAATAAATTTCCATAGACTACATACATGAGTGAAATATTAATGAAATCATTTAAAAGTACTGGATGGAAATATTATTGATTGACTATTGAAAAAGGTAAGAATAGGGTACAGATGTTCAATACAATGGCAAGAAAATGAATTAAGTTACATTTTTCAAGATAAATAAGTGTAGCCTATTATTTTATTCGTTTTTTAAACAGTTTTCATCTGTGAACAGTTATTCAGTACAGTGATGTGAACAGAACAGTACTGTTGAACAGATTATGTACTGTGTACTGTAAACAGTTTTCTGCTGAAACAGTTCTGATGAATGGAATATGGGAAGTTCAGTACTGTGAGAACAGTTTTCAGCCATTATTATCGTATTGAAGTTGAGTTGGAGCTAGTAGTACTATTTGTGCTCGAATAGGTTCCATAGATTCCCTGCTGCTCTCTCTCGAGTTGCTTGAGCACAGCTTCAATGTTGTTCTCGTTATACATGTACTTTGCGCGGAAAATGCCCTGAGGATCGTACTTGGCGAGCAGAAGCTCCCAGGAGGGCCGCTTGTTCTTGATGATGAACGCCATCACTTTGGCTCCCTGCCGCCTCTGCACCTCGCTGCACTTCAGGCACTCCGTTTTCAGCGCTTCTGGTAACAATCCTGCGCAAATCAAACGTTAAAAAGAATTAATAAAAATAGTTATTTGACATTTCGTTTCAAATTATCAGTATAATAAATATAAAGATAAATATTCAAATATATCAGTATTATAAGTAAGTATAAAGTTGATAAAAATGTCAGAATACAGGACAATGATCATTCAATAGAATTAATTTATGTTCAAGGTATAATTTAATATCTAATAAAGTAATTGAGAATAAGAATCGTATATTGTACATAAAGAAAGCTATACACTACATAAAAAATTGTGAATTTCTCGTTCTATATCAGTATAATAAATATGAAGTTTATAAAGAGTTATAATAAAGTCAATAAAAATGTTAGAATACAGGACAATGATCATTCAATAAAATTCATGTATGTCTAAGGTGTAATTTAAGGTCTAATAAAGTAATTAAAAATAATAATCGCATATTGTAGGCTACATGAAGAATGCTGTACACTACATAAAATTATAAATCTATTTTTATCATAAAATAGTAGATTCTAGAGTGACATAGTGCATGTGTGACTAGGTTTTTTAAACAATCTATCCCCCCTGGAGATAAATGAGAATTTTTCCTTTTATGAGTTATAATACCTAGTTGTAAAAGGAGATGATGGGATAACAAGTCGGAGTTTTTACAATTTGTAACAATTTTGCTTTACATGATGAATTTATTACAGTATGACCGTCAAATTTTACCAAGAAATTCTCAAAAGTTTTTTTTTTTGTTTTCTGTTAAAATATATCTTCTCTCCCTCTCTCTCTCTCTCACACACTGTTTCCCTATCTTTGATTGTCTCTCTCTGTTTCTGTCTTTTTTCTCTCTCTTTCTCTCTCTCTCTCTCTGGCTAACTACTCTCAAAATGATTCCTAAACTTCACTGGAAGTTCTTGGAACCCTTTGAGGAAAATCGTTTTTAACTACTTGTGTTGGACAGTTGGTCAGATTTATGGTACCTATGCTCTGTCAGCTCCACGCATAAAGGGAGTACAAAACCAGTGAGACAGAGTCTTAATTATGTTGTCACTTGCAATAATTATGGTTGCATGTTTAAGATTCAAAACCAAGACCTTGAGAGTTGGCTTAATATGATTCTTATAGCGATACAGCCTTCTTCATCCGTGTATCATCCTAGCATTAAAACAGAACTACTCCTTGTACTACTCAGATGAAATTGCTGTAAATTTCCTACTGTTATTGTTTTCATTTCCATCTAATTGGAAAGGTTTCCCATCACATTGAGATTATTGGGTTGAGGCTACCAATTGCATAATAATGATATAACAATGTAACACACTATTGCAATTGAGTTATCAGATCAAGATGCCCATCAAATAAGCATGATGGTACCTTGCTTGCCTAATTAGTATGAATTGATCCATACAATCAATCTTCTTATTCAATGCTATGTCAATAACCTATCGGCCTTCTACGAAATTCCTCACTTCAAGAGAGAAAATATTCTTTTAATGAAAATAATTTTCTCAATTCTCACTTGATTTAGGCCTATTGATTTCCAACATTAATTTGTAAATGAAGGAAATCTTGTAGGGCTCAAGCTATTTTCAAATCAGTATCATTTAAATGCAGATAAATTCACTATCACAGATAAGACGATAATCAGATAATTCCTCACTTCAAGAGAGAAAATTCTCTTCATGAAAATAATTTTCTCAATTTTCACTTGATTTACTTATTTCCAACATTAATCTGTAAATGAAGGCAATCTCGTAGGGCTCAAGCTATTCTCAAATCAGTATCGGTTAGATGTAGATAAATTCACTACGGTATCACAGATAAGACGATTATCAGACAATTCCTCACCTCAAGAGAGAAAATTCTTTTCATGAACATAATTTTCTCAGTTCTTATTTAATCTACTGATTTCCAACATTATTCTTTACATTATAGCTTATCGTTTTTTATCATATAGGATTCAATTTACTTTCAAATCAGTATCAGTTAAATACAGATAAATTCTCTATCACAGACGATAATCAGATAATTCCTCACTTCAAGAGGAAAAATTCTTTCATGAAAATAATTTTCTCAATTCTCTTTCAATCTATTGATTCTCAACCATTTTTTAAAATTAATTTATTGTCATTTATCATATAGAGCTTGGGTTACTTTCAAATTAGTACCTATCAGTCAAACGCAGATAGATTACAGCCGACAATCAGATGAAATCTTGAATTAAATTAGACGTGACGATTCTCAACTTCCTCTTCGTATCCTTTGTAATGATTACATGTGATAATATATTATGCTTGTTTCATCTTCTGCTACCAACTCATGGAGAAAGAAGGCAATTAGTATGAGCATCAAGTATAGAACTCACTCTCCAGACCTCACCTAGTTATACGACCTTCACAGAATCACAGCACTACCTACCTGCCTACAAGCAAATGGCTTTTCGCCTTTTCTTACGAAGATGTCTGTCCACTATTTATGCAAAATACAAACATATCTAGTAAAAACGTACAAAAGTAGAGACTCGTGACTAATAAAATGAACCTTTAGACTGTCTACTGTGGCCATGACATTGCCTTTTCAGTTTCTTTCGATAATTTACTCATATAACAGTATTTTCCCCACCAGGATCCCCAATGCAATGTTGTATCTGATCATTCAATTCATTTCATTTTTTCTGTGGTTTGTTCGTATGCTACATGGTTCTGTTGATAAGAATCAATTCTTTTCTTGCAGGCAAACTGCAGGCTATCATAAATTTCTCAACGCCGTTTCCTCTATATGATTATCGCTAATAATTCTTGCTGATTCTCTTCTGTTCATCAAGAATGAATAATTCATACCCGTGGCGTTTTTTAGGAATGTTTTTGCATCCTTACTACCGTACCTGTTTCTCAACCAATGTATGGAAGAGTGCTATCAACTCATACGATTCATTTAATTAGTGCTTGTACGGGTATTTTTATTCTTCCAGAATTTTCCAGCAGTAGTAGGAGATAATCAAGTGGCGAGGTATGCAATCCTGAGGAGATATTTTCAAAAATTATTTGAATTGAATTCAACCCAAAGTGTATTCAATAAAAATGTATTGACCGACAGTTGTTGTCCTTAACATTTCAAATAAGTTGACTCATGAATAATTTCAATCCACAGTATTTGCTATGTACAACAGTATCTTTACAGTATTATCAATTATATGGACTTATACACCATACAGACGATTTTGATTATCGTGCGCTTCAAAATGTCTTATGAATTGATTCCCAATTCGATTTGATTTTTTTCTCTATTATCTCTTACACTGGGCTACCTTCTATCGTACGGTACTAAAGTTTGCAGCTCGAGAACGGTTTCCATCATAATATATTGAACTACAAACATCAATCATTGAATTCCAGTCAGAGTTAAATTCTATCGTAAGCAGACTTCAGTCTTTTTAACTTCAGTCTTTTTATCTTTCCAATTAATATGAGAATATTTGATCAGTATGGACTGCAAAATTTACAATAACTTTTTATAGCATATTATTCTTGCTTGGGTACCTACCTACTTCAAAAAACATTTCTTGTTTTAGTTCATGAACTTTTGTTCTAAAAAATGTGTAAGATTTTTTTCAATGAAGATACAACAATAACAACCCATTGATCCTGGGCTCACACATTAAGCTTCTAAACAAACAAGATCAAAAAAAAAATATATATTTTAATCAGTTAAGCGGAGCGTAATAACAAACTGCGTTTCTCTGGAGTGATGGAAATGCAGCGTGTCACCTTGACAATTTTCTTGTTATATCTTTTTCTATCTTATGCAAATTTATTAAAATGATTAGATCATTATTCTTCTGAAAGAATATTTTAAAATTGAATAAAAAATTAATACTTTTAAGCTGTAATTGTTGGAAACAATGTGTATCCTGCAGCCTATACTACTGGTACCTACTGTACATCTTATTATCAAAAGTATATTTATTACTGTTTTCATACCCAATAGTTTTATAATCATGAAAAGTAATTTTCTTCATTTTATTAGCTTTTTGATTTGATTTGATTTCACATGTAATTAGGCCTATCCATACAGACATATCGAGAGTAGCCTATTTCACATCTTACCTACGGTATTCATATTTCTTTGTATGAAAATGTAAATGTTGAATTCTCTCAATCATGTATAGTCTATATTCTTTCTTCTCTAATTCTCTTTTCTTCATAAATTGTGACTTGTGAGATTCGAATAATTTTGGATGTTGGAGTTTTGAAAAGTAAGTCTAGACCCTCGGATCTATTGAAATCTTTCAATCAATCATATTATAGAATTTCAATCATTTAAAATTTTTGAGTTTTGGGTGAAAAAGCTTGGCGTTAAGCTCTAAACCTCTTTGAGTTGTATGTATCATCATTTCCATGTAATGTATTCTCAATAAATGAAAGTACCGGTAATTGATTGTGATGTGCTTACAATACTGCCACTTCACCACAGTTCAATATTGCCACCTTGTCGACTGCTATTCAGTTCATCTCTCACCATGTAAATGTTGAAGCATTATCGTATATATCCTTCATAAAAAATGGCATTATTGATAGCCTATATTCAAACTCCGTTTTACGGCGATACAACACAATCAAGATTCGAGCATCAAAATTGTTCATTTACATCCATGTTTTTAAATAATAATTCTCTAGTTTATAATTTCCAAGTCTCTAGTTTAACTTAGTCCAAGATTTGTAAAATTCAATAAGATCATCATTCCTCCTAAGCTATTCGTCACCCTTGCACTCACGCGTGTATTAACATTGGCAAAATCTTCTTCTGATTAATTACCAATAATTCAAAATATTGCTATAAATTAAAATCATAGACTTCAAGTTCAAACGTAAGGACAAGCGTGCAAGAAATACAGCCTTATATGAAACTTAATAGATATATATAGGTATATACTTTATCCTGTAATCAAGTTTGCCTTTAGCTTGTAAAACCGATCACAGTTTTTTATCTCATTTATCAATTGCAACCGGTTTAGTAAACAATTTTCCGATTCATTAGCATTTTTAGTTGAGATGTAAAGCATTTTGGCATTAATCCAACGAAGAATTCCTTGTTATTTTCAACCCTATCATTATACTCATTAATATGATACACTAATTTCCTTGAAGAAGAACCAATTACCAAGTAAACTGGATTAATGTGAGATTATTACCACACAATCTTCTAATCATGCAAGTGTTGGAATTTCAACTTTGACTTCTTCATCTCAATCGCAATAGATGGCCGTTTTACAGATACCGATTCTTCGACGGCACGGCACGACACGACAGAACAGGAAGCTCTCCAATTGGCTGATTCTCGATACGTCAACCTAATCAGCCAATCGGAGAGCTTCCTGTCCTGTCGTGTCGTGTCGTGCCGTCGAGGAATCGGTAAGTGTGATAACGGCCAATAGATCTATAACACATTTCCAATTCCATTAAAATGTAAGTTCAAAGTTCATTTGAGCTGTAGATTACAATAGAATAGAAAATTCAAAAAATTTATAAAACATTTAAAAGTTCCTACCTCTGTGTCAACAGTTAAATATTGATCAAATTGATATTGATATAGGCTAGCAATAGAGAAAAGATAGCATAAGAAGATGGTATCTTCTAGGAAGAGGGTATATAGGGTTCATGCTACAAATTTCAAAGTTAACTCAAGCCGATAATCCTGGTAATTATTTTTCGTGAAGTTATATGTGACGCTGTGACGCTCTCATACTGTGCCGTTCTTACACTCACCCTAACAAAACAGTAGTAATAGACAGTAGTCGACTGTAATCGGCATGAGTAATCAGAAAATCGGCTTGAATTCCGTCGGTACATAAACGACCTATAGGCCTACCATGAGGAATATTCTTATGCTATATTCTCTTTAGGCTGCGTATGGTGCGAGCAGCAAAATACAAGGATACACTATCTATATAATACATTTTTAAAAAATAGAACAGAAATCCAGTAAGCCAATATACAGTCATACTCTGTACTATGTTTGGCATACAAGATTATCAAGCCAGAGTATGGCATCGTCAAGAGCTAAATATTGTTGCAGCCCTCCATGGAATCTAGTGGGTATCACGGTATTTAGATGAAAACGGTAGTGGTCATGAAATGTATGCGCAGTGGCCAGCCAGCTAGATTGCGTCATCGCCACCAACCGAGGTTTTTAACACTTATTGGCAATTTAAGAAACTTATTTGTTAAAAACAGATGATTGGATATAAAATGACGTCAGCTACACCGGAAATTCAGCACAAACATGCGCGTGACACCTACCGTCTTCTTTTATATACCGTGGTGGGTATGACTCCAGTGGGCATGGCTCATCGTCTGAACCTCCCCACACTCACAGAGAGGAGAATCTGCAAAGCCCCACCGATGCATATTTCTCTGGCATCTCCCCTGCCCAGTCCTGAACCTATTACAGCCGTACCACAGAGGAAAGAAGAACTACAGACTGGTATGCTTATTCCGTGGCCGTACCCAGAGGTGCTGTGGTAAATCAAAGTCAACGAATACCCTTTGTTGTATTACAGTTAGGCTAAACGCTCATACAAATTTTCTCCCACAAGTTTGAATATCGTTGAAGGATATTTGGATTGAATCAAAAAATGAATTAAGAATCTTCTTCTTCAGGTACCTTCTCCATTAGGGAGATTGGCTACCATCAAGAATAAAAAAGTTAAAATCACTTCAAGTTCAAACGTAAGGACAAGCGTGCAAGAAATACAGCCTTATATGAAACTTAATAGGATATATATAGGTATATACTTTGTCCTGTAATCAAGTTTGCCTTAAGCTTGTAAAACCGATCACAGTTTTTATCTCATTTATCAATTGCAACCGGTTTAGTAAACAATTTTCCGATTCATTAGCATTTTTAGTTGAGATGTAAAGCATTTTGGCATTAATCCAACGAAGAATTCCTTGTTATTTTCAACCCTATCATTATAATCATTGATATGATACACTAATTTCCTTGAAGAAGAACCAATTACCAAGTAAACTGGATTAATGTGAGATTATTACCACACAATCTTTTAATCATGCAAGTGTTGGAATTTCAACTTTGACTTCTTCATCTCAATCGCAATAGATGGCCGTTTTACAGATACCGATTCTTCGACGGCACGGCACGACACGACAGAACAGGAAGCTCTCCAATTGGCTGATTCTCGATACGTCAACCTAATCAGCCAATCGGAGAGCTTCCTGTCCTGTCGTGTCGTGTCGTGCCGTCGAGGAATCGGTAAGTGTGATAACGGCCAATAGATCTATAACACATTTCCAATTCCATTAAAATGTAAGTTCAAAGTTCATTTGAGCTGTAGATTACAATAGAATAGAAAATTCAAAAAATTTATAAAACATTTAAAAGTTCCTACCTCTGTGTCAACAGTTAAATATTGATCAAATTGATATTGATATAGGCTAGCAATAGAGAAAAGATAGCATAAGAAGATGGTATCTTCTAGGAAGAGGGTATATAGGGTTCATGCTACAAATTTCAAAGTTAACTCAAGCCGATAATCCTGGTAATTATTTTTCGTGAAGTTATATGTGACGCTGTGACGCTCTCATACTGTGCCGTTCTTACACTCACCCTAACAAAACAGTAGTAATAGACAGTAGTCGACTGTAATCGGCATGAGTAATCAGAAAATCGGCTTGAATTCCGTCGGTACATAAACGACCTATAGGCCTACCATGAGGAATATTCTTATGCTATATTCTCTTTAGGCTGCGTATGGTGCGAGCAGCAAAATACAAGGATACACTATCTATATAATACATTTTTAAAAAATAGAACAGAAATCCAGTAAGCCAATATACAGTCATACTCTGTACTATGTTTGGCATACAAGATTATCAAGCCAGAGTATGGCATCGTCAAGAGCTAAATATTGTTGCAGCCCTCCATGGAATCTAGTGGGTATCACGGTATTTAGATGAAAACGGTAGTGGTCATGAAATGTATGCGCAGTGGCCAGCCAGCTAGATTGCGTCATCGCCACCAACCGAGGTTTTTAACACTTATTGGCAATTTAAGAAACTTATTTGTTAAAAACAGATGATTGGATATAAAATGACGTCAGCTACACCGGAAATTCAGCACAAACATGCGCGTGACACCTACCGTCTTCTTTTATATACCGTGGTGGGTATGACTCCAGTGGGCATGGCTCATCGTCTGAACCTCCCCACACTCACAGAGAGGAGAATCTGCAAAGCCCCACCGATGCATATTTCTCTGGCATCTCCCCTGCCCAGTCCTGAACCTATTACAGCCGTACCACAAAGGAAAGAAGAACTACAGACTGGTATGCTTATTCCGTGGCCGTACCCAGAGGTGCTGTGGTAAATCAAAGTCAACGAATACCCTTTGTTGTATTACAGTTAGGCTAAACGCTCATACAAATTTTCTCCCACAAGTTTGAATATCGTTGAAGGATATTTGGATTGAATCAAAAAATGAATTAAGAATCTTCTTCTTCAGGTACCTTCTCCATTAGGGAGATTGGCTACCATCAAGAATAAAAAAGTTTAATTCACTTCATATTAAATGGAAAATAATAGGCTAATCTACATCGGATGCGATAATTATGATCTATTTCAAATCGCCATATACAATCCCTCTGGAATGAAGATATAGATTACGAACTCATTCCTCTTATAATATGAAGAAAAAGCATAATATATTATCCAGACAATATAGACCTACGAGATAACAATTATAGCTCGCTTGAGAAACTGGAACAATAAACCAACTTTGAAGAGATATCGAGCTTCAACAATATAATAAAAAAATTCGAGTGGAGAAGATTGAGCATAAAATCTACAATTTATGTTGACTAACATTTTCACCTAAAATTGAAATTAAGCTCGAAATTCGAGAAAATGTGATTATCCAATTGCAAACTGTTGGCAACTGTTGATTCTATTAAATCATTCACTATGAAGAGATATCAGACTTCGTAGGTCTCCAGCGTTATTGTCCTGTCACCAGCTGGCTTAGATCTTTGTTTATAAGTAGACTTGTGATGCGCGTGAACACTAGCGTCAGGTGATCAATTCTAATAACGGCAAGGAAAGTTGTGTGAGTGCGCCACACCAGATTTTTTCCTTCTATATTATCCTTGAAATGCAAAATTTCCAAAAACCTTGTATGTACGTCGACGCGCAATTAAAAAAGGAACATACCTGTCAAATTTCATGAAAATTCATTACCGCGTTTCGCCGTAAATGCGCAACATATAAACATAAACATTTAAACATTAAGACAAATGCCAAACCGTCGACTTGAATCTTGGACCTCACTTCGTTCGGTCAAATTTTGAGAAAACCCATAATATATTAATATCGGGGCACCGAGCTTAGCTCGTTATTTTTATTTATTGATAAACAGAACACAATTCTTTAAAATGATCGTGTTTATATTTCACAGCTGGCTATATGTCATCTTATGAATTTCGGGGATGCGGTATTTTGATTTTTCACATACCCACTCACTCACTCACTTTTCTACTATCCACAGCTGTTTCAGCCAAGGATGAAAATTATCCTTTTAATATCGTTCAGCGAGTTTTCCCAAGGATGATACCTATAGTGCAATCGAATTTTTATACCATAAACCTACTATGTTTCCAAATTTCGTGAAAATCTTAAGAGCCGTTTTCGAGATCCGTTGAACATAAAACAACCAGATATAAATGAACATAAATAACCAGATATAAAAATACAGAAATTGCTCGCTTAATATAATAGGATTTAGACAATGTAGACCTAACCGTAGACCTACGATATAATTATTATAGCTCACTTGAGAAACTGGAACAATAAACCAACATTGAAGAGATATCGAGCTTCAACAATATAATAATAAAAGTCACAGTATAAGACTTCTGGTACAAATCACCAACTTCCTAATAAGAACTTGTTTTCTATGAGCAGCAATTAGAATTTTGTCTCTCAATGACGTTTCTGAAGCATTTCTTCTAAGTTACTGTTTCTCCCAGTTGTTCTACCAGTTTTGAGAAAAAATGGCTCGCTCAACCGATAGCTAGTGTCTTGCAGGCTGCTATATAGGTATAGAGGTATCTGTATCTGAAGGTGGTACTGTACCAACATCCAACAATATGTTTTTCATTCAAATCAATGCGGAAGGCTTCAGTGCGATACCGTTGAAGTTGGCCGTTCTCGGGGCAATCTTCTTTGTTTTTATTCGCACAGTATCACACCTCCATCTACTTTTTATGAGAATAATAAGAAGTCGCCGTATCAATGGTAGGCCTACGTGCTAGGAACTACTACGCGGATATGATACAGAACAAACTTGAAAATAATGTTATACAGAACTAATACTCGCAATACTTAACATGTTGTTTGTACATGACGGTAGTTTTACTCTGAACTATGTAGCATATGTGTAAATTGAAAGCAATTTGTTTTTATTTATTGAATGATTGGATTTGAAAAAAAATAATGAGAATATGTACCGTGCGGAAGAAAACAGGTATCCGTTAGTAACTTCTTATATTCCAAAATTCAGCCTAAAATTGCAAGTTCAAGTTGGTTGTCATACACTAAGTCGATCACTAAAGTTAGTTACACACACATCGATTTTTGGCCGTCCTTATAAATTTTATTAGATCTAACAGATGATGTTTGTGCTGTTCCGTTCGATCTGATAGAATTCAATAGGATGGCAAAAAATCGAACGTCCAAAGTTCGATGTGTGTGTGAAAATGGCTTAATAGACTTTACGGTATAGAAGGAATTACCACATGCTTTTCATAGTGTGGAGTTGAAATTTCATCCATCACTGAATTCTCCGATGATGGGAAGACGATAACGAAAAGTGGGTAATGTGACCCATGAAATTGAAATTGAAGAATTGAATATGAATTTTACAATTTTTCTTCAGGAAAATGTGTTTTTTCTCAAAGTTATTTGGTTGTCTTTTGACAGACCTCTCAATAGCATTCCAGAAAATTCACTCGATCTTTGTTTACACTATTTATCAAAATCAAAACAGAAAAGTTTTGAGCTTTGTGTTTTTCAATGTCCTGGTGTGATCATTTGATTCATGGATGAATAATATCTCCTTGTTAACATGGGATTGATAGAATTTACACTATGAACTGAGATGTTGTGAAATTTCTCCATATTAAGGTGGAATAATAGAGATGTTGAACTGAATTATGAAGAACTGACAACATGCGTATTTTATTTCACCTTTATATGGAGTTAATAAAATTTTGTAAGAGAACTGTTATAATAGAAACGTTTTGGACTTGATAATTTTCTTTGTCTTATTGTTTTGATTTATGATCATGAGGGTGATTTAAATCACCTTCTTATCAACATGGAATCATAAAACTGTAAGGAAACTGTTGTTGAGAAACTCCATTGGTTTGGGAATTTGTCGAACCTTAGGACAACATCCTATTCACAGTAGGCTAACATGTTCATCTATTCTATGGAACCTTATCAACTCTTGATATCAACATTATCAAACTATGGTCCTCTCTTTTAACACAAAACAGAAAATTCTCAACTGATATTAACATTTTGATATTGACATTATCAACTGATATCAACATTATCAATTGATACTCACTTCAACACACAACTGAAATCGAAATTATTAACTGATACTCATTCTCATTATTAACAGAAAGTTCTCAACTGATATTAACATTTTGATATTGACATTATCAACTGATATCAACATCATCAATTTATACTCACTTCAACACACAACTGATATCGACATTATTAACTGATACTCATTATTAACTGTTATCAACTGATATTAAGGGTGTGCACGGTACTCACTTTTGAGTTCCCTGGCCTCAGGCGTACAGCGACCCTTATCGAGCAGACAGTCCATGTATCGCCTGAAGATGCGCTCGTTCTTGAGGATGACTTCAACGTCGATGGAATCGAACCGGGTGGTGTAGCGCGTGTTCTTGGCCTGCTGCTGGGCGGCCACCCCCGCTAGACCACCCCAGGGGAGGCGCCGGGGGCTGAGCGCCCAAACTGCGATCAGAAACATCGACGCTCGCATGGCGACGCTTGGCCGGCTCACAACAATATTCTGCACGCTCGTCTCGCCAGCGGTCGGCGTATATAGTCGACAGTTGATTGCTGCTTCTAGGTCCGGCCTTGATGGCCTTGACACTGTCTTGTTTCTGCAGTGCTTCCACCGCCTCCTCCACTGCACAACGCTGATCTATGCTGCGCAAAACATCAGCGCGCTTATGTAAACAACTGGGTGGCGCATCGGTGTCTGGTCATCATCCCTCATTGTCATCATCCGTCTGTCAACTGTATATCAACACTAACTTCAAACATCTGCATATTACGACACAAGTACTGTACTTGGATTTTCGATAGAAGAAGAGTGGAAATTTTCTGTTTCCTTATTGTTCTCCCGTTTATTATGAAGATACCATATAAATATACCGTATTTGGGTTTCCCTCAATATTGTCTCCCAGCACTTAGATAGGAGGAGAGAAGAAAATGGTAAATTTTCTGTGTTCCTGCTTAGATATTTTGGATAGGAAAAATGGAGAAAATGGGAAATTTCCTGTATCCCCACTTGAATATTATTTGAGTAGGAGAAGAGGGGACGGTGGTAGATTTCCTGTCTCCCTATTTAGATGTTCCGAGAGAAAAAGAAGAGAAAATGTAAAATTTCATTTTTCCCTACTTGGATGTTTCTAAACAAAAAGAAGGGAAAAGGGCAAATCTGCAGGGAGTAGCTATAGCTCACTTAATTAATATGTAAAGTGTCTGTAAGTATTGATAAAGACTTTTGTGCATTTGGACAATAATTCACTTATCGTACGAGTGTAAACACTAACTAATAGTAAGTCCGAGGCATGTACATATTTTATGAATTAAATGATAATGAATATAATGCGACACCTCCAAACCACAGTGGAGAGATTACGCTGCACATTCACTAAACTTTCTTTCGTGACTTATCAGTTACTGAAACACTATATTCACTTTGATCATCGACTCCCGAACACAATAATATATTTTCTGAAATTTATCTTCTTATCATAATACGAAACTTATCCTATTCAAGAAGCAGACACGCACTATTAATGTAAAAATAAAAACGGTACCGTATTAAACTATCTTTACCGTATTAACTTATCTTGTTATCAGAATACGAAACTATTCAGGAAGCAGACACGCACTCTTAATGTAAAAATAAAAACGGTACCGTATTGAAGTAGTTGTAATATCTGATTGAGAGGTGCCGGTAGTGGCATTAATTTATATAATTTAGGCTACCGTATATGAGGAGATGGAAAGAATGAGTTGTGGACTACTTTTTCAAACTAGTCTTTGTCTTGGTTTCATTTCAAGAGGAAATTTGAAAAAAGTTATTATTTTTTCAAACTGGACAAAGAGAAAGCCTTGACTTCCAATCCACTACCAGGAAATGTTAGTTATATATACTATCATGTGTCATCCAACCCAAGTTGTAAGATTAGTAGAAATGCTGAATACGCTGTAGGGACGTGCAAAATCAATTTGAATAATGATTGTTTATATGAATTGCTCAAGTTCTAGGATTTTGAGCTGCTGATGCCTAATATTGTAGATTGTAGAATATTTTTCGGGTGGAAGGAAAATGTCTGGATGGATACCATATTTACCCTTTCAGGTCTCAGCTTTCAGCTCAAACCTTTTTCTTCCTCACAAGCCATACAAAACCATCATCTCAGTAAAAACAGAACATTAGATCCGGCAAATGCTGTTTCAATCTCTACAAAATCAAACAATTATCGTTATTCTTCGATTTTTAACTTTCATTACTATATGCTCCTGAGTCCTGAATTACAGAAACTTGAAAGCAACTTGTATCAAATCTGCAGCAGACTGTGTGATTGGACTATAGTTCTACGACCTCTTAACATTACCTTATTCTTTTCAGAGTAATTTATTCTTTTCAGTAGAGTAATTATTCTTTTCAGGAATGTTGAAGGAATACGTCAAAAGAATCAGTTGTCAAACAACTAATAGCACGCAAGTTTGCAGCTCAAACACAAAACCGTACACTCTTCTTGAATGAATTCTCATTGTGTTTAACCAGTATTCGTTAGAGTGCAACTTATAAGAATGAAGATTCAATAATATTATGAATAGCATATTCTTATGGAATTCATATTGTTCCATTATCTATGCTTATTTCTCTAGAATAATTTATTACTTTTACCAATTCAAGACTAAATCATTTTTATTGTCGAGTTACAGAGTATAAGCTACGACTCCAGTTATACTCATGTGCATACGTTTATCAGTTTCCTATCTCATTTCACTGAAATTCATTATGTCCTATGATCTATGCTCATTTATTTGAAACTTATAAATTCTTCTAGAATAATTCAATTCTTCATATCAATTCACGACTGTATAATTTGTATTGTTGAGTCATACAACTCAGTAAGTTGAGTCATAGGCTACAGTATAAGACTCTAGTCATCCTTAGGCCTTTATCCATATATTTGTGTTTCGTACTTCATTCCACGAAATTTGCTTCAAATGAATGTTAAAATATCACCTAGTTCTGAAAAGTCAATATTACATGGATATGGGATATGAATTGTTAAATGAGTTTATTCAATCCAACTTGATCGATTCAATCAAATACGATGAAACTTCAACGAACATAATGTGATGTTGGATAAGGGACGAAAGAAAATATCGTATACCCAAAATATCACCTATTTTTGAGAAGTCCCATGTTATCATTACATGAGTATGGATAGACCCATGTTACATGAGTATGGATAGTTCGGATTGTTCCCGGTGATTTATTCAATCCATTCATATCAATCAATTTAAACGTTTCGATAAATGTCCAACTAAGGCTCTACAGTCTACACACACATCGATTTTTGTTGTACGATTTTTGCCGTCCTTATAAATTCTATTAGATTAAACAGATGATGTCAAACAGATAATGTTTGTCAAGTCACGTTTAATGTGATAGAATTCATAAGGACGGGCAAAATATCGTACAAACGAAAATCGATGTATGTGTAACTGGCTTAATATAATAGTGTAATTTTAGTTTGTTGAACATTCAATTTCTTTGTATTGTGTTTATTGTAATTTTCTTGATTGGGGAGCAATTTTTGGGATTTTCCTGTGTGCTCCCATATTGCTGTAGCCTAAATAGATGAATAAATCGTGAATGCCTGGAACAGAAAAGCTATGAAGAGAATCATGACTGATTCATGATGGAGGGATGAAGGGATATTTTGGGATTATCAAACATCGTCCGTTAATAACTTTCTCAATACAGAATCTCAAATTAATTTTTTTTATTGGTACTTTGTACATTCATTACAACATAATATTGCAACTGGATACAACTTATGTTTGAGGAATGTTCACCTCCTCCTCTTCACTGTTGTTGTATGCTCCACCTCTTCACTGGCCCTTGCTATCGTCTTTCTCATTTGAAGAGTTATTGTTGGACTTGGCTCCTTTATTGGCTGCGGTCTTCTTGTCCTTGGGCGTGGGGGAAAACCACTTCTTGTGGAGGCCCTTGGGGTCGTACTTGGCCGACACCTGCTTCCAGATGTCGGGCTGCTCGTCCATCAAGAACTGAATCACTTTTCCGGAGCCGGCCTTCTGCACCTTACTGCATTTCGCGCAGTTGTCGTTCAAAGCTGCCGGTAGGATGTCTGCGAATTGAACGAATTCATTCATTTCATTTATGTTACAAATGACACTGATTTAATTACATTGGTAGATGAAATACTAAGTGCCGGTTGCACAATAGCCGATTAAATTTCAACCGTGATTCATTCCACGAGAACCAATCAGAGAAGCCGTCTTCTCTAAAACGCCTTCTCTGATTGGTTCTCGTGAAATTAATCACGGTTTAAATTTAACCGGCTGTTGTGCAACCGAGCCTAAGGGTCATATGCACCATCTATGTTTCACGCTAAACCACATATTTACTTGTAGATATGGTTTAATTTATCATAATGTGTTATTCGGGATAATAAACGACGAAGTAGTACGGAGTTTAAACGAACAGCTTGCATTTCTCCGTTTAAACTGACATCTGCATACAGACCTAAGGCAATTCTTATTTTTTCCAATTTTAAGTGATGAGTGTTGACAGAGTCCAAATAGGTGAGGGCCTAGTAAAATGTTCAATTCTGCATCGTATCAGAATAGAACTGAATACCCATATGTGACTCAATAATACGGCGAGAATCATCGAACTAAGAATCAGCCAATAAGGGCGAAAGCACACAGCAACAGACAGGCGTATGTAAAGAGATGGAGAAAAAAATGAAACGTTATTAGCAGACATACGAAGACAAACTGAAATCTGAGTGTGTTGCAACAATCGATAGCCTCTATCGAATTGTGTTGCAATATTCGATAGAAGGGATTTCCCTCCGCATAATATACTATGTATGTTGCTGTGTGCGCTTGCCCTTATGATGATTCATAATGTAACAGTACCTATAGCCTAATTATATTATTATGTTGGTTCTAATCTATGAATCAAGATTTTTTTAGGGAGAGAGGGAAACAAACGAAAGTCTGTCATTTATCCCTATTTATTGAATAGACACATTAGAATTAGAAAGTGGTCAAAAAGATTAATGTTACGCAACATAAAGCTATGTCTAGTAAGCTTCTGGCTTTAAAGAAGATGGATGACGAAATTAGTGCCGGTTGCACAAAATCTAGTTGAATTTTAATCGTGACTAATTTCACGAGAACCAATCAGAGAACCGTCTCATCAAAAAAGGCCTTCTCTGATTGGTTCTTACGAAATTAATCACGGTTGAAATTTAACCGGCTTTTGTGCAACCGGCACAAGTGAATTATTTAGGTGATGAAAGGAGATTTGAGTCTATGTTTTTGTCATACATGATCTTCCGTTATAGGCCACTGGAAGAGCCAGATCATTAAGCACTGACCGGTTCAACTGGATAGGTATAAAAAAATCAATTCGTTTTCGCTCTTTTGTCATGATTTGAATTTGAATGATACTTGCTAACGTAAAGATAACAGTGATCTTTATGTAGGCCTACGTATTTTTTCATTCAGCTTCCAGTCTCCTAATTCTGCATAAGATATGTAAAACAACTTTAAAACCTCTATTTGTTTTACAAAAGTTAGTTATCAGAACAATAATGAGGTATCCGAGAGATTTCCCAAGTGTCACATTGTTTCAAAATTCCAATCTGTTCACTATAAGACAATTGTTCATTTTAAAGACTATTAAGAAACATGTGCTCAAATTAAAAAAAATTCAAAATTTTCAAAGAGTAACTAGACAAGTCGCTCAAAACTTAATCACAATTGAAAGAGTTGATAGCACCCTATCCCGTAGAAGTATTTCATATTTGAGAAATAAACTCTATAATAAAGTTCCAAGAGGATGGTTGATAAACTAAAATAAAAGATTTCCATACCTGGGTGAAAGAAAATTATTTTTATTCAATTAATGATTTGGTTTAATATTGATTGATGTTGTATGAATCTTAAATTCAGCTTTATGTATATCTTTAATTTATTGTTATTTCTTAGAATAGAATATTTGGTTGGTTGAATGTTAATTACTGTTAGCCTATATTATAATATTGTAGGATCATTTTATATATTAATATTAATGTATAAGTGAATAAGTTATATTAAGACTCCACGTCGGCGTACAAGTTTTCTTTTGCCGACGTGTAGCACAAAGTTGTCAATTTCCTTTCAGTTGTATTCTGTATATATTTTTGTGCAATAAACGATTTGATTTGATTTGACACGTATTCCATTTATACGGTAGTACCACTATCATTATTATTTTTCAAGACAGTACCACTAACTCTCAAACTTCTCACACTCACAATTTTGTCTCAATCTTGAATTAAATGATGCTTAACTAGCACTGGATTCATAAAACAAGATTTTGTTTTATTCTTTCTACATAAAATCTTCACAAATCCTTCGCTATTTTTATCAAGACGGCTTTAGATAGTTTTATTTATGAAATACTGTAGATGCATTTCGAATAATTATAGTACTAGGCAATAACCAGTCTTCACACTATACTATTCTACAGAAAGAAATAGGTGGAGTGGAGGTGGAAAATAGAATGAAACTTCCAATAACTACACTTTGTAGCTTTGATAATAAAACGTGAATTAAATGTGTCCTAGAATTAAATCTCTATTATTGTTTGTTCTTATCGTCTATTATAGAAACCACATCAAGCTGATTCCGCGGCACAAATTAAGCTTGGTGAGAATGGCATGATAATTTATTGTTCCCAAATTATACTTTAACAAGACACTAGAAACCAGTTTTCAAGCTTTAATTTGTTTTGATTTCTTTATCGAAATGGTTTACAACTATGGGTCTAGTATTCATTTTTTCAAAATACAAATCTATTGAATTTATAAAACAAGCAAATTTTATATAGATTTCCAATTCAACACATTTTCAGGATATAGGATTTCTTTATCGAAATGTTTTACAACTATGGGTCTAGTATTCATTTTTTCAAAATACAAATCTATTTAATATACAAAATAAGCACATTTTATAGATATCCAATTCACCACATTTCCAGGATATAGGATTTGAGTTCAGTACAAAAATATGTTATGTAACCAACAACTAGTGAGTCATCGCATGAATCATAAAATGCTCTCTTCACTCGTCTTTGCAGTTTTTGGGAATACAGTTTTTGAGAATACTCAATAATTGATTACCATGTGAATAGAAGATACCAGTATTCTTCCAACTATTTTTGTACCGTGGACGTTGAAGGTAGGCTTTACTAATCTATCAATAATTTCCCTAAGAATTAGAGTATTGTACATGAGAATGTTAGATAAGATACGTTTGAAAAAAAACTTCATTTCATTTGAATCTATATATATAAAAGCGAAATGGCACTCACTCACTCACTCACTCACTCACTCACTCGCATAACTAAAAATCTACCGTACCAAAAACGTTCAAATTTGGTAGGTGTGTTCAGTTGGCCCTTTAGAGGCGCACTAAGAAATCTTTTGGCAATATTTCAACTCTAAGGGTTGTTTTTAAGGGTTTAAAGTTCGTATTTTAGCATGTATATTCTTCTTCTCTCAATCTCTTAATTATATTGAAATTTCCATATCATATGTTACTATAGAACTATAATCTAGATAGAGTACCTCTTCGAAACAGTTGTTAACTGGCAACTAAATTAATAATTTTGTCAGGTTGGCATTAAGTTGAGTTGACTTTGTTAGGTTGGCACCAAGTTGAAGATTTAAATGCATTTATCGCGGAAAAATTGATTGGGCACTGCTACTTCAATCTATATATATAAAAGCGAAATGGCACTCACTCACTCACTCACTCACTCACTCGCATAACTAAAAATCTACCGGACCAAAAACGTTCAAATTTGGTAGGTGTGTTCAGTTGGCCCTTTAGAGGCGCACTAAGAAATCTTTTGGCAATATTTCAACTCTAAGGGTTGTTTTTAAGGGTTTAAAGTTCGTATTTTAGCATGTATATTCTTCTTCTCTCAATCTCTTAATTATAATTGAAATTTCCATATCATATGTTACTATAGAACTATAATCTAGATAGAGTACCTCTTCGAAACAGTTGTTAACTGGCAACTAAATTAATAATTTTGTCAGGTTGGCATTAAGTTGAGTTGACTTTGTTAGGTTGGCACCAAGTTGAAGATTTAAATGCATTTATCGCGGAAAAATTGATTGGGCACTGCTACTTCAATCTATATATATAAAAGCGAAATGGCACTCACTCACTCACTCACTCACTCACTCGCATAACTAAAAATCTACCGGACCAAAAACGTTCAAATTTGGTAGGTGTGTTCAGTTGGCCCTTTAGAGGCGCACTAAGAAATCTTTTGGCAATATTTCAACTCTAAGGTTGTTTTTAAGGGTTTAAAGTTCGTATTTTAGCATGTATATTCTTCTTCTCTCAATCTCTTAATTATAATTGAAATTTCCATATCATATGTTACTATAGAACTATAATCTAGATAGAGTACCTCTTCGAAACAGTTGTTAACTGGCAACTAAATTAATAATTTTGTCAGGTTGGCATTAAGTTGAGTTGACTTTGTTAGGTTGGCACCAAGTTGAAGATTTAAATGCATTTATCGCGGAAAAATTGATTGGGCACTGCTACTTCAATCCTGGGAATATTATATTACTAGCCGTCAGGCTCGCTTCGCTCGCCATATCCGTTTAGTCAGACGTTTAGTCTGGACCCCCGACTGGATTGTCCTAACATGATAAAAATTCAGGCGGGCGAAGCGAGCCTGCTAATCTCATTCTTGGACGATCCAGTCGGGGGTCCAGGGGGTGGAGCCCCCTGGCTAGACGGATATGGCGAGCGAAGCGAGCCTGACGGCTAGTACTATTATGTTTCTATGCTAACGATAATTTCACCCCATATTAAAATGGAAGAATAAATTCAATCAGGTAAGAGTTCACAGGTGAAGTATTGCCAATAGATTCCATATTTATTTATTTAATCAATGAGAATTACACAAAGTAATTTACACTTACAGAAAAGTACCACAGCCCCAGAATGGTATACGCTCAAAACGGTTCCAATTCTAATTTATACAACAGTCCAAATGTAGCTAGGTATGGTATGTACCATACAGCTTCAGTTGGGTTCCGAACCACCGCGATAATTGATTCCTAAATGATAGTTTCATCATGCTAATTAGAAGATTGCAGCTCTCATATTTGATTCCTCTAGTGGAAAATAAGTTCCATTTTTAAATGTCCAGTAAGATTGATTTTGAATTGTCAGGTCTCATATATTTTACTTCTATTGAAATCCACTTTAAACTTCAGATTTTTTATGTATGGAAGTCATTAATGTAATCACAAGGAATGTTGACATAATGCAAATTCAACCTCACTTTCCTAGCTAATGTTGTTTTTTAATTTATTGTATTGTTATTGTATTATATTGACTAGACTCTATAGATGTAGAATTGTGATATATCCTCTACTGCCTGGGCTGACGAATTTATTCTATTCCAATGGCTTATTATAATAATTTGATTGTATGGTATGAGATGTTGCGATATTTCTCCATAATTGAAAGAATAAGACGTTGATGTTGTCAATAGGTACCACTTTAATTTATTCGAAATTAATTCATCTTACAGAACCATAGGTTTCATGGTAACACCTACCATATCTTCAGCTGAACTTGTGGGTTCAGCTGAAGATGTGGTAGGTGTTACCATGAAACCTGGTTCTGTATTGTGAATTAATTTCGAATAAATTATAATGGTATTGACAACATCAACGTCTTATTCTTTCATGATAATGATAAGATGAGGAACATCCGTCAAGGACTCCCCACCAATGAAAGCCATAAATAAAAATATTGATGATTTTCATGCAAAAAGTTTAATAACTCAACCCACTAAAATTCAAAATATGAGAAACGGCCATTTAAAATGAATCTCACCAGAAATTCTAACAGTTTAAATGAATCTTATTTTTCAATTGAGGAATCAAATTAAGAGTAGAATAGAATGACTTTTTTAGTTGATGACGTAGCGATGTTTGGGCAGTAATGTCCACTCCACCACTTCCACATCGTTAGCAAAAAATACAGATACATACAATCCAAAAATGAGAGCTGAATATTAATTATAATAAGATTTGAGTCTCACGTTTGATCTCGGTGGCTTCAGGCGTACAGACGCCCTTCTCCATGAAACAGCGCACATAGTTGTCCCTCATCTTGGCGTCGGAAAGCACCTGATCGAGATGCACGGGGTCCAGACGGGTGGACGCCTTCTCAGGCATCTTGGCCGGCTGCGAGCAGGCTAGCTCCACACCACACACAAACAGGGCGACGACTATCATCTGATGCATCATTGTTCAATTGTCACTAGTCAGAACCGTTATGATGCTTCGACACCAGCTCACCTGAAATATAAACTGATGCGGCAGCCTTCGATTATAGCCGCAAATATTGACAGTTTCCTGGGAGATGACCAGGACAGTCACAGTCAAAATAGACTGATGCGACAGCCTTCGATTAGAGCCGCAAACGTTGGCAGTTTCCCCGGGTGATGACCAGGACAGTCACAGTCCACCGAACGCATCCTGTCCTTGCGAACATGCTCCAGTGCCGTTCAAGGACCATTCCGGGTATTCCTTCCGATTTCTCCGTTTCAATCATTAAACGATTACGAAAGATTATTCCAATCAATTAGATACCAATATTTTACGTTTCAATAAACACTAACTGGTGCTGTAATCGATGGCAGTACCAAAAATTACTTTACTCGTGTTATAATATTACCTATATAAATTTGGGTACCCTATTGAATTATTTCGTCACGACATGTTTCTGCTACTAATGCCATTTTCAAGTCAAGATGAAAATGTAGCCTGTTTGGCATTAGTAGCCGAAACATGTCGTGACGAAATAATTTAAAAGGGCACTCAGATTTATATTTTTATTTATATCAAAAGTAGCCCTAAAGAAAAAAGATATAATATTGTACTCTTGATTATTATATTAGTCCAGGCACAAATAAATTAATGAACTAAAGCACTTCTCTATGTTTTGTGGTCCAGACAATGAATACTCAAAAGAGGGTATGTTGGGAAAAGTTTGGAAGACAATTTTTGACCCAGTAACTCTGTTTAGGATAGTAAGGAGATAAACATACAAAAGCTCCCACCCCTACCCCTATGCTAAGTGGATGGGGTGGTTAAAAAGCACCATTCCTTGGCTTTCTGCATATATCTCGAAAACTATGTGTTTTAAGATCATGACTGTTAAGTAAAAAAAGAAGCTTACAACATTCAACTGCCAACTTTTCCACACCTATCCTTTGAAGATTTCGTGATATCCGATCCCAAGGTGTGAAATTTTAGACATTTTTTATCTCCAATGTTTTGTTCTTTTTGGTCCAATACTTTTTCAACTATTAGTGAGAAAAATCCATGCTGAATGTGGCCTTAAGGTGGGCGTACACAGATCGTCATCGGACGGACGGCACGCATCGGACTGATCAGACGATTAGATTTGATGCGTTGTTTTCAATTGGAGTGTGCATACCTATCCGCATCGTATAGGTATGCGCACTCCAATTGAAAACAATGTATCACATCTAATCGTCCGATCCGTCCGATGCGTGCCGTCCGTCCGATGACGATCTGTGTGCGCCTACCTTTATAGAGCATATTTTTTTTGAATTTTATGTACCTATAATTTCACACATTCCACATGCCTCAATTATTGTGGGTTAAGTGAAAGAGGGGGCTCTTATTGCCTCAATTTCGCCCACATCACTTTTGATATTGTAAAGTGCAAATAAAAGACATTCATCTATATATCTATCTATCATTCCTCAGCGACCGTTGCAGAAATTTTGTTGTTGAGTGTGAAATCTTCACTTTTGCAACAATAGATCAATTGACAAAGGAACATGCATGATCCCGGTGTGCTAAATGTGTAGTTTATTTCCAATAAACCTATAATATCGCACCAACACACTAAACGCTATTGATCAATGCCTGAAAAAAAAAATTATTGAATTGTGATGATCAATGATTGAAAGATAGCCTAGGTACTACAATAACATTCAATAAAAGGATATCCATACCGGATTAGTACTTATCTTTCTGATACCGTTATAGTGTATTCTTTTAAAATAAGGCTAGAGCTTAATTGGATTTATTCAATTTTCCTGGGATATTATATCAGAAAGTACACTCTTCTACATAAACTGCTGGCCTGTTGGGTGATAATAAAGTCTCTCACTTGTGAGTGGCATTGAAACTATTCCTTATCTCATGGAATCATCAACAGAGTGTACTCTTCATTTACTCACAATATATGGGCTGTTGTTTTCCTAACAGGCCTTGGTTATTTTCAACATGCAAAATGCGGCTAGCTATCCTTGGAAAGTTAATTACGCCTGCGCGTCTTCAGGAATAATGTGGTTTATTTCCATCGATTTCTCATCACTTTTTTTATGAATTGTTTCATGGATTGATCCAGATATTATCGTACCGGTATCCAATTTGTACTGAACAATATGAGAGAATCCATTCAATTCAGAGTCACCTCAATGTCTCATTGCATAGATGTTGATGTCGATACTATAATTATTAATACTTTTTTATAGGTAGGCTACTCACTTCTTTACACTCTATAGGTGCTGTTGAATTAATCAATTCCGGGAGAGAGAAATTCATTTCTATTTCGTTGCTGGCTTCTTTATCCTTTTTAGAAGAATGAAATCCTTCGTGAATTGATATTACAAAATGATCTAAATGTTTTTTAAGAGAAGAGGAGACAAGATATGCCGCTCCTGAGGGTGTGATCACATTGGATGCGTGTGTGTTCAAGTCAGATATATGAGTCGAAAAACAAAATCTGGAAAGAGCCATTGAAACACGTTGTGACTTTGTAGTTGCTTACACTGAACGCAACCAGCAAGAGTGCACGTGTTCCAATTGAGTCTTCCAATTGCTCTTTCTAGATATTGTTTCTCATCAGCGCGCTTGGTCATGCATAGCCCACGCGTGCAATTGCACATAAACGCATCCAATGTGATCATACCGTCAAGGATTGTCTAAATAACTCTTATGGGTATTGAAATAAGAATCATCAGGTACACTTTTTATATTTTATTATAATTCACATCATATTACTGCTCATTAGAGCCACTCTCAAGAACAAATGGTTAAATCTGGTGTGGCGCACTCACACAACTTTCCATGCCGTTATGAAAATTGATCACCTAACGCTAGTGTTCACGCGCATCTCAAGTCTACTATTCAAAGATCTGAGCCAGCTGGTGAAAGGACAATAACGCTGGATACACACGAGATCTGCTATCTCTTCATAATGAATGATTTAATAGAATCAACAGTTGCCAACAGTTTGCAATTATTGAATAATCACATTTTCTCAAATTTCAAGCTTATTTTCAATTTTAGGTGAAAATGTTACTGTACATTAATTGTAGAGATTTCCATGTTCAATCTTTTCCACTCAATTTTTTTTTGTTTAAGTTGTATCTGAAGCCTGATAATTGGGAATCTGAAATCAAACTTTGCATAGATGGGGACTTTGCTCCTGAAATTTTACAGATATGGGACTTGTGGCAGTTGATATAGCTTATCAATGACAATTTCAGGTATGAATTTGATCAAAATCGTTGGAGCCATTTTCGAGAAAATCGCGAAAAACCCTGTTTTTGACAACATTTTCGCCATTCTAGCCGCCATCTTGAATTGCATTTGATCGAAATTGTTCGTGTCGGATCCTTATAGTGGAAGGACCTTAAGTTCCAAATTTCAAATCATTCCGTTAATTGGGAGATGAGATAACGTGTACACAGACGCACATACACTCATACACACATACAGATCAATACCCAAAACCCACTTTTTTGGACTCAGGGGACCTTGAAACGTATAGAAATTTAGAAATTGGGGTACCTTAATGTTTTTTGGAAAGCAATACTTTCCTTACCTATGGTAATATATAGGGCAAGGAAAGTAAAAATTGATACTTCTTTAGATAAAGGTACTTATCTGTGAGGTCAGAGACTAAACTCCGCAATAATTGAGAATTTATAACTTTCCAAATTTAATGCAGTGTAAGATTATTAAAGTACTCCACGTATAAAGTACTTATCATCGTCAGTTCCTCTTTAACAATCATTTTTAAGTATAATCAATAAATCCTATTTCTATTGTAGGACAGCTTTCTTGCTAAGAGTGTAAATTCATTATGGAGAAATTCAATTCAATTCAAGGAGAAATACCACAGTATCATTCATAATTCACAACTATTAGGTAGTGTGTAAATATTCATGTAATATTGTAGCCTACCTACCTCCTTTTGAGACATCTCCAACAATTTATCTAATTGAAATATCTATGCATGAGCCTGAGAGAGGAGCTATCAGTCTCTCAAATCCAGTTTTCCAATGTAAGCAGGGATTCCCTACTGCATAAGTTTTTTGCTATCCGATTATTTATCCACTACTCTAGTCTGATTATTCAATTAATCAATCATCAATTCATCACTTGTCTCGTATATGCAAGTTGTGGATTATAGTTCATCTCAGTCCAATTAGACAATATATTATTGGAGGGTATTCGATAGGAATTACATAAGATGATGCATGTACGTGACGTGTGTCTGAACTGGTTTCAGTTGATCAGTCATCTCTGTGTTAGTGATTGGGATCATTGGGGAAACCCCGATTGGAATAAAAAGTGAGTTCTGGTTTCTGCAAAATATAGAGCACTTTGTGATAGCAAGCTCATAGAAGCTGTTTTCGATGAAGCCAGTTTATTATTCCAGACAGGTGTGTGAGCTCTAAATTTGCAAAGAATACAATCATTCACTCCTCCAGAATGTTGTATTCTTTGCAAATTTAACTAAGTCCGAGCTTGCGCACTTTAGTGAAGTCCACGTTATAAAAGTAGTATTTTATTAACATTGGTGTTGCTATCATTCGACAAAACAGATACCGCTTTCCAGCTTCACAACGTTGCTAGATCGTTTTTCATCAATTTAGAAATATAATTATTTATATAATTAATCATGAGCCATCGTATTTATAAATTTTCATAATTGAGATTTAATATTTTGTTGATTAATTTTATCTCGACATTATCAAAAAACGATCTGGCAACGTTGCAAAGCTGGAAAAGGAGCGCTGTCAATGGTAGAAAATGGAAGCAACACCATTGCTAATTAAATACTGCCATTATATCCTGGACCTCACTGTATGATCAAGAACATCAAGAAAACTCATCATTATAAGACAGGAACAAATTGAATCTTTTTTTAAATGAAATATACCACTATTTTCATTTTTATCTAAGTAGCAAAATAAGAATAAGGATAATGTGATGGAGGTTATAACGTTGCTACAAGACATTCGATTCCAACCGCAGTCGTGGTGTATTGGTAAAGCACTCGGCTTTGAAGCAAAAGATATTAGACTTCAATCCCAAGTTTTTCAACTCTTTTTTGTTTTTAATTTTTTCATTACGATTGAACTTGAATTTCATCAAATAATTATTTAATGTAAAATTTTGCAATCAAGTTAATTAATTATTAGTCTATTATTATTTTTTTAACATCTTTATTGCCCATAAAAACAAAAAAACAAAATAAAAGCTTACAAAAGAAATATTCTAGATTATAATAATATATTATGCTATTTTACAAATAAATTAAAATTACATGGCACCACCCAGCAAGGGCAAAACCCTGACCGCTGAGTGAGAGTAACAGCTGTTTAGACAATATAAAAATTTATTTACTAATAATCAAAGCTACAAAAAATCGAAGTTAACAATAAATTACTAGTAATTATAATATTTGACTGATGTCGAAGAAAAAAATTTGTATCACCCACTTATTTATCTGTTCCATCCTCTGTCTACCCCTCTATTAGAAAGATATTCTGACAATGAATTTGGCATGATATTTATTATTTTTGAGCTAAGATACCCAAATTGTCTTCGCACTATTGTCAAATCTGAATAGTTAATATTATAAATGTTTTGAGATGTAACTCTCAGGTTATACATAGAAACGTTATTATTCACTGTAAATTCCTCCTTCCTCATCCATGCATAATAGAGAAGTTTCTTTATTTAAATTTGACGTACTGTCATCACTTTAAATTCGGCAAATGTTTCACTACTAGAAAAAGCCCTTGGCTTATTAAGAATTGCTTTTATTATCATTTTTTGAAATGTAAAAATTTTATTCATGAAAACATCATACGCTCCTCCCTATACCACTAACCCATGTTGCAGCACCGATTGAACATAGGCAAAGTAAAGGACCCTAAGTAATTTAATGTCTAATATTTTACGGACTTTATAAAAGATAAAGGAAATAAATTTTAAGCGTTTACAAATATATTCTATATGAGGCTCCTACTTAAGGTTACAATCAACCATGATGCCCAGATACTTTATAGATTTTTCATTTTTTAGTTGAGGGCATGCACAGTCCTTCCATTTCTCAAAATCACAATTTGTATGTATTTTTAAATTCATAGCATCATTTGATTGACCAACTATTGTAGGAGAAAATGTAATATATTTAGTTTTTGATGTATTTATACTCAATGTATTAATATCAAGCCATTGTTTAACAATGGATATTACTCTTTCTGCTCTCGAGTACGTCTCTAACCATGAGCGGTCCTTAACTATTACAGCCGTATCGTCAGCAAAGGAAATTATTTTCGAACTATCAATATTTAGTTTAAAGATGTCGTTGATATAGAGTAAAATAAAATCGGGACAAGACGGTACCTTGTGGTAATCCAAAGTCGTTAAGCTTTGTAGTATTTGATTTGTAACTGTTGTTATCAGATATTAATTGTGTCCGATCACTTAAATAATTCAAGGTGGAGTCCTCTAATCCCGTATCTCTCCAATTTTTTTAGTAATTTATTGTGGGGTATGGTATCATAGGCTTTTGCCAGGTCAATCATTATAGATAGGCATTTGTTGTTATTGGAAGACATGGCTTCAGAAACTTCATTTGTATAGGCGGCCAGAGCATCCTCAGTATTTTTGTTACTTTTATTATTAATAGTTAACATTTCCAAAAATATTTAGTATTGTCTCATGGATTGTGGTCTATCCATGTCTGTCATGGATCATTGTAATCTATCTATGTCTGTTTGATTGTTCGTTTGTATGAATTTTTATACTGTATTCATCCTAAAATGAAAGATGTAATTCATCGTACATCGCATATTTCCTGGACCATCTATTGACAATCAGCAACTATGAAAACATTAAATTCATCTTTGAAACACTGATTTAACCTATCTATATTTATATATATTTTTTAATTCAAAGCTTTACTGATAGATATTACTACCAAATGATTGAGAAGAATATGTTTTTGGAATAATAAATGCTGCATGACTAAGCACATAGGAAGTCCGTACCTATTCAGATGTGAATGAAAATATTGATTGTCAGATAAATTTCATGATTCACCAAATAGTCAAGTGTGACATGAGATACATTAACTTTTTGGTGGTACGAAGTTCGCCGGGTAAGCTAGTGAACAATAAAACAGAAGCACACAAAAGTTCTCTATAGTGTGGTCCACGTTATACGGTAATGGCAGTGAATAAAGATAGAAGAATAGAGATACCGATTCTCTGCATTAATTAATTATATTTCTACACTGTCAAAAACATAATTGTCATTGTTGTGGACCTAGAAAGGGATAGTATCACCGGCTTTGTGGAATGATAGACAAGGATAGCAAAACTAAAGTTGATGAAATACTGTCATTATAACGTGGACCTCACTATATATTATTTTCTTGAACTGATAATATCGATATCACCAAAATATCAAAGCTGGAACTAGCTGAGTCGATATATTTATCGATAATGTCAAAGTCAAAATATCGATATTTTAATTTCATCTCGACTTTGAAGAATCGAACTTTGTTCGACTTCGACATTTGAGTTTCTTTTCTTTTCTACGCAAGTGCAAGTGCGGATTGGTTATGGCTGATGAAATAAAAATTTCTGAAACCGGAGAAGGAAACAATGATAAGGCATGATATTTTCATACAATAACTATTAGTTAAATATGTTGTATAATGAGGATCATCAGATTGAGGAATATTATTAGATTTCCTCTTACTGGCTTTACAAGGACTATCTCTTGGGTTTGTAAATTTTGGGGTTATGATTATTGATGTTGACACGTTGTGCATGTATAAAATTACAGCCAAATCTATTATTTGTAATGATTGTTGTCAAAAAAAAAAAACAAAATCCGTGCTCAAGTAAATTGTCATATAGTAATATACCTTACCAATTTTTCTTTTAAAATATTGGTTTTTAAATTTTCACTTTGTACCGCATTTGGAAGGTCCAGTTTGTTGGGTCAGGTTCAGGTCTTATTCACTTTTTTAATTACTCAGTTTTTAGTTATTTCACTGTACTACGGAAGCAGCAAGAATACTATACATTTATCAAATAATTATATTGATTAATCTACACATCTAGCGAAGTTCTAAGTTTTTGTGGCTTAAAGCTGTTTAAATTCTTTGTTTTTATCAGTCAATAACCTATATTGTCAATTATTATATGATAATATGTTCATTTCTACAAAATCTAGCATCTCTAAATCAAGATGACAATTTGGCAAAACCTCTTATTTTAGTTTGATTTCTTTAAAATTTTATTTTCAGGTAATTTAGGTAGGCCTAATCCTAGGTATCATAGTTCCTATATGTCATCTATTGGTATAGACTTGCGTTGTCCATAACGTTACCAAACTTTTTTGAAATATCTTAAATCTAGAATACGAGTATTCACAAAAATATTAGTAGTGTATTACATTGGACATGCAAAGAATCTTGCAAGAGCAATGCTTTAATAATCTACCTTTTGTTTCATCCATTACCGTACCCACACTTGTGTGATCGATGGCGATGCCGTTAGGAAATTCAATTTCAATAGGCCTACATGTAATTACACACAACTATTCAGAGTTGTTTCAATCGAGAGCTTTTTCAATTCGGTTTCTCTTTTATCTTCTGCATTATTGACAGGTTTACACTATTCAAGTACATTGTTCAGTGTAATGGAGGATAGTACAATTTCCCAAATTTCTACATTATAAAGTAAAATTCTTTAATTGTAGGTTTCCACTGAAATGTAGTTGTTAGTTTGTGACACTAATGTGAATTTAAATGAAATGTAAAATGTTTAATTCTTTGACATTTGCCTCTGTTTTATTCCGTCATTTTTAACGAAAACATCAAAACTTTTCAGTAAGTTATTGTAGAGAAATAAGGGTACACTAATGTGGTTAGGGCCAAGCCACACAAAGCGTTTGTTCAGACGTTACATCGGAAAGCTCTCTGATTGGCTGATTATCAGCTGATTCCAACCCTATAAGCCAATCAGAGAGCTTCCTGTTCTGCTGCCGACTCGTCTGAAAATGCCTGAAATAACGCTTGTGTGGTCTCTTCCTTACTGTTTAAGGATAATTGCTACTACTGTACTATCCCATTTTACTCTATGGCACTACTGGTTGACTAAAGTGAAGGAATATAATCACTATTGCTTGTCTACAAAGTCTTACTCATATCAATTTAACTACAAAATCTTAAGAATTTAATTTGCATTTTCTAAAATATGTGTTGATAAAAACATCAATATAGCAACCTTAATATAGTATGAAATGCGCTGAAACTAATTTTATTGTTCTTGGAGCATCTTGTTTTCAATAATCTGACATTTCTCTTTAGAATAAGTGGGTTTTCTTTCAATTGCATAGCTCAACTTTCGATGATTTTGATCACAATGTACAGAGTTCTTTTGGAAAAAGCTAAACAGTCCACCTTATTGAGTATATTAAATTTAGTAGTATTAAATTATAATTCAATACCATTTTATCTTTATCATTGTAAAGCTGCGTTTACACCAAAGTTATTAACAAAATGTTAATAACTTAATCCTTATAGATTCTACTGGATTGAACGAAACTTGACAAACACATAAAAATGTTCATCATGTGTATGATAAGTTATGTTCAATCTAATCGAATTTATAGGGGTTAAGTTATTAACGTTTTGTTAATAATTTTGGTGTAAACGCAGCTTTAGTCTATGATGAAATCTAATCTAGTCCACTAGCGCTGGTCAAACTTAGCCTACATTTGCATGGTATAAATATGCTGGAAATTACTCTTGTCCGCCTATACTCTACACGCTGTCTATAAAATCATTCATTGTAATAGAAGTGTTGAACTACTTGTACAAAAATTTGAATAGAACATTGTTTATTTCCACTATCAGAAATAATTTCAAGTACAGAGTGGCGCGGGAAAACAGGAAATTTTGAAATAAGGTTATTTCCACTAATAAATTCATTAAACTAGTAATTCACTATCAAGAAGTAATATATTTAATTTGCCATTTATGTTTTCATGATCAAATTGTCCAAATATGCCTCTGTTTTCTGTTGGATAAAGTCAAAAATATGTGCACCCATTTAGCGTTCACAGCCTGTTATGAAAAATTCTGGAATGATAGTTCATGATAGCCATTCTTGGAGAATATTTTGTTTACTTCCACATCACAAGTTGAAAACTGGTGTAATGTTGGAAATCGAATAAATAGATAAATGGGAGATTTCGTTTTCATAGTGTTTTATTCAGGTCTTGGATTATCACAGAAAGTTGAAGGTTTATCTTGCATTCTATTAGATACCCTCACAGTTACACATCAAGCTGTCAAAAGAATATCAAATTTATTAATAAAATATTCTCCGTCTTCGGCAACTATCACCAGTTTTATAGAATGCTCTGACAGTTATTGCTGGGTTTCAAACCAGTTCATTGATCCATTAGTCCGTCAAATGGTCGTTTTTCAGGAAACAGCCCCGAAAGAATTTTTCACGTCAACTTCTCAGCTCGTCAAGTCGGTTCAAAATCATGTATCATAATTGGAATTTGAACAAAAGTGAGATACACGGTTTTGAATATAGAAATTAGTCATTTTTCTGTGTATTGAAATATGGACTAAAAAGAATGAATTTTCTATTTTTTTGTTAAAATTCCAGTTATGATACATGATCTTGAACCGCCTTGACGAGCTGAGAAGAATGACCTGAGTACGAGGAGATGTGATCATTCAGTCAAAAGTTATAAGTGTTCAAAGTTTTGATTCTTGACGTATCCTTATGTGTGCCCCCCTATTAGGAAATACTGAAATTAAGTGTATCTAACGTATGATTCTCATAGAACATTTGATTCTCAAGATGATTTCAGCCAATAAATGTTTCTTTTTTGTTAGGAAGGCCTTGAAAAGGTATCGTACAATGAAAATTTGAATTTGGCTGTAGGATATGATTTTCTATTTTTGTGTGTATTCCCCCTCCCCCTCTACGAAATTCGAAAATTCCTAAGAAATCATGTTCAGTATTAATTGTTCTTTCACGTGATGTGTGGTTTTTTATCATAACTAGAGAAAGATCCAAGTTGTATAGGGTAGAAGTGGTAGGTTTGCATGATTTTGAAAGACCCTTGAAAAATACCCCTTTTTTGAAAATTCGTAGCTCCAGAACCAAGAACCGTAGAGTCCTGCGCGACCACTCAATTTATTGGAAATTTTATTATCTTTAATGTTATAGTTTTTTCTCGAAAAACTCAAGGTTCTCGAGATTAAATGGAAAAATTTAAAAATTCCGAAATTTTGGGGTGAAGCCACCCTCTGGCGTATCAGAAAATTTCTGATTCGAATTCAGCGCCCCAAAATACATAAAGAACCGCCGTGAAAAATTCTTTAATTATAATAATATTTATTCATGCATGTACATTTTACATTAAATGTTTCGCATTTGTCAGTTACAATAAAATCATACAATCTGTCAGGTCATCAAAATATCCGTGAATTTTTGAAGTCCAAAAAATAAAGATGACATCATCTTGACTATTATAATATTTCACTAGGTTTATTTCTCACACTGTATATGAGAAAAACTCCAGTAAACTGTTGAAAACATCTCTCTTGTAGCCAATTCCTCATTAGTCTCTTGAATGTTCTTCTATTTGAAGTATCGAGAATTTCCACTGGTAGTGCGTTTAAGATCCTTCGACTGACATGCTCTGGCTTAGCTTCAAAAAATCTTGTTCGATGAGGTTGGAGTCTCAGAATATTCCTTGCTCGTGTATTGTTTTGGGGCTGTTTCTTGAAAAACGACCATTTGACTGGACTACATACAGTAATTAGTAATAGGAATGTGTACTCATCAATAATTAAAACACTTCACTCACATGAGCTTCTTTTTAATTTAATAAAAACAATATAAAAATCTTGAAGTACAAAAATAAAGGGTACTTCAAGATTTTCACATTGTTTTTATTCATCAATAATTGTACAAAATTACTATGAATTGTTGGCCCCACAGTGCTGAAACTGCAACTTCTAAAATTTCCAGTTTCACTGCGTCACCTAGTATAAACGTAGAGTGACTCCTAAATTTTTCTGTTCCAGAAATTTTGACTCATAAAATAAACCTAGAATACGGTACAAAAAGAAACTAGCTTTCATGGAAGAAAGTATCTTGAAGGAACTAGATAGCTATCTGTCGCAGTTCAGTTACTTGGCTGGTTTTCAACCCACAGATGTTGATTCCTTAGTATTCGAAAAATTGAATTCGATTCAACTAGACAAATATCAGCATACCAGACGCTGGTACACTCATATTGCAAGTTTTGGAGTGGACAGATTGAAATTTCGTCACTTTGATATCAAATCTCAAGATTTTCAAGGAGTGCAGTTCTTCGATACTTCTTCGCTAGCTTCCAGTCAAGTAACTGTTGAGGTGATTTTCATAGCTCTTCATCTTGGAATGATTCATTTTGCAAATGCTTTACAGCACGTTTTAACATTCTTGTTATCCATGATTTGTTTTGTTTGGAATGTATTGTTATTCTGAATATGATAATCAAATTACGCATCCTAAAGCAGATATCGTAGGCCTATGTATTTATAAAGAGCAAACTGGGGTCTAACAATAATCTTTGTTCAGCTTATTCATAACTTTTTTCAATAATATCTTTCTTCAATCAATATTCATAGATTACAAACAGTCTGCATTTATCCAAATTCTCCAATACTTTTGAACCAGCACTTGATCCTTAAAACTCTCATTCAACTAAAGCATTGTACATTATAAATATTTTATTTTATCAATATCCATCATTATTTGAAAGTTTGCTATTTATTTGATCTTCTGTAATAACTTTGTAGTAAGCAATAGGGGTTTTTGTAGCGTAGGGCCTAATAAGCTTTAACTGTATTTTCGTCCCAATCATTATAAAATAATTACTTTCTTGCTTTAAAAGGATTTTTATTCAACTTTCAACGGTACAACACCAATTTGACATAGAAAAAGTAAAAATATTGTAGTAATGTACTTATTCAATGTACACTTCCTTTTTTCATCCATTTAGTGTCCAGTTATTTAACCAGCAGAAATTCAAGTAACATTGATCACCTTAATATTACTTGAATACTTTGTTACTTCTACTTATGATAAAATTCATATAAATCTAGGCAGTGTGTGAAGTATAGGTGGACACCATGCTCATTAAGCTACCTGCAGTTGTCATAAAAAACCTTTATTATTATGTTCAATCAGTAAGACTAGACTCACTCAATTCTCACTTGAATCAAGTAAGAATAAAATACTCGGATGAAACTTGAGCTTTAAACAGTGATATGATATAAAACTCAATTTAAGTTTGCAGTATGCACTACCACCTTTAACTCACCCATCAAATAATGTATACTTGGGGTCAAGCCACATGAGTCGTTTTTTCAGTCGGCATGACAGGACAGGAGTCTCCGATTGGCTGGAAAGAAAATTCACTCGATACGCCTACCCAATCAGCCAATCGAAGAGCCCTGTCCTGTCGTGACGACTGGAAAAGCGCCTCGTGTGGCATGACCCTTACATCTACTTTCCCTTTTCTATGTCAAACAACGCATGCTCCTATTTTGATTCTTGGTTTTTCAAAAGTAGCATCCCATTTTTACATAGTGTGTGATTCTAGTTTCATCTTTTAACTCAATTTAATCCAAGATTCGCTTCATATTCTCACAGGATAAAAAAATTCTCGCCTTTCCATATCAAACTTGGTTCTAATTTTTTGTCATTGTCACGCAATTTTTGTTTCGCATGGATCTTGTTGCTGCTTTAATGTTGAATCTTTTTTTGCTGTGAAATGTTAATAGTTTTATACTGAAACACTTGAAAAACATAATTTCTGATTGTATAGTATATGAGAATTAGATCTGTTGCATTGGCTTTATTTATCAATATTTCTTGAAATCTATGATTATTTGTTTCCTGGAGTGATCTTCAAACCCAATTTATTTTTCTGAGACATCTAATAACTACTGTAGTTCAATTGTGATAAAGAACTAGGCAATTGTTTATACTGATAAGTTACAAAATACTAGTATGCCATAAAAACTGCATTCCTCATTATTTATGTACTGACAATATTCATCACAATTAAAGAATAATGCAAAATAATTGAAAACTATGGAATTATAATAGCTTATTTCAACTTTCCAAGCATCAACTTACATGATTCATCATCAAGGCATTGCAAATAACCTGTGGTTAGATGAAAGCTAACTTTGAAAAAAGTAATTGCAAAAAAAAAATTCTGAAGCTTGATGGCTAGTTTTATAATTTACCTAATTGCACATTTCTCTAGAAATGTATAAGTCTTCGATTCAAAGAATCTTGGACTCACTTGTTCTTACTATTTTCAGAGGGCAAAAATGAAAGAAAAGAAAAAAGTTGCCAACCCGGCAACTGGAGTTTCTGAAATGAAGCCATGGCCTTCTTACATACAGGTACGTCAAGTTCATGAACACTCAAATGTTTATAAAGCCGTTAGAATTGAAAAGATGAATGGAATTTCAAGTTTAATTATTGTAGAAATAATAATTAAACAATTCAAGTAGCCCTATTAAAATACTTTATAAGGAATTTCAAGTATTTGACAAAAAACAATTTGTCTTCAATTGAATATTAATTTTTTTCAATTTTGAGATAATATTTGAATTTGTATGAAATACTTATCTCATACTTTTGTATCATTGACGCATAGTATGGGTGCGTACAGACTTATGCACTTTGAACACGCGCTTTTCACTTTTCATCAGCTTAGGCTATGCTATGTAGAAACAGTAAAATACAGATATAATAAGCATAGCATCAGCTGATGAAATGGGCGTGTTTGTGTCGCATAAGTCTTTAAAAAACTAGTAATAAGCATAGAATCAACTGATGAAACGTGAAATGCGCGAGTTCCTGGCGCATACCATAAATGTGTACTCACCTTATGAATAACTTGAAAGATAGACAGACCCATCTAGGAATATATTTAATTGAACCAGTGAAATTATTCTGCTTGTGTTAAATTCTGTTATTGTAGCTGCTGATTGTAAAATTTTAATTTTCTAGGAGAGATTATCTCTATGGGATAAATTGAAGGCTGAGTATGAAGCAGACTTGGCTGCCAAAGCATCTCAGCCCATCACTGTCACTCTACCTGATGGCAAAGAAATCAAGGGCGAATCATGGAAAACTTCTCCCTACGACATTGCCAAAGGCATCAGGTGAGCATTGCTTCACGCAGCAATACTTCATCAATATTGCTAAACTAGTATTGCTGTACATATATACTTGTGCCTTACTTGTGAAGTTTTTTTTCAATTTTTCAATAGAAGCTATTACTTTATACTAGGTTAAGGTACATACTGTAACAAACTTTGTGACTGTTGAATTTTGGAGGAAATAAATTTGAATCGAGTTAAATTAAGCTATATTCCCACACAACAGTGCCAGTGAACAGTGAAAATATAATTCATATAAGCTCTTATGGGATTATTCATACTTGCTCGGCTGGTCTGTATGGGAATAGTTCAATTAGAACTGATGAGAGTTATAAATATGTTCACTGTCACTGTTGTGTAGGAATCAAGCTTTAGGAATGCTTTTAGGAAGCTTAAGCTGCGTTTACACCAAAGTTATAAATAAAATGATGATAAATTAATCGTTATAGATCCTATATTTTGTTAATAACTTTGGTGTAAACCTAGCTTTAGGATGCAACCATAGCAACCGGTATTCAATTTGTTGATTCCTCTTATTCAACCATTCATGTTCAGTTCTAGTTGATTAAAGCATACATTTCTGAAAAGGTCTCTAATTCTAATACAATTTAATCACACAAGCCACATTTATTTATCTAATTGAAAAAAAACATGAAGTGTTTTTTCAGGCGCCAACCCAATCAGCTAATCGGGGAGCTTCCTGCCCTGCCTACTCTGAAAAGGCTTGAAAAAACACTGCATATGGCTTGGCCCTTATTCTGTTTTTAACACCATTAAAAATCGCTTTGTCTTTGAGTCTTGTTCTACATCATCTGAAGCGCATAACTATTCACGAAATGGTTGAATGAATATGTTGGTATTAGTAAGAAATAAGAAGCTGCACACTTTAAAACATGAACTTTATCGTAAAGTTGTAATATGTAAATAAAAATATAAAACTCAGTACCCTTTTCAATTATTTTGTTACAACATGTTTCGGACATTAATTCCATTTTATCAAGAAAATTGCATTAATGTCCATTTTCTTTATAAAATGGCATTAATGTCCGAAACATGTTATAACAAAATAATTTAATTTAATAATTAATTGTTTCAATGTGGAAATTAGTGAAGAATTGGAAAGTCAAACATAACCTTTATTTGGACAATTTATTTAATGAAATTGGGATGAAAAGAAGTTTTGGACTGTAGTCTGTTTCTTTGTCCTTGAGTTGATTGTAAATGTAAAAAAATAAATAAAAGGGTACTGAGATTTATAACATGGCATTAATGTCCGAAACATGTTGTGACAATATAATTTAAAAGGGCACTGAGATTTATATTTAAAGTAGCCCTAAAGAAAAAATATAATAAAAAGTTCTAATAAGTTATAATTACTCATGAGATCGAGTATTGTGTACAGTTAATTTGCAGAATTAAGTTCATTATTCCATGTGTTGAAATATCTTGATCATGATAATGTTAATACTTGATATTTCAATATAAAATATTCCATAATCAGTATTGGCACAGTGTTTGAATTTAATGAGGATTCCTTGTTAAATAATTGATGGAATAATTCCAATGCTTTTGTGAATATTACATTTTTTTCTGTTTCTTCATAAACTAAATTTGATCAGAAGTTATTTACTAATTTATTGTATTCCACTTTCATTTTCCAGCCAAGGATTAGCAGATAATGCGGTCATAGCAAAGGTGAACAATGTTCTGTGGGATCTTGATAGACCTCTGGAAAAAGACAGTAAACTGCAGCTACTGAAATTCGATGATCCTGAAGGTATGCTATTTTTTTTCAATTTCTATATTGCACCAGGTCATTTTCCTATTATAATGGTCTCTGGGACTTATATTAGAAATCTGGCTCATTGATAATGATATAGAATGACACTACCAAGGTGGTTCCGCTACCATCTTGATGTCTTCTAGAAGGGGTTTCCTTCTAAGTAGTTTCAAATATGAAAAAATGTAATAATTTTCTGTAGTTTCATATTTCTACCATTCTAAATTATTTCTCAACTCATTTAAACTGTTCTACTAGTTTTTTATCCTCCTACTAATCCTGCTTATACTTTTTCAGCTAATCTTTTCATTGTCTTCTTTTCACTCTTCTATTATCTCATATTGTAGCTCTTTATCACCCAGAAATTTTAATTGAACGAGCGTTAGCGAGTTCTCACTGTTGACTTACTGAAGGCCAAAGTTGTCCGTCTGTTTGTATGTTCTTCAATAACTTTGATCAATCATTTTGAACACTTTTTATTCATCGAACCTTTTTCATGTCAAGCTCGTTGGACAATGAAATTGATTCACTCCCTCGTCCTTTTTCAGGATATAACAGATAACATTGGATAGGAAGTGCATAAGAAAAGTATTTGTTTTGATTTATCATTTAGTCAGCTGAAGAATTAATTGCATGCAATTACAACAGTTTTCCATTCACTCATAACATCAGCTCTTTTGAAGCTATCAAACAGACAGACCTTCATAAGCTGATACTTGGTTTCAACTGGTTAATATACAGTACAACATAATTCACTTTTACAACAACAAACTAATACTGGTTGAGATATCAATGTGCGGTTTTCGCTATTCATTTTCTCTTGGAAATCTGTGTCGAAATCATGTATTACAAGAACACTTTCTCATTTTAAAAAATTAGTGGATTCATATGAGGGGAAAATGTTGAAGCGACAGAGTAATTTTTAATTTCAAATAGGATCCCCCGCAAAAGATGGATGTGATAGTGAGTTTGAAGTCGGATCAGGCAAATAGCCTAATCCTTGTAGGAAGACGATAACGAAATATGATTCCCAATGAAACTCCTGTCAAATTATTATTCTTGTAAAAGAAATATTTTGCCGTTTTCATAATTTTCACCAACTCTGTATTATTAAAAGTTGCGAGTTTCAAAGATTACATTGCAACAGTAAGTTTTTGGGTGAGTTCTTAAACCCAGGGGGTCACTAGTAAACTAATAATCTTATGGATTTCATTGGTGGGGAGTTCCTGACGGAAGTTCCACTGAATATATAATATAAGCCGTCAATGGGTTTCACGACTGTTATAGATATCAGCCGGGACCGACAATTTAATATAATATTGGTTGTCGATTTCAGCTCAGCAAGTGTTCTGGCATTCGTCTGCTCATATGCTGGGAGAAGCAATGGAGAGGGTGTATGGAGGCTGCTTATGCTATGGACCTCCTATTGAAAGTGGCTTCTACTATGATATGTTCATCGCCGACAAGCAGGTCAACAACTATTCTAAACTATTATTTTCTAGTTCTAAATCTAAAGATCTGAAGATCTACTACATTATAGAACTTGTAAATTTTCAATCCCAGACTGTTTCAAGTTGGAAAAATTATTGTTGCATGAAACAATTAACATTCAACATACTTATTCAACGAGAGATATTGGGTTGATTGAATAAAAACTAGAATCTAGTAACTATCATCTAGACATTAGTTCTAACTATACAAATAAGATTATACGGCTTACTAGAATCCTAGCATTTGTTTTAAAATGACTTGGAATTAGCAATTCCTAGCTTTTATTCAATCATGCAACCTCTCTTCACTTAACACTAGACTGGCTATCTAGAAAAAATATAATTTTCTGATAGTTGCAAATCTCTACCGCTGTTTAGTTTGATAGTTTATTATTTTTGAAGGGACGGATTCAAGGATCCAGAGGTTCAAAGAACCCCACACGTCAACCGAAGCTTATTGTGTTCCCAAGTAGTATGTTAGTCAGGCAAACCAATACCTGTGTCCTTTACAAGAACCAGGAGTTTTTCCCTATGCCAACATCCCATTCATCACCTGGTTGCTTGTCGCAATCCAGTGTGATATGCTTGGCAGTCTCTTCAGACTTGGTCCTCGTAACCTACGTGAGTTCCACTCCTGGCCTTCTTTGAAGGTCCTTCCGCTGAGGAAGGGGTCGCCAAGTTGCCTCTAGGGCGCCTGGCTACCCTTGACTCAGTCACTTAACCCACATTTGTGCCTGGAGTTTCACCCATATCTGGTCTCTTGGGTTTTTTTATTTTTGTCCTTCCGAAACTTTGCATGGTCAGAAGCCTCACCTCTCCCAATAAGTTTTGCCTGAATGGCCAACCTTTTGAGCAGTAGTGAGTTTTGGCCTCTCCACCCACAAACTCGTGACCTACGTCAGTTCTACTCCTGTCCTTTTTGTAGGTCCTTCCGCTGAGGGATGGAACGCTAAATTGCCTCTAGGGCACCTGGTCACCCTCGACTCAGCCTCTTGACCTACATTTGTGCCTGGAGTTTTACCCATCTCCGGTCTCTTGGGTTTTCTTTTTGCCCCTCCGAAACTGCCCTGGTGGGGCAGATCCCGTGGGTTTGAAGGCAAGGCAACTTCTGGAGTTGCCTTGGGGTTTGGTTTCTTCATGTGGTTCCCAAGAACAGCTAGGGAAGTGGAGTCGACCCAGACAGAGTCCCACATATCCAGGCAAGGCTAAATACTACAGGAGGGCACCTGGTAGGCACCGTTAGAGACACCATTTAAAAGTACCACTCATCAGCACGGTTCACATCACACCTTGGGTTGGCCTAAGAAGAAGTAAGAATATGGATAGGAAGGCAGACAGATAGAAAAAGAAATAAAGAATGGCACAAAGCTAAGTCAATGGAAAAAGTGTCATTCTAGAAATGAAAAGTTCCAAAGCATATTGAGAAGGAGAAGAAGGGTTTTGGAAGAAGGTCTTTGGAAAGGGGGTCCCTTTTACTCGCCTCCTACGACAAGCAGGGATACTGTGGGTGAATTTTGGTTTTCAACTCATTCTTGAGTACATTGTTCGACTCAAAGCTCCTCCAACCTACAGGGGGCGAAAAATAGTGATAGAGTAGTGTAGTATCATAGAGAAACAATAGCGTAAGTAGATATCCCATGGTTTAGGGAATTTATGTCGCAACTTTTACTGTTATCTCAAGCCGATTACTGTCAATTATTGTCAATTTTCACTGTTTTGTTGGGGTGATAGTGTTTAAACGGCACAATTTGAGAGACTACCAGCGTCACACAGCTGCATAGGAAAGAACTATGTGAACTATCGGCTTGGGATAACAGTAAAACCTGCGACATAAACGCCCTATACCATGGAATATCTATGCTATCGTTTGTCTATGGTAGTATTCAAGGATGGCAGAGTTTGTCAGCGACGATTGAGAAAATCTTCAGTATTTCAGTAATGTGGAACACAGTAATCATTTCAGTGTATACATCTAATATTGAAGGGAAATCATTCATCGTTGTATTGCAAATATTAAGATTGATAATAATCTTTTCTAATAGAAGTTTCAATTCTCTGTATTGTGTGTTTGTATTTGGAAACAATTCAATTATAATTTCTAGGTATCGAATGCTGATTTTCCATGTCTGGAAAATGTTGTAAAAACCATTACAAAAGAGAAGCAGCCTTTCGAACGGCTTGAGGTTAAGAAGGAACATCTGCTGGAAATGTTCAAGGTAAGATTCTTCATTGAACTCTTTTTTTGTAAAATTACTGGTATAGTTTCTCAGAATTGGGATCTTTTAGTTGCTGATTCGAAATGCATTGGTTTTCCTAATGAGATTGGACTCTGGACACAGAATACATACAGAATGGAAAGTATCAATCCAAACAATGCATTTTACATCATGCCAAGACTTGAGTGCACCAAGACCACTTCACATGACTGCGCCATCTTGTTAGAAATTGAAACTACCGCTATCTAGGTCTTTTGAACGGGTCGCGGCAGTGAACGAGACCGATTGACCCGGATCAGTAAAGTGATCCGAACTTCCCATCTCTACTACTATAGTGAAGTCCACGTTATAATGGCAGTGGATAAAGATAGAAGAATAGCGATGCCGATTCTCTGCATTAATTAATTATATTTCTACACTGTTAAAAACATAATTGTCATCGTTGTGGACTTAGAAAAGGATAGTACCACGGGCTTTGTCGAATGATGGACAAGGATAGCAAAACCAAAGTTGATCAAATACTGTCATTATAACGTGGACCTCACTATATTAAAATGCTGAACTTTCTTTCAAGATGGCAAATTTTGGCGTCAGGATACTAGCCGGCTTTCCATTCTGTATTGTATTCTGTACTCTGGATGTGTAGACTCTCGTTTGAATAGGGATAATATGAATCGAAAGATTCTATATCGTGAAAGTTTACCGTACAACGATGCTATAGTGAGGTCCACGTTATAATGGCAGTAGATAAAGATAGGAGAATAGCGATGCCGATTCTCTGCATTGATTAATTATATTTCTACACTGTCAAAAACATAATTGGCATCGTTGTGGACCTAGAAATGGATAGTACCATCGGCTTTGTCGAATGATAGACAAGGATAGCAAAACCAAAGTTGATAAAATACTGTCATTATAACGTGGACCTCACTATAGCGAAGTCATACATGAAGAGCTAGTATTGAAGAACTAGATAATTCTATGTCGTGGAGGTTGACTGAACAACGATGTTTCCGAAGTCATACTAGCTACATGAAGGGCTACATGTGACTTTCTATCAACTGAGAAATTTCGACTTCTGATGATGTTCTTGAAGTCGTGCATGGTAGACTGATTGATTTTTCCAAAGTAGAATTGTATGAAGAGCAATAATAAGGCAAGGAAAGTAGTGTGAGTGTCCCATACCAGATTTTGTATTGTTATTTTTGTCCCAATAAACTTCTATCAATTTCATGGTAAAAGTTTCTTAAGGTGCGTACAGACTTTCGCTCTGCTCCGCAACCGAACGTCACTCCAGCAGAGCGATTGATGATCGACCGGTGAGCAACAGTGGTTCGACCGGGGAACGCGAGAAGATCTAACATCTTCCGTAACGTTCATGATGGATGCGTGTGCGGTGCGACTGTGGTTCGATGGTGGTACGAGGGCGGTACGAGGGAGGAGCGTGCTCGGTGCGGGTTGGAAGCGCGAATATGTGTACGCAGCTTTATATATGAATAAAAGATCAATTAATATTTCTTACATAAATTATCAATATTTTTTGTAATTTCAAATCGTATAAACTTTTTTGACATGACGTAAATCTAATAAAATTCTTCTTCTTCTGTTTTTTCCAGTATAATGAATTCAAAGTGAGAATTCTGAATGAGAAAGTGACAACTCCAACCACTACAGTCTACCGATGCGGTCCTCTGATTGATCTGTGCAGGGGACCACATGTTCGCAATACTGGAAAGATTAAATCATTCAAAGTTACTAAGGTATAATTCACTTGAATCTGTTATAATATTATATAATCTAATTGACCGAGTGAAGAGAGGTCTAAGATTCAAGTCGACGGTTTGGCATTTCTCTTTATGTTTAAATGTTTATATGTTGCACATTTACAGCGAAACGCGGCAATAGATTTTCATGAAATTTGACAGGTATGTTCCGTTTTGAATTTCGTGTCGACCTATACATAAGGTTTTTTTCTTAATTTTGCATTTTAAGGATAATACAAAAGGAAGAGGAGTTTCCTTCGAACACCAATATTACCGCAAAAATCAGACTATAGAATTATTCATCATAAATCAGCTGTCTAGTGGACTTTAATACTACCCGTTCAAAAACATCGAACATTTTGAAAATGTATCTTTCCATCAACGTTAGTAGCTAGACAGTTGTCTACTAACTTTGTCTTTCCATAAGCTGAGGCCATGATTCTAGTTTGGAGTTATTGATAGAAAACATTTTTTTTACAATTTTCTTTTTTAATCTGATGATTAAAATTGCAACAAATATTATTGAAAAGAAATTTATTTCTAAAATCATGAAAAGTGAGAAATGAAGTTTGTAGGAAATCAGCGTTATGGAGTTTATTTTGTTAATTTCAACACACCGATTTTTCGCCTACACGACAACACAGAATGTTCTCTGATGGGTTGATTGGATTGGCGTATCGACGGCAGCCAGACCTGATAACAGCGCTCACACTCACATTCCAGGACGACACGTCACGGTACCATAGGACAGAAAGCTCTATGTTTATTTAGGGTTTTTTTCTAGACATTTTAAATTGATAATTATTTATTGATTTTTGAGAAAACATAACAACAGGTCAATGTAACTTACTGAGCGCGAGGTCTAGCCTGCTGTTCACAGAACTACTAGTATTATTATGTTATAAATTCTCAATAATTCAAAATAATAATATTCTTGACACTGGCAATGTAAAGTTGAATTACTTAATCGCTTAGTGATGAATAGTATTTATATTGATAGATAATTATAGTTCTAGCTTAGTTGCATCTTTCATGGTGAGTTTTAGTTAGGTGTAGTTGAATAAGCCATATATCAAATTAACCTAATAACTTTTCTCTATAGGGCTACTAAAATTATTGAAACACAGCCAATGTATCAAGTACCCTTTTTCATTTTATCAAATCACTCTTACACTTAAAATTGCTCTAATGAGTTGAAACTAGTTGTGATTTGATATAATAAAAATGGTTGCTGGATAACTTTTATTGATTTATTTAAAATATCTGGTGTTTTCATTCAGTTTCAATTTGAATGTGTGTTTTAGAACTCAGCCACATACTGGGAAGGAAATGTTGCGGCGGAGTCACTGCAGAGAGTCTATGGAATTGCGTTTCCTGACACCAAGCAGATGAAGGAGTGGGAGAAATTCCAGGAAGAGGCTGCTCGACGTGATCATCGGAAACTGGGAAGGGTGAGTTATCTCCCTGAATTGATTTTACTGTACTGGTCATTGATCTATTTAGATATTTGAACATATAGTGACCTCTTTGTTTGACAAAATTACATTGCAAACAATTGAACCATTCCTACATGCAATTTTTTCTATGTATAACCACAGATTATTGTCTGTGATAGGCGTATAACTTTGATTTCTCTTAATTTTCTCTGTATATTGTGAATTCTGTACTCATGAGTAAATAACATAATATATTTGAATCGATACAAGACGAATCTTGATAGCAATAGTTTTCAATGAAAGTATGAGGAGATTTTGAATGAATTCGATAAGCAATTTCTCTAGTTATAAGTATTGTTAGTGATACTCAACTTAAATTTCTGTGATTGGATTCCATAAGGTGCGTACAGACTTTTGCTCTGCTCCGCAATCGAACGTCACTCGAGCAGATCGATAGATGATCGCAGGTGGAGCAAGAGTGGAACGCGAGAAGAGCGTGTTACAGAGCTCGACTTGGCAAGTTCCTAGGTCGAACTAACCAATAGTTGCGTTGCGCATGCGCGGTTGATGTTTTTTTTGGATCAGTTACGATCTCTGAAGAAGTCAAACACCCTACCACGCATTTCACCTTTCAAAACATTGACAGACATAGCTTTTTCTGTGATAAAACATGAAAAAAAAATGCAACAAACATAGTAATTATCATCAATTTATTATATAAACATAAAGCATTATTATGCTACCCAGTAATTCCCTGTTGAGAATATTTTCTTTAGTTTTGTCACGCGATCAGCTGGATTGATCGTTTCACATTTGTGAGGTTAGGTTGTAGCGAAGTCAACAATACGTCAAGCGCGCGATCATCTTTTGAACCTCTAGCGCTCCCTTGCGTAACTTCTGGCGTAACGTTGCATGATCGGAGCGAGTGCGGAGCGTGTTCGAGGCGCGTATATCTGTACGCACCTTTATGATTTGAAAAGTAATCATGACAAGAAGTTATGATATTAGTAGAATTGGTGTACGATAGTTTTGGGCTATGCCAGTTGTCTTCTCCCAATCATAGTATAATATAATATAATGATTATTAATAGCCTAAATGAAATGAATAAAATATTGTAAATGAATAGTTTCTCATTCTTTTTCAAATGAAAATAAAAACTTGTTGCCTTGTAGTAAATTCTAGTAATTACTTCAATTAATAAATTGTAGAAATTACCATTATAGTAATTCATGTATTATAATCATGAACTGACTATTCATTCATAAATCATAAATAATGTAATCATGAATAATCTATATCATTGATATGAAAAATGTTTTAAGCTCTACCACATCCAAGTACTTGGCGATTTCAAGTACCCCGCTTTTTCAAATGGACAATAGACTTTCGATAACCATTAAGGCTGTGCAAAGGCTAAAAAAAACTAATGAAATGAAACTAAATGAAATAAATCTAAAAAACTAAAAACTAATGGTGATATTTTTAAAAGTTTTTCAATTTGTATATTATCAAGCTATCAAAATGAATAAGTTTTCTCAGGAAAACATTTTTTCCCGATCATTACTTTTTGAGATATAAGCGCCTAAAGTTTAAAGTTTTTGCTCAGCCTTAATGCTCACTAGTACGCTAATCTCTGATGATCCTAATTTCTCAACTGATTGATATCAATCGGTTTACTATTTAAACTCTCATGTGATTTAATTATTCAATTATTATTAACAGTAGACTTTTTAGTAACTTGCTTACTGGTTAATGAATCTCTGATATTACTAATTTCCCAGCTAATTTTTATCAATATTTTCTTTTAAATCCTTGTGTAATTTACTTATTTCATTCTATAAATGTTATTGCAGGAGCAAGAGCTTTTCTTTTTCCATGAGTTGAGTCCTGGCTCGTGCTTCTTCCACCCAAGAGGGGCGCACATCTACAATAAGCTGATCGAATTCATCAGATCAGAATACAGGAAGAGAGGCTTCCAGGAGGTGGTCACACCCAACATCTACAATGCTAAGCTGTGGCAAACTTCAGGTCACTGGCAGCATTATGCTGTGAGTATTGGCAATTATTATCAGATTTTTATCAATCTTAAGATGCTGAATAAGTAATCGGTTCGTCTTCTTCTCCATCCAACTCATTTGTGCCTGTTGAGGTACCGCCTTCTCCTGATATCCCGGTCAGATAGCCATTCTCCTCATTTCACTAACTGTTTTTCCTCTAACAGCTCCAATCATCTGTACATTGTCCGACCATGTCTTTCTCGGTCATCCTCTAACTCTTGTACCACCCGGCACGGCTTCCATAATTCTTCTAACTCCACGTTCATCATCCATTCCCAACAAGTCCAAACCATTTCATCTGTCTTTCTCTAATAATCGCCGAATTGCTTTCCTATCCAATTCGTTCACTTCCCACTCTATCACTTAGATTGTCTTCTCTTATCACTCTATCTCTTAGTATTTCATCTCTACAGCTATAATATTAGAGGTGTGCTTTTCAATCATTGGCCAATTCTCCGCACTATACTAGAGAGTTGGCTTGTAAACAGCTTCATAAATCTGCATTTTAGTCTTCTCCCTCATTTATTTGGAAACATATGTTTGTGGCTTTATTTACTCTATTAATAGATTTGTAAATTTGCAACATTGTAAAGTTTTAGCATAGAGAAACAATAGCATAAGTAGATATCCCATGGCATAGGGCGTTTATGTCGCAACTTTTACTGTTATCTCAAGCCGATAGTCCAGGTAGTTCTTTCCTGCGAAGCTTTATGTCGCTGGTAGTCTCTCATATTGTGCCGTTCATACTCTCTTACCCGGTCAAAACAGTAAAAATCAACAATAATCGACAGTAATCGGCTTGGGATAACAGTAAAAGTTGCGACATAAACGCCCTATACCATGGATATCTACTTACGCTATTGTATCACCAAGCCGCGCCACCTCAGGTGTGCTTAGCCTTAGCTTAATCTGATGCACTATATTTTTAAGAAAATTATCCAACAATCAGTATTTACATTTATATCTCAATATGGACTTCCTATGTGCTTAGTTAGTTGTGCAGCAGTTTGTATTTTTAGTTATAGTTGAATGCAGCTTGCTGGGAATTGAATAGTATATCTCCTTGCTGCTGATTTTTCCGTGCATATTCTAAATTTACAGCATTTTGAGTTTAGACCCAAGTTTGGACGTCGTTCGTACCGCGGTATTATTATTAGAATCAGTAGAAAGACAATAGAAAACAGATCTACCGACGGCAGTTGGATGACGCAATGATTATAACAGCTGATTTTTATTTCTGTGTGTGGCCAGCTCACAAATCTTCTCCCATAAGGATTACATGTAAACTATGAAGGACCGTAGGAAAGATTCCTGAAGTCGGATTATAAATTTTATAGGCCTTAAACCTAGTCCTGAACATAACGAACACAACTAAAAAATAATCAAATCATCATCAAATTCAGTGCACACAAAAAAGTTGAATTTAAACATTTGAGGCTCGATTTTTATTTATATAGATTTATATCAATCTTAAGATGCTGAATAAGTAATGAATTTGTCTTCTCCTTCATCCAACCTATTCGTGCCTGTTGAGGCGCCGCCTTCTCCAGATATCCCGGTCCCTAGCCATTCTCCTCATTTCACCAACTGTCTTTCCTCTTAAAGCTCCAATATTCTCTACATTGTCCGACCATATCTTTCTCGGCCTAATGTCTTTCTCGGTCGTCCTCTACCTCTTGTACCACCTGGCACAGTCTCCATAATTCTTCTAACTCCACGTTCATCATCCATTCCCACCAAATGTCCAAACCATTTTATCTGTCTTTCTTCAATAATCGCCTGAATTGCTTTCCTATTCAATTCGTTAACTTCTCACTCTATCCCTTCTCATTATCCCCTTCCATTTCCTTAAATATTTCATCTCTGCAGTTATAATTTTTGAGGTATGCCTTCCAATCATTGGCCAATTCTCCGCACTATACTAGAGAGTTGGCTTGTAAACAGCTTCATAAATCTGCATTTTAGTCTTCTCCTCATTTATTTGGAAATATATGTTTGTGGCTTTATTTAATCTATTAATGGATTTGTAAATTTGCAACATTGTAAATCTTTAGTTTGAAATTACCCTATCTGCTATTTTTATGTTTGTCTTTATCTCACATTCGATTCTTATTACTTAGATTCTTATTCTTCTGATTTAATTATGGAATGTAAACTTATTCAAATTAGTGGTTTTGACAATTATTGCAAGTCGTTTTCATTCAATGACTTTTGTTTCTTCAATGCTGTTGAAACTTTATTTCTTATAAAAATATCAGTAAAACACGTTCTATATTAAATTTAAATGAGTGGCTATGACTAAATCCAATATTTTTCATTCAATATGGATAAGTATCACAGCATCACCCTTCCACAACAACAAATAGAGTTGAAAAACATTCAGTTGATATCGGCTCTGGTACAACCCCCAATAATATTCTATTTATTATCAAATAAATAAATTATATTTTCTTTTTTTCAGGAAAACATGTTCTCATTTGATGTAGAGAAAGAAATGTTTGCCTTGAAGCCAATGAACTGTCCTGGACATTGGTGAGTGATATAGTTTTTCAAGTATATTGAAAATATAATAATTGTCGAATTATTTATAATTTATTTGTCTATTCTATCAACCATTCTTCATCTTGGTATTTACATCATTTGCTCATTTTCAAATTATATTACCCATGAAACTACAAAACAACGAAAAATATATTGTAGCGAATTATAGATTAGATTGAATTTGTGTAGTTAATAGCTTCTTTGGTTATGTGTTTGAATCTCATCCTGCCTGACGTTTGTTATTTCAAGCTGGATTTCCACACACCAGTAACAAGCAAAAGTGACCGGAACAGTGAAAATATTATTTCGATGGGTACTGATTGGACTGTTCCCACTCAGTACAGTCTAGTGAGTATGAATAATCCCATTTGAAGTTATGGGAATATCTGTACCGGGCACGTTTCAATAATTCATCATAATGATAATAATATATGGGAATTCAACTTGATTTTGCACTACATCACTGATTCGTCTTGATCTTATGAGGATAAAAATTATATGAAATGTATTCATGCCTTTCACATTTTCTGGCTAAACTTCTATTGTTTACAAGTCTTATGTCTTCATTATCTCTGCTTTTATTTAATGAACTATCAATTGTTATGAAATCATTCACAGCTCACCTGATTGTACAAATTTAAATTGGTCTGGGCAGTTTTGATCGATTCATGGTCAATATTCTTTATTACATTTTCTTCAAGAACTGAAATGGTGTCACAGGTAATTATCGTATCAATTTTACTACAAATAGTGTGGTAACTCAAAATGTATGAATTCAGGGCTACTTATTTTTATTTATGAAATAGAATTATAGTACCCTTTTCTTGAAATTAATAAAATAATATATTAAAAATACAAATTATAATTATTTTGTATTCTCAATCTATCATTTCAATAAAGGGTACTATAATTATATTTTACAAATAAGTGTGGTAACTATTTATCATGAAGTATGATTATTGTTGAGTAGTGTAGCGTTTGGAGGCTTTTACCAAAAGCATATTAATGAATAAAACACCAGAATATTGTCTGATATCACGAATCAGATAAAAATTTGATATCAGACAATATTCTAGTTTTTTCATAATGGATAATATTTTATCCATTCTAGTGTCTTATGTATTCTCGCCTAATACAGTATCATAAATAAAAAAATATTATTTTCAGTTTGATGTTCGATCACAGACCGCGTTCATGGCGTGAACTGCCACTGAGGCTGGCTGACTTCGGAGTGCTCCATCGTAACGAGCTCTCTGGTGCTTTGACCGGCCTGACAAGGGTGCGAAGGTTCCAACAGGATGACGCGCATATCTTCTGCACCGTCGGACAAGTAAACGAATTTCTCTGTTTTAAATATTAGGCTAGTCGCACACCAGTTAGTCAAGACAAGACAAGTCATGATCGGACAAGTTTAGTCACAATACTTCACATAGTTGCTTATGACGCAACTCACACTGATTAGTCATTGCAATTATACATGTCTTCATAAGCAACTATTTCAATGACGCAAAATCAGTTCATATCAATTTCACCAACAAGAGGGCTCAACCCATACCAATAACCATTAACAATCAAATAGTTCCATTTTCCAATGATGCCAGGTACCTAGGTATGACTTTAGATGCAAAGCTTCGCTGGAAGGTCCATGTTAAGAAGAAGAGAGAAGAGCTGGGAATAAAATACAAGAGACTCTGGTGGCTGATTGGAAGGAACTCCATCCTGTCAATTCCAAACAAAGTACTCCTGTATAAGCAGATTCTAAAGCCAGTATGGACGTATGATATACAACTTTGGGGGTGTACCAAAGACAGTAACATCAAAGTCATACAACGCTTCCAAAACAAGGTGCTGAGAAACATTGCTGATGCTCCTTGGTACGTCAGAAACAGCGACCTTCACAGAGACCTGCGAGTCGACCTGGTTTGCAGCGAAATCCAGAGGCATGCAGAGAAACACGAGGCTCGACTCCACCAACACGACAACATTAAAGCAATCCAGCTGCTGGAAAATGAAGGATTGGTGAGGAGGCTGAAAAGGAAGAAGCCATTTGAACTGGTCTAGTGCTGATTCAAGTGTCTTGTGTCCAGTGAAAAGCAGAGCAGTGGAAATGAGTGAAACCCACCTGTACAGTAGTACAGTCATAAGTAGTGTACTAATAATATTAGAATTTGAATAGGAGACCCTATGGAGGATTCTCTTGTATGAAGTATTTATTAGTATTATAGGACAGAAAAAAGTTGCTCATTAGTCCCTAAGTCCCTAGACTAGATAGCAATGTATCGTTGAATATATAAAAAAAATAATAATAATAAGCAACTATGTGAAGTATTGTGACTAAACTTGTCCGATCATGTCTTGTCTTGACTAACCGGTGTACGCCCCAGCCTTATACTTGATAATATATTGAAAGGATTTAGGGAAGGTATAGGTAATTTTTAAAATAATATGATTAACGATAAATATGGTGTAAATCATCACATGCAATTATCAAATGAAATGGGAAAGTAGACAATTTCTCACGATATTTTTTTTGTTCTAGCTTGTAGGGCATGATTGAATTTTGGAAGTGAGTAGGCCAATACATAAATAATCATCATTGAAAATTCTACTGAGTCACTGTCGATGTTGTAAGAACCGTTCCATAATGAAATAAAAACACACATACAGTTTTATTTGTACAGGACCATGGTTTCGTGACCACACACGTCACATTCTCAAGCTGACTAAAGTTACCAAATAAAACTGTAGAATTTGACGATATATGTGTGTTTTTATTTCATTAATCATCATTGAATTAAAAACCCAAGTAAATGCTCTAAAAACCACAAAACTTCTGCTACTGCAATCTGCAAATATCAATCCCAGTGTGTGCAGCTACAAGAAAATACGATATCAGCTACTATTCAAAAATGATTTGCCATTTACAGCATTTAACTTGAGATATCAGTTGAATAATAATTATTTATTGATTAGCATTTGAGCATATTCAATTACTCATTAGTTTCCATCTGTATACATGAATTCTTCCATACTTATTTTCAGAGTGCTGTTTTTATATTGAAATGTAGAAACCATTTTTTTGAATCAATCAGTATTCAACTCCAATCCATAGTTTTGATTGCTGTCTCTCTTACAGATCGGTCAAGAAATTACTGGTGCCTTGGACTTCCTGAGGAGTGTCTATTCAGTTTTCGGTTTCTCATTTAAACTGTGTCTTTCGACTCGACCTGACAAATACATGGGGAAAATTGAAGATTGGAATGAGGCTGAAAAGGTAACTATTATTACTATAACTATTTATTAGAATAACTATTTTATTGAAGCTTACCTTCATAATATTTTATCAGTAGTTCATCAAGTAGTATCAGTTGTATAGATGAAGTTACTTATTTTTGTAGCCTGTAAGCTCGTCTTATGTTTTTATTCACTGCACTTGTTCCTGCCATTGTAAATTTTAAATCTCTTCATTCTTTTTTATCGAATAGTTTAATCTTATTCGACTTGAAAAATATTATTCTCCAATTCCACTTTAGTCGTCGATTCCTGCTATGTCATCAATAAAACGTTCAAAATATTTCAACAATGCATCAGATTAGCCTATGAGGCCGGCCACTAACGACAGTACAAGGTGCGTGCAACGTGCATATCTTCGAACGAAAAAACGCGAAAGGCTTAAAATGGAAAACTGTTGTTTGATAGCAGCTTCTAACATAAAATAAACCAATTATTATAAAAAAATACAAATGAGGCCGTGTACCGAAAAAGGGCACATGGAGCAAAATTGTGTTTTGAGAAAATCGAATTTAAGTTTTTAGTTTGGATAGAACAATGTATTCTATAATAGAATTAAACATTCTGTTAGTACCAAATCAAAACTCATTATATTGATATCATGTTGATCAAGAATGATACATGATTATATTTCTAATTTATTCCAAAAAATATGTTTGAAAAGTTGCTTGTGTGTGCCCTTTTCCCAAAGACAAATTTATTCTGTACAAATTTGAGTTTGATCAACTAGAAAACATGCTATTCAATGCTAAATGCTATATTTCTCTTCAATTAAAAAGTCATATATACATATTTAAAATGTTTTCAAATCATTTTATCAAAATATATGTTGAAAAAAATCAATATTGAAATATGCATATAGCAGGTTGCATAGGTTTCAATCATTCTGTACTTAAATAGTTCTCAATCCAGTCTTTGTTTTCATTATTGAGGAATCTAAACTTCTTGTTTTATCTTTGTAATAGCCTAACATATTTCATGATACTGAACTTGGTTGACTCTGATGAAGGTTTTGACAGAAACATAGGGAGCAATAATCTCACTGACCACCAAATCCCTCCTTGACACAGCTGTTTATAAACAGTTGTACCAACATCAGTTTACAAAGATTTTTGTTTGAGATTTTCAGGTTATATGCAGATTAAGATGGCCGATCTAATAAAGCAATCTCCGGAAAAAGGGCATATAGTTAGTTCTATGTGCCCTTTTCCCGTATACCGCCTCAAATTATAATCATTTGAAATGAATTTATCTTCATCATCATCATCCGTGGCGCTACAACGCACCAGAGGTCTTGGCCTCCTCCAGTATTCGCCTCCATTCGTCTCTGTCCTCCGCCCTCGCTTTCCAACCTCTGGCTCCAATCACTTGTGCGTCCTTGTCAACACCGTCCATCCAGCGCAGACTCGGCCTTCCTGGTCTTCGTCTCCCTTCCATCCTTTACAGCATGAGTCTTCTTGGTGGTTATGTCTCATCTTCCCGAATAAGGTGGCCAGCCCATCGCAGTCTACCAATTTTGATCATTTTAACCACATCAGGTTCACGATATACTTGGTAGAGCTCCTCATTCTTCCTCCTCCGCCAGGTCTCATCCACTTTTATTCCACCACAGATGCTTCGCAGTACCCTCCTCTCAAAAACTTTGAGTTGGCTCTCGTCTTTTTTGGACAGTGTCCATGTTTCACTGCCATACATGAGTACTGGCAGGATTAGAGAGCGATATATTTTAAACTTTGTAGCTCTGCTTAGCACTTTGTTTTTATATACTTGGAGAGACCATAGAAGCATCTGCTGGACAGAAGAATTCTCCTTTCCACCTCATTTGTTGTTTCGTTTTTACCATCAACGAGGGAGCCCAGGTATACAAAATCATCTTTAACCTCAAAACAGTTATCATCCATCTGATGAAGCCTCTCCCCGATGTTGTGGTTCGTTGATGTGACCATTACCTTTGTTTTGTTTTCATTTATGTGGAGGCCCATTTGCAATGCTGCATTTTTAATATTTTTAAAGGCTTCCTTCATATCATTCACCAATCTTCCAATGATATCAATAAATGAATTTATCTTCAGTGAAGAAAAACTCTATAACAAAAAATCTAAGATACAAAAACCTAACCTCGAAATATCTTGTTCGAAGCCTTTCGTCGATGACACACAATTGTTTGTCGTATATGTTTGTTCACACAAAACATGGCCTGTCGTTAGAAACTGGCCTCAGACAATACCACAAGCCCATATGAGGATCCTCCTTCAAACTGTTTATGTATATCTGTTGTACTCTGTATACAAAAAAGAAAAGAATACAATTTCAATATATGCTTAATTTATGCTCACCGTATCTCGATATAATGTAAGTTTCCTAAGCTTGGTATTTAGTTTAAATTGTTGTCTCTTTTGGTATTGTTTTTAGCAATTGGCGAACAGTCTGGATAAGTTTGGAGAGCCGTGGAGTGAGAATCCAGGTGATGGCGCTTTCTATGGGCCAAAAATCGACATCACCATCATGGACGCCCTGAGACGCAACCACCAGTGCGCCACCATACAATTGGACTTCCAGCTGCCCACTCGCTTCAACTTGTCCTACATCGGGTCAGCTCATTTACTTATTTGATACAAACATTTTTTAGACAAACATTATATTATACAAACATTTTTCTGACAATCATTATTTGATACAAACCTTTTTTAGACAAACATTTGATACAAACATTTTTTGATACAAAGGCTTACAGATAAATTTCTATTGAAAAATACTCGATCGCGAGTGCATCCTAAACTGAAAGATAAACATCGACCTGACAGTTCTGCTCGTAACCCAAGGGCCAAGCCACACAAAGCGTTTTTTCAGGTGTTTCAATCATAATTCGCTCATGGAATACTTGTAATCGATGATTCGAGGTTATTGATCAGGGTGTAACCCGTTCGTTCGTTCGTTTCAGTGTCCAGGTCAGACCACTTATTATTTAAACCATAACATAAATTCAACAAAGCATTAACAATATCAATAAAGTGAGTAGAAAAATTTATAAACCAGTCTATATACTGGATTTCCAGTGTGTAGCCACCTTTACGGCTTTGTCATTGGCTGTTATCAAATCATGAGGAGTGCATGTCACTTAAAGTATCCCGCAGACCATTAAATGCTCCGGATCCTGTCTCACTCCACACTCACATAGGGCGTTCCCGCCAGGAAGTATTCCCCATTTCAACATATTGGTCTTACATCTGGGTACTCCGGTTCTCATTCTATTGAGAGTCCTCCAAATCGTGTAGTCCAGATTATGTCCAGCGCTTATTCTTTCATATGGCGCTATTTGATATTGATGGTTCAGCACATTTCTCCATCTGTTTAAGCGGTGTAACCCGTAATCAAATCAAATCAATTTTTTGCCACAGACAAACACTTTACAATTTGTATCGGCCACGTCAATATTACAAACTATATTAGATATCATACAACAAAATAACAATTACATAAAAATCTAGATAGACTCCATGTTAACATTGAAATATTCATCCACACTGTAAAAACAATTCTTTATAAAAAAATTATGGATTCTTAGTTTAAATGAATGCCCTTATGTAAAAGAAGGGTATACTAATACTAGCAATAAATTCGTTGTAATTATTATTATTATTATTTTGTTCATAATTGAAACTGCTATATTTCATTAATAAGTTTGTTCATTTTTTTCTTTAATGTCCAAAAGGGCCTAATTATTATCTTTCAATATTACAATAGGTTCAATGATGTAGAAACAATTTTATCCTGCCTGTGGTATGATAAACTATTTTTATAAACCTATTATCTTCATAACTGGCATTATTGCTGTTTGTGTATCCTCACATGGATTTATGTGATGAATCTATGTGTGAAATTAATGAAATATGTGATGAAATTATGTGTGAACAATCTAAAGACTAGTGAATTCCTATTGCTTTCTGGAGGCCCATGCGGTTGTCCGTTTGTATGTTCTACGATAGCTTTTGATTGCAATCATAAATCAACTTCAAATTTTTGATTCAACTTCAATATTGAACAATTCTTTGATTATCAAAAAAAAAAAAAAAATCCCTGAGCGTCAAACCTCGAACATTTGGTGGTAAATTGTTATAAAACTTTATTGAAAAGGCCTTAAAACTCATATGGCTGGATTTGTAGGAGCAATACACATTCCTTAGATTTGATTTATTCCTTGTCTTATAAGAATGAAAATGTTGTCATGAGTTGAGAATGAATGTAGATTTTACTTTACAAAAAGCAGACAATTAAACGTAAAAAAACAAGGTAAGCTCATGTCACTCCACAACAGTCTGTGAATAGCAAAAGTAGGTCTATCCTCTAGTCTAGGATGAGTGTTTTATCAAAGTTCTATGCTGAAAATTGAAAGTGCACTCCTATCGACTCTACCTAAGATCTACGAGAATTTTCAGTAAAAAGTTAATAATTGAGACAATAGAAAAGTTTACATCATTTTGTCGAAATTACATTGATAATCTTCATTGAAAGTTTTAATATCCTTTTGAAAGATATAGACTTATCTTGTTTCCAGAAATACAATCATCATTATTATTTACAAAAATATCGGAAACAAGATGAAGTAACAACCGAAACCGGTCTTTCTAAAGCTGAGTTTACACCAAATTTAATAACAAAATGTTACTAACTTAATCCTTATAGATTCTATTAGATTGAACATAACTTATCATACATATGATGAACATATGAGTTTGTCAAGTTCCGTTCAATCTAATAGAATCTATAAGGATTAAGTTATTAACATTTTGTTAATAACTTTGGTGTAAACCCAGCTTATGTATCAATAAATCTGTAGTTTTTGGCAATTTCTTATTATCTTTATTTAATATCAACTTCTCATCTACACAAAAAGTTGGAATTAAATTAAATTTTCTCGGTAACATTTAAATTCTGATATGTGGTACTTCATATCTCAGCCAAAAACATTATGTTCATATCATAATTTAAATGCTACCAAGAAACTTTAATTTCATTCTCACTTTTTGTGTAGTTGAGAAGTTGATATTGTGGTAATTATTCATATTAAATGAAAAAATTCAAAGAAATTGTAAAAAATACAGATTTATTGATATTAGAAAGACCGGTTTCGGTTGTTACACCATTGTCAATCTCTGATAAACTGTTAAACTGATGAAATGTACCATTGTCAATCTCTGATAAACTGTTAAACTGATGAAATGTACCATTGTCAATCTCTGATAAACTGTTAAACTGATGAAATGTTCATCAGAGATTGACAATGGTGTAACAACCGAAACCGGTCTTTCTAAGTATCAATAAATCTGTGATTTTTGACAATTTCTTAGTATTTTTATTTAATTCTATCTTATCCAACTATCAAAAATAATTATTTGTATTATTTGTTCACAGCGAAACTGGTGATAAAATCCAGCCGGTGATTATCCATCGTGCCATCCTTGGTTCAGTGGAAAGAATGATCGCCATTCTTACAGAATCGTACGCCGGAAAATGGCCGTTCTGGTTGTCTCCCCGTCAATGTATGGTCATACCTGTAGCTGAGCCTTTCAACGAGTATGCTCACAAGGTACTCAATATTACAAATATCATACTATACTATTTGTTATTTTAAAAAATAAATTTGGAATTCTATTTATTGTCAACCGCACGAAAATAGTCCGATGGAAATCGGAACGGCTGAGTTCCTCCTCGACCCCCCGCACCCATTTATCTTGCAACGTTTAACCACAGAATACAGCATTGTGTTTCCATCGGACTATCTTCTATCTCGGACTATAGTAATTTTGAATTGAATACGTACCATATATGACTTATTCAATTGATTTTATTTGGATATATTATCTTTGCTGCCTGTAAATTTCTTCTTCATTGAGTCAAGATATCAATTGTGTTTCAATCACTAGGGCCAGGTTTTCTAGGATACTTATTAAATCTAATGGACTATTAACCCTATAGATTTGATGGACCATTAGATTTAATAAGTTAGTTTTCTTTAAACCGGGCCATACTCAAGCACAAAAACAATTAGTGTTCAGCTTATACAGGGTGATTCTTAATTATGGTAAAATAATTTAATACGTGATAGTAGAGGTAAAAATAAGAGAACAGTTCTTATAAACATATATCCATAAACGCTTCATTAGCGAGCTATACAGGGTGAAAGATTTCGCCCGGAATTCAGTTCCTCTGGTGAAATACACCGATGTTGAATTGTTTGGGGACTAGTTTCTGAAAAACTTATGGTGGATTCATATGGAAAAATATCTGAAAAATTGAATAAAACTAGTCTGGAAGCTGTAGTGTGACTAGTTTTTTTAGAAAAAAGTTGAAATATGCAAAAAATCTAAGTAGAAAAACACAGACTTCTACGTTTGATGCCCAATAACTTTCTTTAATGACCAGTAAACAAATAATTTTTTGCAATAAAAATTGTAGAGAATTTAATTCTGAAAAGAATTATGTGAGCTGTGTAAACTAAATTTGATTAAACGTTGAATAAAATGTATTCTTATGTAGTACGTTACACCACAAAAATTTGCTGTTTTATGAGAAGAGAACTAATAACTCATAGGCTGTAGCTGATTGCAAATGAAATATTCGGTTTTTTATGAAAAGTTTTATTTTTATATGAAAGTAACATATCTAAATTACATTAAACTTATACCAAAATCCAGCATAAGTTTTTCAAAACTAGTCCCCAAACAATTCAGCAACGGTGTATTTCACCAGAGGAACTGAATTGCGGGCGAAATCTTTCACCCTGTATAGCTCGCTAATGAAGCGTTTATGGATATATGTTTATAAGAACTTTTCTCTTATTTTTACCTCTACTATCACGTATTAAATTATTTTACCATAATTAAGAATCACTTTGTATATGCATTCAGCTTATGTTTCTTATCACAAAGGAAAATAGTCTTGGAAGTGCAAATAAGAAATGCATAGGCAGTGCAATAATTTTAACGTTCGAGGAGCTCACCGTTGAATCATAATCAACAGTTGTACAATAATCAAACGTTGACTCAAAATACTTAGTTTTGAATATTTTGAATTGCAGGTGAAAGATGAAGTCTACGAAGCTGGATTTGTCTGCGAAGTTGATGTTGATCAAGGGGACACCATGAACAAGAAGATTCGAAATGCCCAGCTTGCTCAATACAACTACATCCTGGGTATGTTTCTAGTTTGGCCTATAATAATTCATAGTTAATTTATTGATTCAAGATACACAATAATTATTAATTAAAATAATTGGGGGAAGACAAACAGGCATGATCTGTAATATAACTGTATTTTATAAAATACAGTTACTATGATATAATTTCTCTAAAATGGCTCCAACGATTTTGATCAAATTTATACTCAAAATAGTCATCGATAAGCTCTATCAACTGCCACAAGTCCCATATCTGTAAAAATTTCGGGAGCTCCGCCCCATCAATGCAAATTTCGATTTTAGATTCCCAATTATCAGGCTTCAGATACAATTTAAACAAAAAAAAAATCAAGTGGAGTAGATTGAGCATGAAAATTTCTACAATTAATGTTCAGTAACATTTTCACCTAAAATTGAAAATAAGCTTTAAATTCGAGAAAATGTGATTATTCAATTGCAAATTATTGTTGATTCTATGAAGAATATTGTTGAATCATTCACTATGAAGAGATAGCAGACATCATGTGTGTCTCCAGCGTTATTGCCCTGTCACCAGCTGGCTCAAATCTTTAAATAGTAGACTTGAGATGCGCGGGAACACTAGCGTCAGGTGATCAACTTTCATAATGGCAAGGAAAGTTGTGTGAGTGCGCCACACCAGATTTTTAACTTTTAAGAAAGTTTTTATATCCTTAAGTTTTAATATAGACTTATCTTGTTTCCAAAAATACAATCATTATTATTTCCAAAAATATCGGAATCAAGATATGTGGTGGTTCAGATCTCAGGCAAAGAGTAAGAGATCTCAGACTAAAAACATTATGTTCATATTACAATTTAAATGTTACCGAGAAACTTTAATTTAATTCTAACTTATCCAACTATCGAAAATAATTATTTGTGTTATTTGTTCACAGCGAGACTGGGGATAAAATCCAGCCGGTGATCATCCATCGTGCCATCCTCGGTTCAGTGGAAAGAATGATCGCCATTCTTACAGAATCCTACGCCGGAAAATGGCCATTCTGGTTGTCTCCCCGCCAATGTATGGTCATTCCTGTAGCAGAGCCTTTCAACGAGTATGCCCACAAGGTAATCCATCACATATCATGATGATCTATCTATAATTATTATAATAAAGGAAAGAATTGGCTTATTATAGATGTACGGTATAGGAAACTCACGATGACGCATCATCACGTCTAACTACTCATTAACAACTGATTAACTTGAAATTTTGCATTAATAGATTCTTGATTTACCGAGGATGGTTAGGCTATAGGCCTATTTTAAATTCTTCAAGATTTCAGTAGGTCAAGTTCTCAGTTTGTCAAGTTTTTAATTAGACCCTTGCGGAGCGCGGGTTACCTGCTAGTCACACTATAATCACATATTATAAATTATGCTTCCGAAATAGACCGACAATCTTTACATGCAAATACATTGATGTTGTGCTTGGGTGAATAAATGAAACTCAGTTGATATCTTGACTAAAGGAAGAAGCAAGTATGGACACCAAAAATATTCTTTATTCATGCAAATTTCTTGAATTCAATTGAATAAGTCGTATACATATTCTTTCCAAAACTATAAGTACATACATTTGAAATTTATTTATAAAAATTCTAAAGAGTGTTTCTAAAATAGTCCGATAGACTTCTTGGGTGGTTTCCTTCAATCAAAATTAAGAAGATAGGTTCCAGTTTGCATGAACATTTTGAAAAAAAATGTATGGATAAAAAATATTTTGGCTGTCTTCATTGAGTCAATGCTCATATTCATTCACTCAAGCACAAAATCAATGGATGCTCAGCTTGTATATTATGCTTCTCGCAAAGGTTAAAAAATGAGTTGGAGAATTGAAAATGAGATATGCATACACACTTCACTGGGCAGTGCAATAATTTGAACGTTCCTTACGTCGAGGAGCATTCAACAGATTGAAGAAGATCTTACAAGAAATTACCATTTACTTGGAATTGCCTTTATCTGGAAGAAAAATTATCAAAAAAATTGTATCGTTTCTTTCTTCCTATGAATTTAGTGATGTACTCAACTTAGTGATTTCACAACTCGTCAAAATCAGAGGGTGTCATTTGATATTGTATATTTAATTATATTATAATTGAGAGACATTGCGAGATACCGCAGATGATGTATTTGTGGTTACAGATTCTAATTGAATTACATCAATATTTTCACTTTTTAGAGTAAAATTTTGACACATAAATTTCCTTACAAACAGTTCTCTATGCAGGTTCATGGCGGCTCACTTTTGTTCTCGCACAATGATCAAATAATGTTGATTGGAAATTAATAATCTGGAATATTTTGAATTTCAGGTGAAAGATGAAGTTTACGAAGCGGGATTTGTCTGCGAAGTTGATGTTGATCAAGGAGACACCATGAACAAAAAGATTCGAAATGCCCAGCTTGCTCAATACAACTACATCCTTGGTATGTTTCCACTTTGGCCTATAATCATTCATAATTATTTCTAAAATACAGTTACTATGATATCATATCTTCAATTAGGTAGTAATTTCAAGTCATTCGTTCATCTGAATTAGAGAGGTGAAGTGAAAACTGTGGTAATATGATTATAATACTATGAAGCATAGGAAATATGCATGTCCCATGAGTTGAAATTATTATAGGGAGCGGTTGACTCCGTGGCTGCGCTGATGAGCTATTGCTTAGATCCATGTGCCTGCTACTCCCGTCGGATGAGTGACCACTTGGGGAGCCTACCCCGCTAAATATCGTTCATGAATTTTAAAATCGCTTCCCGATGCTTTGGAACTCCCTAAAACTTCAGGTCCACTCATCCTTCCCATTACCCTCGTACAAGCCTGGAGCTTATTTGGGTATCACCCTCTGCAAAAAAGAGAAATCATTGTTAAGAGCCGGTTTCCGAGCTCGGGATTTAAATAAGTCCTAGACTTTAAACAGCTGAAGTCAGAAAATTGGCTTTCCGAAACGGGGCGTAGTCGCAGCTTTTATGATGATCTTCATTTCCTCATTTCTATAATTTGAAACGTTTTTCCTTGACGAAATGAAACATTCCTAAATAATTCAATATAGCTGAAACTTCTCACTATTTTCTCTTTATTTTATTTTGTGTTCAATTTTCTAGTTTTTCGAATTTAATGTAAACGTGGACTGCGACTACGCCCCGCTTCGGAAAGCCAATTTTCTGACTCCAGCTGGTAAAGGCTAGAACTTAGTTAAATCCCGAGCTCGGAAACCGGCCCTAAATCTTCTCTGTGAACTCATCTTGTAACAATTGGAAAACTAATGTTACCTATCGATGATCTCGTAAACTGTAAATAATTTTACCGCAGAATATTATGTTTGCTAAGAATCATTAGGAAAATTTTTCAATAATTATTTTTGTAATTGAAGAAATTTTTTTTTTCAGTGGTTGGAGAAAAAGAGAAATCTGGAAACACTGTCAATGTACGAACAAGAGACAATATAGTTCATGGTGAAATGACCATTCAGCAACTGATTGATAAATTCAAGCTTCTTGCAAAGGAGAAAACTATTGATAAAGTTGAAGAATAAAATGAAAAGCAATAAAGTGAATGCAATCACCGGAGCTCTCCAATTACATCTTTGATAGATAATTTCATTTTTATTTGCAATTTTTCATCTTTTTAAATCTTTCTTGTGTAACCAAGATGACTTAGTCATAGTATTTATTATTTTTTATCACCTTCTGCATTTTGATCTAGCAGTGGATTCTTTTACCATTCTAAGGTTTCTTTGCATAGCTTTTCTTGAAGCTACCTAGCTTTATTCCTTTGTGATTAAACTTTACGTTTGTCATCATCAATGATGTATTGTGATCAGATGTATTGTGGGTTATCCTAGATTGCTCATCAATAAAGATTTTTTGGGTGATTCCTGTATTGTTTTATTGAAATATCTTAAGTCACCGAAAAATCATATAAATTGTAAAAACTTGATTGAAGTGACATAACTTTCATATTTTATACATTGCAATTTTTCACTTACTGTTGAAAATGTGGATGGAACTATTCATGTTAAAAATTTTGACAGCTATCAACGCCTGTCAATTTATATTTATGGAATACAAAAATTATTCAATCTCAAATTGCTTATTAAAGAATAAACACCACTGAATAAATAAATCAATAGTAAGATCAAAATTAATAGTCCTGAATAAGAGTGTGATAATTTATGCAGATTCAATTCAAAGAAATATTAATTTACTTATGAATAAGCGGTAATTACCATGTAAGTAATATTGGGATAAAAATCACATATCTTGATGGCTCTAGAGTTCTGAAATTCTAGAATTTTTAAACCTACTTTTCACTTCTATACTACTAAACTACATTATTTATTGGATATTAAATAATTTTTGGCGTCTTGATTCTTCATCCACTTAACCATGTACGAGTTATACAACAATACTTGCACAAGTAATACTTGTATTTGAGTAATACTCAAGGAAAGTCATTGGATAACAGCCAATCGCCAAAATTGAATTTATGATCATTTTCTTTTCAAATGACTCAACTCAAAACACTTTGAAACTTCGGTTACTTTTTAAAGTTTGCATGAAGTTGAGCACATAATTTTCAAACTTACGAAGTCATATTATGGGAAACTATTTTTGAATCTTCATGTTTATAAGGAAATTAACTCTCACTTCCTTGTCAAAAAAATGTGCCACTACAGTTTATCATTCAATTTGATAAAATTGCGATTTGGGATAGGAACTGGTATTGAAAAGAAATAAACTATTACTCAATTGAACATCATGAGACCTTGAATAGTAAATAGATGCGCCACTCAACTACTGTATACTGTTTATTGCTAGATCACGTCTATTCAAGCCAACGCTAATCTGACAGTACTTCTATAGTGAGATGATCAAACTCACTGCTGGTGTGTTTACTGTAGGAATTCTCAGTATTTTTCAACCCGGTTTATCTCAAGATTGCAAGTATTACGGCTCATATGTAAGTAATTTTAGAATAATTTAATTTTTCAGATAATTAAATAGAGGAATAATGTATCGTTGAATAGTTTTCCTTTACAAAATGTTTTTACTTGTTTACACCTTTAAAAAGCTGTCTCTATTCACTAATAAAACTAACAACCGTTTTGTTTTTACATTTCGGTGATAATTATTCTACTTGAGCGTTGAGTAGAATTGCCTCATGCACAGCTTTTTAAAAAAGAATTTCTATGAGTTGTTTTAGTTAATTTTTTATTGAAAATGTTTATAAGTGTAGAATACGAATTTACAAGATAATAAAAAAGGAAATATTTGAATCCGATCAAAGAAAATTCTAATTAATTTAATTGAGTTTCATTCTATAGAACTAGTAAAGTGAATTTGTACGGTATCGCTTTTTGTTGGTGGGATTTCCCGGGGATGGGGAAGGTCCCGTAGAGCTCTTATAATTTCAAGCCTTTCTATTATAATTTAAGCTGTCAATGGGCATCATTCTATAGAACTTCAACGTAAATAGAACTTATTCTACGTAAATATCCAAAATTAACACATGCTTCAAAGAATAGATGACAGCATTTTTCTGCCAATGTGAAACGTTTTTAAGCAAATTACATTATAAGTTGAATTACATTATTAATCACATACATGAGTACATTATGATCATCCGTCTATCCGTAAATTTTCTAGAATGTAGACATTAATTTATGAGTAATCAATATCATCCATACTACAGTGTGAATTTTTATATTTTACACTGCCAATTTATCGACATAATTTTAAAAATATAAATAAAGTATTTTCTAAGAATCGATTAATTCTGTTTTTTCCTGAGGAAAAGTTGTAAGCTCAACTAAAAATGAAAAAAGTCTATTATATTTATCATCCCATCACGGAAACTTCCATGCATTTATCAATCTGAAATGCTATAGCAACACTGATCTTTCTACTCTTGCTAATTATTTTCAGTGTGATGATGATAAACTGTGTTGTGGAGGATGCTGTATAGGAAATACTTGTGTTCTAAGTAAGTTCATTCTGCTTTATTTATGTTAATTATTAATAATCTCTTTAGAGAGGCAGAAGAAGAATAGTTTATTGATAGGTTGAAGTAAGAGATAGGCTGATAGTGCGGTAATAAATTCATTATTTATTTTATTTGATCTATCTAATGCTTTAAGATTCAATAATGAAGAATTATTAAGATTTATGTTAATTTCACTCAACCAGAATTAAAGTTTTGTGTAGAACTGAGCTTTAAAAATAATTATTGAGTGACATAAATAGCAATAATCTCTCAGATATATTGAACAAGATTCACTTTGTAAGATAATAGGTAGCATGAAAAATCTAATTTCAAAACTGCAGAATACTCATTCAACTTTGACATTTCATGGCATTGTAGAAGTCGATTTTCCACACAGCCTATCTCCACAATTCAAATGATTTGAATAACTAGGTAACACGTTTCTCATTATAATGCTATTGTGCTTGCTGCACTTAACCATAGAGTTGTAAATGACTCAAAACCCTTTGTAGATCAGAATGACTCGGTGCGGTAGCCTACCGGTTTCATTCAATTTAATCAATAAAAGATAAAGTGATTTATAAAAGCTACGAATAGAGCAATACAAGAGTTTATAACATTAAATTTCCATGTCAATTAAATAAAAGCAAAGTAGCTTAAATTATTTTACAAATCTACAAAGAAATTACAATTCTTTCAAGAGATCACATTTTTTTCTGATTTTTTAAAAAGAAAATGGTCAACAAAGCTGCTCTTATACTGACTACCTACAGTTAATGTAGGGTACCGTACAGTTTTGTTATAATACCATTGACTGTCACGCTATTGATTGGCTAGCAAATTATACAGTAACTACTGCACTGACTATAGCTTAGACCAGATATTATATATATATATATATATATATATAGAAGGTCTAAGGACTAAAGCTACTGGATTAAGAAACAAAGGAAAGATTATAATATAGAATTGGCAACTAACAGTACTACTAAGTAGTCTGGTTATGTAATTTTAAATGATAAGAGTCAATTACTGCCGTGTTGTTGTTGTTCACAGCTACCAGATCATGTCAGATTCGCAGTGACATTTGTATGGAGCGGTATTGTCCTCCTGGATTTGAGTGCCACGCTTACAGACCACGTGACTGTCCTGGATGCTATGAAAGTTTTCTTTGCTTACCATCGAAAAGTTGAAAGTAACAAAAAGAAAAAGTGTCAATTTTTAAACTGTATTCTATCGCAAAATAAATATATTAAATACTTAATAAGCTTAAAATTAAGAGGATTTGTCTATTAATAACAATATTTCAACGTAAAATAAAGAATCACAGATTCTGTAAGTTTAATTTGATAAGAGGGTTTGATTGATAATGTCTACACAATCTATGAATTGTAAATAGGTAGTAACGGATTTGAAAAACACTTGGTGGGAATACCCTCTAATTCCTGAATATTTGAATCGTGTGGAAAATGTAGAAAAATTTTACCTCTTCTAGCTTGAGAAGCATAGGCCTACTTTCAATTCAACTTGCTTCGATAAACTTACATCAAACTAAAAAAATGGTTTCTATTGAATTATGATTTCCCTTGTTAATAATATTATTTTAGTTGAATTTAATGCTTAGAGACTGACGCACTGAGTGCGGGAAGATTTATAAAATCAGCTTTATAATCGCCCCGACTCATTCTGCATTGGTGTGTTCAAGGATTGATAAACAACTGATGAATTTAGAATTATGCAAGATAAGATCACTTGAATGTTTTTACATTGAATATACAGTAATAAAAACACTTTTGAGGTGGAATCACTTACTTTTTAGCAGTGACGATGTTTTGACTCTGTTTCCTCAGTCTGAAAATTACCAGCAACAGGTCGAAACGTCGTCATTGCTCTAAAGTAATTTAAATTTTAAATTATTAGTGTAAAAGAATGGATCCATAACACAGTAATATTCCAGTCGCTTCTGAGCGGTTTTGTTTAAACCTTGAATAAGAAAGTGAATTTAATTGTCTTTTTTCTTTAGGGCTACTTTTAATTAAGTGAATTTAATTCTAGGAGGAAATAACAAAACTCAGAATATATAAATAATATTTTATTCACTAAAAATAAAAAGTAATTAGTCGTCTATATCTGGAATTCAACAAATAAATTACATAAGGTAAGATGGATTGGTTTAAAACACTGAACATAATTCAACTCTAACGACAATTTATGGTTTAGAGTTTTGGTTCTCCACACAAAGAGCACAAATACACAAGCAAAATAGTTTTACTGCCGGAAACAATCACATGATCACAACCATCGCCTCGTTTCAAACTCAAACATTGTTTCGAAGTTCACCTTTCCTCAACCCAAGTCATTTTTGAATTAATTCCTATCAATAATACATCTTCTTGGGATAGATACATTTCAACTATTCACATGTAGGATTTGGTTTTGTCTAAAGCGAAATACATTCTCTCAACAGTCTTATTTGCCATATAGGAATTTGGTAAAATTTTCCATATTGTAGCACCATGTATGATTATAATTGATTAGGTACAGTTTCAGGACAATTCTACAGTTTTAGGTGACAACTTACACATTTCAAACTAAATTGTTGTCAAAATTAAGTGAGTTTTCAAGTCTATAAGATGAAGCAATTTAACTGATTCGAATTCGTTATCCTATTCAAGTATAAGAGTAACTGCAAAATATAATATTAAGATTCGTTGAGTTATGTGGGAATTAAGTTTCTCTAAATTTAATCATTTATGTTAGAGTTAATTGAATTTTATGTCTTCAACGATTCCAAGACATGTTTATGAATTCCGTAATTTTGATTGATAACAGGCAACCAAAGAAGAAAATTGGTTGATGAAAGATTATGGATTAAAAACTAAATGAGTGTATTACATGATTGAGTTACCATACATGGATTATGTACAACATTAATTAGTGCATCAGTAAAACACGTTTTACGAAATCGAGTTTCTCCATTTATTTAAGTTAATATATTTATTTATAGCAGATCAATACTGTTTTATTGAGAAAGATGGCTTAGATTCGATTTTAGAAATTAATATTCTAGAATAGGGATTTCTGGACAAAAAAAAAACGTTATTGGCCGAAATTATTACAAGAAAGTAGTTTTTATCAAGACCAATTAAAATGTAAATGAATCCCACCCGTATCTCAGCATGTATACTTATAATATTCTACATTCATTAACTATTTTCTAAATATCAGCAGATAATAATTATACCCAACACATATAATTAAACCATAGTCCTAAATAATATTACAATTGATCGGCACGTATTATTCTCTATATCCCTGTATTATATGTATAACTGAGAATCTGAACAAATGAATACATTTGTAATTATGAATGATGTATTAAGAATACAAATTAAGAATATTAATACTGTACAAGAATTAATAAATGCACGAAACTGAAAAGATAATTATTCCTATCAATCAGTAGACTCCTGGTTTCAAGTTAGGTGTGAAAAATAATTTGTGCAGAAAGACAATATTGAGTCTATTATAATTAAAGTTCTAAATGAATTATTTTATACAAATTCACAATAATATATCCTAACTTTAATCTTCATAGTTTAATCTAAAACTGATAATTTCTCATAATAATATTCAGCGGGACAGTTCATTAATCATAATATTAAAGATGCTTCTTCGCTTGTTACAAACCCTTCTATTCAATTATAAATTTCCTATTCCGTTCCATACAAGTTAAAGATGATCAGAGTAGGTATGGACTTACAGATATCTCACAATAATCAATTATAATAGTTTTTGTTACAAGTGAATGCACACCGCAATTAATACATATTTCACTTTAACTAATTCACCAAATTTCAACTATTTACAGGTTAAATAATATATTATATACAGGTTGGTATATATATATGTAGGCAGTATATGGTTCAGCATTACATAGAATCCTCTTTTGAAATAGATGGCAGTGAAGTGTGTAGGACTAAACGACTCAAAACTATGTCTTTACTGATTAGAGGTAATTGAATTTGTCATCGAGTGTATACGGCAATTTCCGATACTAAATACGGGAGGTTCACAGTTTAAAAAAAATTGAATACTCTTCACTTATCTATTCTAACAGTTTTATTTGGGCAATATTCTACAGCTCTGATCAATTTCATAGATACATTGTCTACAGATCATTGTTATAATATCATTATCATCATCATCACCACTACAAAATTTCAGTTTTCTTGATTGAATTTTACTTTCAACTTTGTGCGTCTGATAGAAGTTTGTACACAATTAAAATTTGTTTTTAAAATCTTCCAAGAACCTGTTGGTTTGAATAAGTTTATGGAAATTGAGGGCAGTATTTACTAACATAAAGTACACACAACACTATAACATAATCATTTTCATTTTGAATTCAATAGGTTTTGTAGTACGTTAAGCTAGTTATACTAGTGAACGTTCTAGCTGGCAGCTTCAGAGCGGTTTCTTCAAATTTGACTTAAAAGAGCTAGCTGTTAAATTGGCACGCCAAAATAATTTATAAATTCTAGACACACTCTTGCCAAGTTATGTATTGTATCAAACAAAGTCATCTATGGAAAATCTAGCAATCTAGGAATTAAAAAATAACACATGCATACATCAAACTAATTAAAAAACACATTTTGTACAAATCTAAATACGTTTCTGAAAATAGGACATTTTTTATAATCATTTAGATCAAACCTAATAATCGTACTGAATTCATCATGACATTGAAAGATCTCACTAAACCACAAAAATCATCAATGTTTTACTGAATACTGTTAAATATAATATTATTTTCATCTGAACTATACAGACTGATTCAATAAAGCAAATATGAGCATGCTGCTCACGATAGCATTTGATTAATAATAGCATTTGAACCGTTCTAAGTATTGTAAATTATGTATTACAAGTCTAGAAAGTAAATTTATACAAATAATTCATTTAAATTTTCGCATTTCTCATATGTCACAATAATTGAAAACCTGCTCAATTTCAATTAAAATGTTTATAAAATTTGTGACTGTCAGTTAATTTTTAGTCTAAAGAATGTAGCAGAGAGAAAATAATTCTATTAATAAATTATAACTGATTTTGAAAAGATTGATTATTTGCTTTTATTAGGGCGGAGTTAGGACTCCAGGTCCTCTCTGCCACACAACCCTGAATGACATGTGGTGACTGTTGTAAATTCCGAACTCTTCCGGTTTTATGTGGATTCATGTGATTCTTTCAAGATTCATGATTATACAGTTTTATAAATAGTATACACCCCATATGAACCGAGAAGTTACTCCAACTGTTGTACAATAATGCTGCAAGATGAAACTCCCAATAATAATTTACCCTATGTACATAGTACGATTATCTAGCGTACTAACTAAATACACCAATAAATGGGATCGACATTCATACACCAATCACACTATCGACATCTATAAGGGATGTTCCATTATATAGTATATCATTGACAGCATTTCGAACTGAAATTACTAAGCTAAAAATATTTCTGAAATTGAACTAACAAACCACAATTAATTGTCAATCATCTGCTTCCTTCCACTACTATATAATAACCTAATTAAAGCTCAGTTGTGAATACAAATATCCAAGCTCCATGACACATCATAAAATATATTATTCACAGCTTCTTGAAACTAAAATGTGATGGAAGAAGCTAATCTTTCAGATTCACAGTGTCACTTCGACAAGAAAATAGTATATTCAAAGTCAAAAAGTTTCAGAGAAGTAAGATTCAACTGAATAAGCGATTAATTGGCAGAGTAAGGGTTTCAATAATCACAGTATTATTGTTGTAACCCTACTTTTTACAATTGTATTTTGGGGGGTTTAAAAAATAATTTGTCAAGTTGACATGAATATTAGAATTCAAGTCATATACATCAATAAAGATAGAGTACCTTACTTTTGTTTGTGGTTCTAATTTAAAATTTTCGAACACTTGTTGAATATTTAGGTAGTTTTTTCTTGTTAGCGGAATTAATAAAATTATGATCTATTTGATTTAATGGATAGATAGAGATTGCCTTTTAAAGAAATGATCAATAATAAAATCTTACAGTGTAATTATTTTAAAATTGTGTAAAATGTTTGGCAATTTTTTGAATATGAAATGAAAGGAAGGGCTCCTTGTTTTGTGATTCATTGATATGTATTTGATTGAATAACTGCTGCAAAAGGAGACAAACAATTTGGCATTTGGTTTGACGCAACATACATGGAAGACTAAAAATTAATGTTAATTTTTTTGATGAAATGAGAGAAAATATTTACTCTATGAGAGAGAAAAGAATCAAATGAAAAAGCTGCTGTGATTATAATCTCAATAATGGAATGTAATGCTAACGTTATCAGTCTCCACTATTTCAAAGATAATAATAATTATTCTTGGAATGATTAATTCAAGTGATATACTCTGAGAACACTCAAAAAGCAACTCGATTCAATTAGACAAAGAATAGCATTTCAATATTAGAATATTGGAAAAATTAGTATGAAAAATCAATCAAGACATTCCAACTTATTATGTTATCGGTAAAATGAAAACACAAGTTGTAATTGTCAACCACTTTATAAAAGAGGTTGACAATTTCAATTTGGGGTTTCATTATGGAAAAGTAGCACAACATAGCACACAACACATTGGTAAAACCATGTTGTGCAACCAGATTCTCAAGTCCGTTCAATTATAGTGAGGTTGACATTATAATGGCAGTAGAGAAAGATAGGAGAACAAAGTTGCAGATTCTCTGCCTTGCCACTGCCTTCTATAGCATAAAGCTGATACTGGTATATCTGATGAAATATTAACTGTTAATTATTGTTAAAATGATCAATTATATTTTATTCGTTGAAGGAAAATATTTTAATTTAATAATACATTTTCATAATTGAGATTAAAATATTCTACCATTAATTTATATTACTACATTGTTGAGAAACGATATAAGAAAGGTGCCCAGGTGGAAAAGGATAGCGCTATCTGCTTTGTCGGATGATAGACAAGGATAGCAACATCTATGTTAATCAAATACTGCCATTATAACTTGGACCTCACTATACGACATATAGGGAAATGATGAGAAAATTGTGCTAACGTGAGTTAGATTCTATTATTTGTTGAATTCTACATTCATTAATAAGCTGTAATAACGTCACTTTGATAGTTTAAAATAATTTCATGCGAATAAATCTTCAAAAAAATCATAGGGGTTTCAAGCAACTGATAGTAGATTAGAAAGAGCTAGCGATATAAAATAGGAAATGGGATAATAGAAAAATGTTCAATTCGATTGAATGAGTTTGTAAGAGAGGGTCTCAGATTCAATTAATGATAGATAGATTGAGCTGACGATGATTCATAAATGAATTATTGACGAAGGGTGTTCTAATCACGTGATTTGTGATAAGAAACTTAGCGGTGGAAAACAGCAACAGGTATTAAGCACGTGCACCCATAATTCTTGAATGAGTTTGTAAGCGTTCTTATAGTTGATCTATTGAATTATTTGCGGAAAGTGAATGAAGATTGATTGATAAGAAGAAGAGGGTGTTCTTAGAAACACCCTGATTTGCGACTGGAAACAGCGAGATGTGGAAAAAAGTTTCAGGTATCTTACCATTATTGAATGAGTTGGTAGAATAGCATTCTCAGAGTCAATTGATGATATAATTCGCGAATTCTGTGATGGGATAGGGTGTACTAATCAATAGATAAGCGACTAAATACATTAAAAATTATATTTCTCAGAATCAATTGATGATATAATTCGCGAGTACTGTGATGGGGTAGGGTGTACTAATCAATGGATAAGTGACTAAATACATTAAAAATTAGATTTCTCAGAGTCGATTGATGATGTTATTCAACGATGTTAGTCGATTGTGAGATGAGGAGAGCCTCTTACCAACTGACTAGCGACTATAAATATCTAGCGGTGGGAAATACTGTATCTTTATAATGATTGAACAAGTTGATATAACAGCCATTTATGCTAGCAGGTTTCACACAAGTAACTTGGTTGAATGAGTGATTGGATGGTAGGCTATCATGGTTGAATAACTAAGTTAATGAGCTATCATTCGATATCATGATTGAACGAGTCGACAGAAGAGCGTTCTCAGAGTGGTGTGGAGTGGGGAGGAGGAGGTCGGGGTGTGTTCTAAGCGACCGATTGACGACTAGCGCTAGAAAAGAGCGGCAACCGGTATCACGCGAGTCTGTAGGGGTCGGAGTGGTGCTTGGAGGAGCAGGGCTGCTGCAGCTGCAGGTCCTGGTCGTGCCAGTTGGGAGGGGTGGTTCCGGCGGTGTGCAGCTCGCGTCGCTCCTGCAGCGTCATGGTGCTGGGGTCGTCCTCGACGGGACTGTACTGGCCACCGTCGCAGCGCGTCAGCAGCGACAGAACCAGCGCCTCCACCGCGCAAATGTAGCCCAGAATCTGCACAGAATCCACAACAATTACCATCAAAATTCATCTGAAATCGACAACTACTATCACAATCACTACCGAGTGACCAACGCTATGATTAATTATTCAATCATATACAAATACAATCCAGGTTTATTTATTTATTCAATCATATACAAATACAATCCAGGTAAAACCAACAGGCATTCGCCCAAAACTGCTTTAAACCTTTATTTGGAATACACAGTCTAGAGGTTATGTGAAAATGATAACTTAATTCACACACTATTTTGAGTCCATAAAAATGTATCTACTACAATTTTGAATTTATCAGATTAATTAATTTCAAAATACAAATCCAAACAAAAATCTTCCTTCACAATCGCCAAAAATATTAAAAATTAAAAACAAATTAAATTTTCAACCACTTCAATTATTATACAGGTGGCCCACGAAATGTGCAATAGCCGAATACCATAGATGCTACATGAAATTTGCAACAAAAATGTCCACTAAAATTTTCTTATATCGACTTCAGTTTTCGAGATATAACAATTTTTTCGATATTTTTTTGAAAAAAATAATACCGACTAACTAGAAACCTATCAGTCAAAATCTAATTCTAAGGATATGGCTGAAAAGAGGAAGACATTTCCAATAAGATTAATATAATTTGTTCCTTTGTTTGACGTTTTTCAATTTTTATGAGCGCTCAAAGTTGGTAAAAGTAGAGTTCAAAAAGCCAAATTTTGAACAGTTTTAAAGTATTCCATTTCCTCATGGAAAGGGAAATCAACCTGCTTCTAGTATTTTGACTGATAACATCAAAAGAGAAAATAAGATTACAGGAAAGTCTATGACTTTTGCCCAGGTGAATCTTTGGAAAAAAACTCTCGTGGAATCTACTCAAGTTATTGAAAACATGAATTTTAAAATATTTAAAATAGCTGGTACAACTCACCCCTGTTATTAAGAGTTGATCACGGGTCCATTTGGGTACCCACGAATATGTTTCTGCATAGGCATGCAATAGATGCAACATAAGTGAAGAACTTATGAGGTAGAGGACACTCATGCTAACGTAGAAGAACGCATTCTGAAATATATAGGAGCCAAGTTAGAATATTATAATATAAGAATTATAATTAAAATCAACAATATAATATACCGCAGCACGAAGTAAATGAGAATAGAATCACAATTTATCAGCATGTAAGACCAGGGTTAGATAATGTTGAAATTGTTACAATCACTCACCATTGATGACAAAGCATAATTAATGTAGTGGACCAAATTATTGAACTGAGTTTAAAACTGTTGTTGAAAACCTAAAATCACTTAGCTTTTCATAAATATTAAGTACTCAATATTATACTTAGCCAGGGCGATTGGGAAAAATTGGTTCACCCAGAAATTTGATGGTCGTTAACGATCATTCAACAACTAGATGAGGCTAGATGAGACATTAAGATTTTCAATTAGAAAGTGAGTATTTAGATCCAAAGCATCAGTATTGTTTTTATTTCAACGAAACTTAATATTCTACACAAACTTGGAAAATGTAATCTTCGACAATCAAGTTAATTTATCAAAGCATCAGAAACTATATTAGACTGTTGTCCAAAACAGTATTTAAATAAATATGTGAGTGCAAATTTGATATTACATAAAATGATTGGGTCGACAATGGAAATACATGATTTTGGTTGAAATTAAATTTCAGAATCGTTAAAATATGAAAATTAAATCGATAAATATAAATTTATGAAAAACATCAACGTCTACAAGATATAATATAGGTATAGTTAGCCAGTAAACACACAGTAGACAATTTTTTGGGAAATTTTGAAAAAAAATCAGGAGTTTTGTTCAGTTAGTCCTCACGAAGCGTTTCTCAGACGAGTCAGCAGGGCAGAAAGTTTTTCGTTTGGCTGATTATCAGATGATTTCCGAACGCTAACCCAATCACCGAATCGGAAAGCTTCCTGTACTTCCGACTCGTCTTAAAAACGCTTCGTGTGGCTTGGCCCTTACTGTATAAAGATAACTATAATTACTACTGCTTTCCAGGGGTGCCCATCACCCCAATGGTCCATGTCGCAAAATTGGTATCCGTTTAGTACTTAAAAACTGCATATTGAAAAATCCCCCCCCCATTTTCCCTACTTTTTCTCCAAAAAACCCCCAAAATTCAGCCTCATGTCGCAACTTGCGACATCAAACATGCTGTGGGCACCCCTGCTGCTTTCCCTATTTTTATTCTTTGGTATCACTGGTTGATTCTCAAATAACTTCTTAGTTGTCCTCTAACGATCTATAAAATTTGTGCCTCATTATAAGTGAAATAATTTGGAGAACCAATAAACCAATCAACTCCTTATAGGCTATGTTGTATTGTTTCACAGTTTCAATAAGACTCGACCTCGGTTTATGTTTGTGATTATGGAGAACAAGTATGGTTTAATGAATAGTAGAGGGCAGAAAATATGAATATGATTGTTTGTATCCAAATAAAAGAGTCTCATTATCCAAGGAATCAAAATCCACATAGGAAGTATCTGCACCGACTTTATCCATAAGTAAGATGCACAAATGAAATAAAGCATTTTGTCAGGTGAAAAAATGTCATCCAATTTCAATGTAAAGATGTGTACTTACAGTAAGATTTTTGTAACAAAGTTCAATTTATCATTTTCATCCCCAAAAAGTGACACTTGCGGCAAATGTGACAGTGGAAAAGGCAATTCTGAGAAAATCGAAAATGCTGAGGCCGGTTTTGAAACTCAAAAACTTGATAAATCTCTTGCTATAGAATCCAATAACATGGGTTTTGTGACTTGATTTACAGCAAACTATGCCTTTTATTTGAATATTGACATAATATGGAAAACAGTTTTTTCTGGAGGAATTTGATGGATAATATCTTTTCCTAATCCAAAAACCAAAAAAATCTGATAGAATAAAAAGTTCAAATGGAAAAATTTTGAACGCATGTATCTCAGAATTTTGATTTTGCTACTTAACACCTTCTTCGATTTAACGCTTCAATTGTTGAGTGGACCAACTTACCAGTTTTCCCCAATTGAACGGAAACAGGTAGATGACATGTGATATATCGAGGAAGAGGAACAGACAGGTGACTAGTAGGCTGAAGATTGTGACGAACATCATGAGCCGCAGTCGGCCTAACAGAGGCAGCATGAACAGACCCACCTTCACTGTACCCGACGTACATAAACAGGCCAGGCATGCTACTGATGAGATCTGAAACAGGCATTTATCAAAAATAATTTCTACGATATACTCTAATCAAACTATATTATGATCTAGACAAATACAGATGAATAATAAGATTTATTGAAACACTATCGAGAGGTGGCAAGAATAGTTGAAATAGAGATAATTTGGATTTCATTTTCTTGTATTACTGTACTGTCATTAAGGCTCGTACTGGCATTTGTGTGTGTGTGTGCCTGTCTATATGTTTGTATCGAATAAATTTCTACTGAGAACTGCGATGTTAATTATCAAAAATGCATAAAGGTCGGGACACATATAACAGCACCGAGCCCGCGCCGACGTACGGCCGAGCTAAGCCCGCGACAAGGTGATGATGCTGGGAGAACACACATATCCGTGCGACAGCCGAGTCTCAGTTCTGTAGTGCTACTGTCTCAGTTCTGTGTGGTCTGATTTCTGAATGTGTTAAACTATAGTTAATAATTAACACTTTTTTAAAGTTTGTTACATCCGATTTAAATTTTTAACTAATTACCTGTAACCACAGAAGATGAGAATCATATTGCGGTCATATTGCGAATCATATATAGTGGTTGGTGTTGATGGTATAATGAGCTCAGAATTAGAAATTACGATGGGTGTGCCACAGGGTCCAATAGGACCCAGTTCTGGGTCCAATATTATTTTGATTTACATTTATGACTTACTCAAGATAGAGCTTGAGAGCTGTTCTTTGTTTTCTTTTGCTGACGACTCTGTTGCTATTTTCTGTGCATCAAAATGGAAAGATGTTTTTTGTAGAGCTAATGAGGGTTTGAAAGTTATAGAAAATTGGTTAGATTTCAACTTAGTTAGTTTAAATATAGCAAAAACTACTGCAGTGTCATTTTCTTTGACCTCAGCAGGTCAGCCAGATAACCAGTGGAGTTTGGCTTTTCATGAAACTGGATGCGATGATAATAGTTGTCTATGTCCTATAATAATATTTAAGAACAGCACCAAATACTTGGGAATCATCATTGTTAAGCATTGAAATGGAGAGACCATATTTCATATTTATGTTCTAGGTTGAGGAAGACGCTGTATAAGTTTGTTCAACTGAGAAATATTTTTACAGTTGAGCAAATTAAAATGGTTTCTTTGCGCTTGTGCAGTCAGTTGTGCGATATGGTATAATTGGCTGGGGTGGTTGTGGTGTTACCGTTCTTAAGCCTCTTATAGTATTGTATAAGGAAATTATTAAAATATGCTTGAAAAAACCGGTTAGATATCCAACAAATTTGCTCTATAAAGAATTTAATGTTCTCAGTATTGAGCACTTTTATGATCTTGACCTAGCTAGTTTTGTCTATTCGTGGCCCAATAGATTCCCTACAGCCCCTCATGGCGGCTATGTTACTCGTAGACAATCTGAGAGATTTTTGCTAGAACCACCTTGTAGAACAGCGGCTGCCAGTGCTCATGCAGCGTATTATGGTCCTAGACTTTTGAACCGTCTGTTGCTTGAAGTTTCTGGAGCATTCCAATGTATACCAATTTGTTATTATTCTTTCACTTTCAAAACTTTTAGACAGTATCTTCGACACTACTTATTAGGGAGACAAAATGAAGACTAATTTTGATTTATTTCTCAAATCTGTTTGTAAATCTCAATTCTATTCTTAAAATACATATCTTACTTAGTATAACAGAGCAGAAGAGAATTTGTTGTTTTATTTTTAAATATTGGTGATCTTTATCTTTGATGTAGAACATAAAAGATCACCTAGAACATCACCTAGTTGAATCTCAATTAGGCCTATACTGATTACAAGAGCAACATTTGTATGAAAATAGCATGAGAGAATGGAATTTTCTTTTTTTCTTGATATTGTAATGTAAAATTATAAAATCTAATTATGTTATTAATATTACGATGTATATTAGTATCTTATGCTATCCAACATTCTAGAGATACACCATCCCTCATCACAAGCTTTGCTTAAAGAGGGATGCAACAATATTATTTAGAATATGATATTTTATGTAATATTCATTATTTTATAAAGAATTTGTATTTTATGTTTGTAAATATGAACTGTATATTAATTTTTTGTTGACATTAATAAATTGAATTGAATTGAATATAGTGCTGGTATTATTTTGGTGCATAACAATACCACAATCATTCATGTATCAGAAATATATATCAGCAATAAAATTGTTATCTTCTGCCTTACCGTATGTACTAAACGTAATTATTTTTAAATTTAAAATTTAAGACCCAGTCACGGGTTCCTTCTTTTATACTTTTTGTTGTTCATTTTATTATTTATTATATTATGTCTATTATACCTTTGGCTTAATTTATTATTTGGTCATACTCTTACTTCAACTTATTTTTCCGTTCAACTCATCATTTTGATCGTACAAAACTGGAAAATTCCGTATACCTCTTCAATAAGTTTTTCACTCTCTATGTTAAACGAGCCCGCACCGTCACCGTCAAAAAGTAAAGTGAACTAGTCGGTGACGGCGCGGGCACGGCTCGGGCAACAAACACGGTGACAGTGCTGACGCGGTGCGGTAGTATGTGTCCCTACACGTTTGAAAGCATTTGTTTTCTCACTAGCCGTAGTACGTCCAACACTCGGCCGTACCGCGGCGCGGGCTCGGTTAGGTTATGTGTGTCCCGGCCATATTGATGAGTGATTGCCACATGATGATGCCATCAAGATATATTATGAAATTACATCCATTAATGACATTTTATGGATTTGATAGAAGCGAACTCTTCACCAAATGAGATGTCATAGCTTATTTGGTAAAATGTTCATTTTCATTGATAATATAATATTATTGAAACTATATAGGGTAAATTTAAGTTATGCCTCCAAGATGAAGAAGAATAAACTCTCAATACATAAATGTAGTTCCTTAAAAAAACAACACTTCCATCAAAAGTTTATGATATGAGAAGAGCCATATTCAATTTGTACGGTATACGGAAAAGTCTATTTCGTAAACTACCTAAACAAGTAAAAACATTCTTAATTTTTCAAGGATACCAATAATAATACCAAGTTTACTGTTATAACACATAGTCAACCAAGTTGTATATGGGTATCTGATGAAACCTCATTTCAACAAACAAGGTATTCAAAAAGCATCTTCAATTATGTTACCGTAATTAAACTATTCAAACTCCCATTCCCGAAATAAATAAACTTACAATCAGGATTCGGGACAGCACTGTAGCTAAAAGCTACAGACAGACCCTCAAAGGTTACTAATAAGACACAATTATTGCTCAACCATGGCGTTTTTCTGTAATATATATAGTTTGATAAGTGACACCGTATTGTGAATATTTCAATTGAATTATCAATGTATGTAATTGAATAGTAGTATTACCAGGAAATAAATCCAAGAAGTAAAGTTTCAAGAGCCGTTTTGGATAGGATATATTATCAGGACCAGAATTAACTTATCTGATGCGGTATGCCTACTATGGTGATATAAAACCAAAGTTAATACATCAACATTTCGTTTAAATTGAATACTACATAACTTGAAGTAAAAAAAGATCGGCGAACAAAGGCATTTAAATCTTATTTTGCTAGAATAATGCAGTGGCGAATAGCATGGACTCTTCGCACACTGAGATTATGAAGAGGGAGTAGAACACGGCAACACCATATTATAGCATTCAGTGTGTGACAAGCTTTTTTGTAGACATCAACAATACAACATGGTAAGAGGCATTGGAAACGATTATATGATGTATTGCTGTGATTTTGATACTAAGCTATATTAATCCTAATAATTATGAGCTACCATATCACATAGAAAAAATAAATTAAGATAGTACGGTACTAACCTGTTTTTGTAGTAAATTTATTATAAACTTTGAATAAAATTGTTGAAAAAGTTTTAAAGGGCAAAAAGAACCAAATCTGTCTATAACAGGCACTGTAAAAGCCAAGCACTGGATAAATAATATAGTGAGATAGAATTTAGCAAATGAACAAAATATCACTGGACGAATCATAACATTGAACAAATAAATCATCTTATCCAATCTATTCATATGACTATAATAATATGTTGATCGAAGTCATAAAAATTTTGAGATTTTGGTTGCATGACTTTTCGATTATCCTAAGCACAATGATCTTGATAAATGTTGAGTACAGTGACATTATTCACTCCTTTCAGCTTGATTTTTATTGTAAAATTAATATAAATATATCTGAAACACTGTTTATTCACAGTGCGTTGTACTTCTAAATTGAAAAAAATGAAGGTCCAGTCCAAATAAGTATTAGGGCAGAGACAAACAAGGCGTTTTTTGTCGACACAGCAAGACACAAAAGGAAGTCTTCGATTCACTGATAAGGTTGGACGAGAGTCAACCAATCGGAGAGTTTCCTGTCCTGTCATCTCTAAAGAAAAACGCCTCGTGTGTCTTTGCCCTGAAGCTTCAGTAAGCATTCATTAACATTTTGTTCTCAAAATATACGTCTGCTGTTTTCAAAAGATGGATAAATTACTCCATGATTGAATTCGCAATATAGATTCTACACTATAGTGATTCTGTATATTGCACCTCAAAAAATGTGAACTTGAAATGAGACTGGGAGATTATATCTATACATAAACATACATGTGTGTTAGGTAAACATTTTTCTAAGGCTAGGCGCACACCAGTTAGTCAAGACAAGACACGTTTAGTCACAATGCTTCACATTACGACGCAACTCATTGCAATTATACATGTGAACAATGTGAAGTATTGTGACTAAACGTGTCTTGTCTTGACTAACTAATCCCTTTTATGGACCTAATTAATTAAATACTAACTGGTGTGTGCCTGACCTTCACATGGTCGCTTATGAGGACATGTCTAATTGCAATGACTAATCAGTGTGAGTTGCGTCATAAGCAACTATGTGAATTATTATGACTAAACGTGTCTTGTCTTGACTAACCTTGTGTGCCTAGCCTTAGGCTTTCTCAATTTCATATCCTAATTGATAAGCAACAGGCTAAGGCTGGATGTAAAACAGATACGACTAGAAGCGTAATGTTGCTTTGGTAGCAAGATGTGAATGGAATAGTCTTGCCATTAATTTCTACGTTCAGCAATAAGTTGCATGGTACACTACGTGGTCCTCCCATATCCATTCAACCAGAAACATTGTATGGGGCGTTTTAAAGCAACACGCCACGCCTCATTTGGTATGCGTCTGGCCCCAGCCAGAAGATTAACGGACTGAATTTTAGCTAGAGTTGTACATCTTATCGGCTTTAAACACAGTACACATAGAGCTATTGTTTCAGTATATAATAGATAGATAGGCCTACTGTTATAACAGTAAGATAAACTGTAGTTTGCCTGTCGTTTCATCAACGTAAGGGTATGATCACATTGGATGTGTATATGTGCAAGTGCACTCGTGGTCATGCATGACCAAGCGCGCATATGAGAAACAAAATCTGGAAAGAGCAATAGGAACATTCACACTGAACGTGTGCACTTTCTGGTTGCGATCAGTGTGAGCAGCTACAGACTTGTCACAGCGTGTGTCAATGGCTTTTTCCAGATTTTGTTTCGCTTCAGTTCATGCATGATCTGACGTGCACTTGCACATATACGCATACAATGTAATCATACCCTTACGTTGATGAAACGACAGGCAAACTACAGTTTATCTTACTGTTATAACAGTAGGCCTATCCATCTATTATATAGGCCTACAGAAGCAATAGTTCTACTCAATTTAGTTCTTGGTAATAGTTCTATAGTGAGGTCCACGTTATAATGACAGTATTTGATCAACTTTGGTTTTGCTATTCCTTTCTATCATTCGACAAAGCCGGTGGTACTATCCTTTTCTAGGTCCACAACGGTGCCAATTATGTTTTGGACAGTGTAGAAATATAATTAATTAATGCAGAGAATCGGCATCGCTATTCTTCTATCTTTATCCACTGTCATTATAACGTGACCTCACTATAGTTTATACACGGCAATTCAAGTGACTGCATCAGTCGAACCCTACAAAAATAGATACTTGAAAATACCTACAATTGAAGCAAATTTCTCACTGAGAAATATTCCCCATCAAATAAATACTATTTCCGATTTGAAAGTTCTCTACCCAATAAATCACCTTCTAGAAGAATGGAATGTTTTTAAATAAATTTCAAAGAAAATAAAAATTGATAAAAATTTAATATAAAATAATCAAACAGAATGAATGAAAACATAATATACCATGCTAAATATATAAGATAATAGGTTTGCCAACAACAACAAAACGAAAATAATAAAACAACAAAAAAGTAAAACTCATATCATGCTTGACTAGAATACACTAATGCACTTGATACCATGCGTTTGTAAAGCACCAATTCCATTACATCAAACCTCCAGCACAAGATACAAAGCTATTGGTTCATTTTCTAAAGGGAAATAAACCATATTGTTACGAGAGGTTTTGCTCTCTCCCGATCATTGTTGTATGATTTGTGTTTGTTAAATTGAATGAATAAATTCCTATTAATATATATTATTATTAAACTGTTCACAGATGATTGAATTATTATTTATTTATGTTTGTGGCTTTTATTGACAGAGAGATCAAGGTTGCAGAGAAATGTTCTGCCACGCTATAATACCCAATTTTACTCATTATAGACATTAGAGTTTATAGGTTATATATGTGCTTGAATGTTTGTTTAATTCTAATGCCTCCTTGTAAGACCCAATCTATTCAACTACTTTTTAAAATTTTTTGTTCATGTTTTAGAAAAGAGCATTATGATCACCCCAACACCATATTATTACAGTGGGGTATCATAGTTAGGACCAAGTTTATTATTAGCAACTCATTTTGTATATATATAGTATAAAATTTTATTATTATGTATATGTTTTTGTAAATAAACTTCTTTGGTTGCAATTTATTGGCAATAAGAAAAATTATTATTATTATTCTCTTTTCAACTCCATTTTCATGGGTGATATTCTATCTTGGTGTATTGGAGGAAACTTCTTACCAGAAGTATTACTACTTTCAGCATTAAATTTTGCACCCATTCAGGCAGTCTCAAACTGTGCAACCTATATTAATATTATATCAGATATGTTGTCCTGATGGTTTACTGTAATGGAAACTGAGCTGTAGGGACTATTATCACAGTCAGGCACTGATTTACAATGTAAACGAGGTTACTACAACGAAAGTGATTTACAACGTAAACAGGTCGAACGCTACCACACAAACGAACAGATGTTTGTTGAAGCTTACAACAAGCAGGAGTCTAATAACACCAGTGGACGATTTCAAGTGGGTTTCGTCGCAGTAGAGAATAACACCGGAGAAGATAGAGTGCGTGGGCGACGAGCCGGGCAAATGGTGCTTGTAGTTGGCGTGCGAGTCCCACGAGTGAACAGTGCCAAGGTCACCGGGTGTCTCACTGCCGGCACCCAGGCCCCCCTGGGCCCCGCCAGACTGGCTGCCGGCGATCTCAAAGTCCTGCAGGTCTTCGGGCCGGCAGCTGGCCGGCTCCAGGTCCCGTATCTCCTCCAGTAGGACGGATATTTCGTCGGCGCCGTACAAATCAGACACTGAGTTCACGTAGCGGCCACAATCAGACTGCTGCATCACACCTGAGCCATTGCTGCCAACCACCTAACCCATCACCTACAAAAACCAACAAAACCATTTACAAAAATACACCAAACAAATTTCGTATTGAATTTCAAAGGAAAAGAGCAAAATAAAGTGGAACATTTTTTTGAACAGAATTGTGATATTTCCTCCAAATGAAATATGTAGGTACTCTGCATTTCATCACAAAAAATGTTGAAATATTCAATGAGATGGGACATTTATGAAGCTGAACTGAAGTTTCAATGTGTTATGACTGAGATGAATGGTGTGTGAAATCAATTCATTTTTCTAGAACCGGTTACCAGATATTACATATGTGCTCTGCATTTAATCACAAAAAATATTGAAACATTATTTCAAAGAAAACATAAATGGCATGAAACATTTCGGTGAACTGAGCTTGGGTGCTTCCCCCATGAAACAATTTTTATTCTTCCACCTGGTTGGTGTGCGAACTCAATTATTTAAATCTCTCATTTATTATTAGTTGATCACGATATAATAATTACATTTTAAAATGAAATAAAATAGGTAGTAGGTATATCTTCAAAATTATTCATTTTACATTTTTTTAAAAGAAATATAATTTTGTATCACTTCAATTATAGAAATGATTTAAATTTGATGTCTCATTCTTACAATTTGTAAAAAAATTGCAATTTGTGAATAATAAACTTAGCTACTTATAATTTTTCCGCTGCGAGACGCAAAAATAATCTTTCATGTCTCTGCAAAGTGGCAGTTTTTTTTGGATCAGACGTTTTTTGAGTTTGAGTAAAACTTGAGTGCTTTTTAAGGAGATGAATGACAAGTTTGAAATTAAATGTAGGACCTATATCCTTGTATAAAAACTCAAGATTATTCAGGGTTCAAAAGAGTAAATGAAGGAATATACATATTCAGATATTCTACAACTACATTTCTCTAGTAATTTCATGTAAACCTACTATGAACTTATTTCAGAAGAAAGGTATCTATATAGTAGTACATAACTATCACTAAAATCAACAGGTGAAGGGCAATATACTCAAATTAACTAGACATTGGAGCAACAGTATCTCAAAAATATACGGGGAGGTGTGGGAAAACTGGAACAAGATGTAAAAAGTAAATGAGTGGATTAGTCAAAGCTCTATTAAGGGCGGTAATAATGTAGTCTATTATGAGTTAAGGTTACTATAAATACTAATAACTATAAATTTATGAAATTATAGCTATAAGGGAACAGCACACAAAAGTGGTTTACATCAACAGATTGGGATATCACATGTGAGGAAAGTTTGCTGGGAGACTAAATTGTACATTATTTTTTGTTTAAAACAATTGGTCTTTCTAAAACATCTATAATCAAGAATCTCCATGCAAATGGAATGATTCATGCACATTTATTTCCATGCAACACAGAAGAAACACATCTAGAATAACACAATTTGAAACAATATTATGCAAACCAATATTGGCTTTGAGAAATTTATGTGATTTTCGCGTTTTGATATAATGTCGTATGTTTCCTTGTATTTTTAATGGAATAAAATGTGGGCGGAATTTGAACGACCAGAAAGATTTAAGCAGGCTGAAGTTGCGAAGCCTAAGACCACTTGACCGGGAAATAACTCTATTAATGGAGATAACACTTCAGGTGGATTGGCCCTAAAAATTCTTTTGGGGCTGTTTCCTAAAAAATAAATATTTGACTGGACTTTACAAAATTGGACAGTACAAATAATTGAATTGGTCATTGGTAACCAATTTAGGGTAAAAATATCAATTGTAAGAAGGCTTAGAATCATCCCAAAATTCAAATAGTATAAAATGGATGGAGATTTATTAAAACATCTGCCGTACTTGGCGAAACCGGTGTTTCTATTTCATGAATTATTACAATTAGGGTCTATTCATTTATTTTTTTTGTTAGTAATAATGTTAGGTACCAACGATTCCATACCGGTACCAACCTAGAAAGGGAGCCCACACTGAAGTGAGTTACCTAGCCTCATATATTGTAGGGTTGGAACTTTCCTAGTTTAATTACTTCCACAAGTGTTCATAAATTGCTTTTACTTTTTGTAAATCGATGATTTTTAAAAAGAATATTAATAATAGGGATATTTTTGAAATAAAATCAGGTAAGTATAAGTCATTTTCAACTGACACATACACAAACACTATAATATCTAAAGCCTACTATCTAGTTGCAACCAGGTAGTTGCTTACTAAGATGCAGCAAATTTAGAACTGAGATTACACTAAACATGGAAAGTAACATCAGACAAACATTAGAAAACGGTATTGACGCATGGAATATTTGAATCATTGTAATGTTTCTCACATTTCCGAAAACAGAACGGCATGACGCTAAGGGATAGCGCCGCTGATGGGCACATCTTTCTAAAATGCTCTCATAAATTAGATCTGCAGTTTAGCTTCCTAACATAAATACTCACTTGCAGGCCACACACTAAATTAATTGAACACAATTACACGATTAAAGCTACACTGTCATTGACAAAGAAAATGAAACAAGTCGAACGAACCGTATACACAACACAAACTGTCGGCCATGATGTTTTATTACTTGAGGGGTTGAGGGTTGAGTCTTGAGATGAGGGATGATTGGTTGTTGAGAGGGTTGAGGGTTGATGTGAGGCTGGAACTAAATTTAATGTAAAAAATAATTTATAATACAAAATTGAGCTTTAGAAAAATATATAAGTTTAAGATAATATATTTTTAAAATCATGATATTGTGATATTAATGCAACAAAAACAATATATCTTCAATGAATTCCTATACCAGCTCAGCTTCAATAACTAAAGGAGCTTCTCTTTGTCTCAGAAACAGAGTAACGGCCAGCAACAGTCACAGTTATAACATAGTTATTCAAAAGTATTCTTTGAGTATCTATAGTGAGGTCCACGTTATAATGGTAGTGTACGATTTGCAAATGTAAAAGAGTTAGGGGTTAGGTTTTATTTAGGTTATATTTAATAATGTTTTTCAGGATAGGTTAGGTTTTGCTTAAAAATTGCAATATGCTAGAAGGGGCTAGGGTCCAGGTAGAGTTATGTTTTTTGATGTTTCAAAGGTAAAAGGATAGGTTAGGGGGTTAGGATTTTGCTCTGAACCACATGTTTGTGAACATGTTCATGAAATGACCACATTTTGTGAACATGTTCATGAAATGAACCAAATGTTTATGTTTTGTTCTAAAGATGACGAACAAATCCAAAGTATAAAATGGATGGAGATTTATTAAAACATCTGCCGTACTTGGCGAAACCGGTGTTTCTATTTCATGAATTATTACAATTAAACTTAGGGTCTATTCATTTTTTTTTTTTGTTAGTAATAATGTTAGGTACCAACGATTCCATACCGGTACCAACCTAGAAAGGGAGCCCACACTGAAGTGAGTTACCTAGCCTCATATATATTGTAGGGTTGGAACTTTCCTAGTTTAATTACTTCCACAAGTGTTCATAAATTGCTTTTACTTTTTGTAAATCGATGATTTTTAAAAAGAATATTAATAATAGGGATATTTTTGAAATAAAATCAGGTAAGTATAAGTCATTTTCAACTGACACATACACAAACACTATAATATCTAAAGCCTACTATCTAGTTGCAACCAGGTAGTTGCTTACTAAGATGCAGCAAATTTAGAACTGAGATTACACTAAACATGGAAAGTAACATCAGACAAACATTAGAAAACGGTATTGACGCATGGAATATTTGAATCATTGTAATGTTTCTCACATTTCCGAAAACAGAACGGCATGACGCTAAGGGATAGCGCCGCTGATGGGCACATCTTTCTAAAATGCTCTCATAAATTAGATCTGCAGTTTAGCTTCCTAACATAAATACTCACTTGCAGGCCACACACTAAATTAATTGAACACAATTACACGATTAAAGCTACACTGTCATTGACAAAGAAAATGAAACAAGTCGAACGAACCGTATACACAACACAAACTGTCGGCCATGATGTTTTATTACTTGAGGGGTTGAGGGTTGAGTCTTGAGATGAGGGATGATGGTTGTGAGAGGGTTGAGGGTTGATGTGAGGCTGGAACTAAATTTAATGTAAAAAATAATTTATAATACAAAATTGAGCTTTAGAAAAATATATAAGTTTAAGATAATATATTTTTAAAATCATGATATTGTGATATTAATGCAACAAAAACAATAATCTTCAATGAATTCCTATACCAGCTCAGCTTCAATAACTAAAGGAGCTTCTCTTTGTCTCAGAAACAGAGTAACGGCCAGCAACAGTCACAGTTATAACATAGTTATTCAAAAGTATTCTTTGAGTATCTATAGTGAGGTCCACGTTATAATGGTAGTGTACGATTTGCAAATGTAAAAGAGTTAGGGGTTAGGTTTTATTTAGGTTATATTTAATAATGTTTTTCAGGATAGGTTAGGTTTTTGCTTTAAAATTGCAATATGCTAGAAGGGGCTAGGGTCCAGGTAGAGTTATGTTTTTTGATGTTTCAAAGGTAAAAGGATAGGTTAGGGGGTTAGGATTTTGCTCTGAACCACATGTTTGTGAACATGTTCATGAAATGACCACATTTTTGTGAACATGTTCATGAAATGAACCAAATGTTTATGTTTTGTTCTAAAGATGACGAACAAATCCAAAGTATTAAATGTGAATGGGTTAGAGGTTAGGTTTATTCAGGTTATATTTAATAATGTGTTATTAGGATAGGTTAGGTTTTTGCTTTGAAATTGCAATATGCTAGAAGGGGCTAGGGTGCAGTTAGAGTAATGTTTTTTGATGTTTCAAATGTGATAGGATAGGTTAGGGGGTTAGGATTTTGCTCTGAAATCTAAATTATTAAATGTAAAGGGGCTAGGGGTTAGTGGTTAGGTTTTTTTGGATTATATTTAATAATGTTCCATAAGGTTAGGTTAGGTTTTTGCTTTAAAATTGCAATATGCTAGAAAGGGCTAGGGTCCAGGTAGAACTATGCTTTTTGATATATTTTCAAAAGTGGAAAGATAGGTTGGGATTTTGCTTTGAAATTGCAATATGCTGGAAGGGATTAGAGGTTTTTCAAATAGTGATGTTTATTGATGTTTTAAATGTAAAAGGGGAGGTTGAGGGTTCGGTTTCTGTTTTGAAATGACAATATGCTGACTTAGTTATAGTGTTTTTTAACATCAGTTAAATAACAACTGTTATATTTTATTAATTATATTTTTCAAAAGTACTCTTTCTTTTATTAAATAAAATAATAATATATCGATTATTATATTGAAGTAAATGATAAATCATCATTGGATAATAATATTTTCATCAAATAGAATGACGATTGGCTCCAGTTACAGTGCTCGGTAACCATCATCACAAAGAACGTTACATTCAAAGAACTGACTGAATGGAACGGGAAAAACCCGTTGCTAACGCATGCGCGATACGGTGCTGTCTGAGACAGAGAGTGGTTTGTCAATAACTAACAAATATTGCTAACAGAACTGCTCCGTTTCACAAGAGACAAGAGCTATTCTGCTCAGGGTGTTGCGTTGCCTGTTGTGTCCTATTCCAGTGAAGCATCGGTCAGCTCTGAATTATTGGACTTCAAATATTATAATATCTAATTCAACGTTTCATATTGATTAAATATCCAAGTTCAACATTCTATAGAACAATTTCGATGCCAATGCCCTGCTATTCATCTGATTTCTTGACTTGAAAATGTAGGTAGTAGACGATGAGAATACTGTATTGATTGTTTTTCTCGTTTAATGGGATGTTCTCTCTGATTGAGTGAGTCTGAATTCACATACTTTTCAACAAAAATCTAATATTCAATATCATGATCAAAAATCCAGAGGATAGATCCTGTCAAAATTTAAAAACCTACTTAGACCAGTATAGTCATCATCAAAGTCTTCTAAACAATGGAAGCTCATCTCAATGAACCACCTTGATTGCCTGAATGCAGTAGGTGAGCGCCCTGTCACTGAGTGAGGCAGGCAAAAGAACATCCTGATTGCCAGCTCTGGAAAATAATCCTTGACCTTGGACAAACGATGGCATGGACCATCCAAGTTCATCCTCCCTCGAGTGACATGAGTGTGCACTTCCTCTCTTCTTGAAAACGTAGACCGTAGACAGGTGTTTTTTGACATGAAGTAGTGATGCTAATATGTACAGTCCTTACAAAGTATGGATGCACAACCGTTGAAATATGGGCTGGCAATGAGCATCAAACTTGCTGAATGTCATCACACGAAGTGCTTTCTTTTGGAGTGGGAGAAAGTCCTTTGCATGAACCGGTCCTCACACCTATATTACATCTATACTGGATGTGACAGTTGAACACCATGTGAAACAGCATCAGCAGTCGTTGGGCACTCAGAATCTCTCATTTCACAAAGTAAATATATTACTCATGACAGTCTTTAGCAGACTCCAACAATGTGAAGCTTCCAAGACAATATGCCCATACCAAATCATTTTTTTATTTTTTCAAAGCTTTCTAATTTATTAGCTCCAATGAGTTTTTGGCCTATATTTTGCCCAATGTTCTTGAACTGAAACCATGAAAGCTGCCAGTTATATTAAATATCAAATTATAAGACATCTGGAGGGGGAAATTCCCAAGTTTATATCCTCCCTCAGTAAGTAGCTATCATGCTTTGGATTAGAGAGCAGCGGACCTTCACAGTTGAGAGCTTCATTTACAATGGTCAATCACTTGTTGCTATAGTGATGTCCACGTTATAATGACAGTATTTGATCAACTTTGGTTTTGCTATCCTTGTCTATCATTCGACAAAGCCGGTGGTAATAGCCTTTTCCAGGTCCACAATGATGCCAATTAAGTTTTTGACAGTGTAGAAGTATAATTAATTGATGGAGAGAATCGACATTGCTATTCTTCTATCTTTATCCACTGCCATTATAACGTGGACCTCACTATACACAACATGCCTTCCATTCTCGATTTGAAATTCCTGGTGGTAATTCGATTCTGTCGTGAGTAAACTCATTTCGGGAGTGTGGAAGTGTCGCTAAACCCAGAAATGAACTTCAAAAAAACCATCATCCCTATATTGGCTGTTGTTCAAGAATTAATGGTTAAATGGTGTTGGAGATGTAGAAGCACAGCCCGCTGTTTTATCTGTATGGAGGAGAGTCTCGAGGAATGATGTATTGAGAATAGTGACTGCTTTTGAATATTCACCTTCTCAGGACATCTATGGATTTACTGTGGCATTCTTGAAATCAGTGGTTGATGAGATGACACCTCATCTTGCCAGTGTCTTTATTCAATGTCTTAAACTGGGCCACTTTCCGAATTGTTTGAAGTTGGGTAAAACTGTACCTATATACAAAAAGGGAGATGAGAAGGACAAGAATAACTTCCAACCAATTACTGTTACCTCCTTACTCGGAAAAATTTTAGAGGTTGCCATGAAGGATCAGCTAATCGACCATCTTGAGAGGAATAGTTTGCTGTCTGATAGACAACATGGCTTTAGAAAGTTCAAGTTCACACAAACCGCCCTGATGGCCCTGATCAATGAAGTCATTGATGCATTCGAGAGTGGAGATTCTGTGGCAGTGAGACTGTGTGACCTGTCACGTGCTTTTGACTGTGTGTCTCATGAGCTTCTCCTTGGAAAGTTGAGTCAGTATGGTATAATGGACATTGTTGCTGACACTTTCAGGTCCTATCTTTCTGACAGAAGGCAGATAGTGAATGTTCGGGGTGCATCATCTGGCGAGCTGCATGTACAGCATGGGGTACTGCAGGGCTCTCTCCTGGGGCTGGTCCTGTTCATCCTGCATATGAACGATTTGAGAGTTGGCGGAAGTGAGCTGCTGTTTGTGGACGACACAACCCTTGTTGGGAGAGGATCCTCGCCTGCAGCTGCCACCCCTGAGTTGGAGGAGTCCTTTGTTGGTGCAGAACGCTGGTTTCAGGAGAACAAGCTGTTGCTCAACGTCGGCAAGACGCAGGATATCATGTGCACTCTGAAAAACCACTTCAATCATTCATTGAATGAACCAGTGAAGCTTCTGGGATTTAACATCGATCTAAAGTTAACATTTAGTGCTCATGTGGATGCTGTATGCAGAAGATTGTCTCGTGTGATCTACCTGTTGAGAAGACTGAGGTGCTTGCTGATTGAGGAACATTCGATTACGGCCTATTATTCACTGTTCCATAGCCACATTATCTATGGAATACTGCTGTGGGGACACTCTTCACACTGTGGGAGTATTCTTTTGCTGTAGAAGAAGGCAGTTCAGATATTGTCATCCAGTGGTCATCTGGAGCACTGTAGGCCACTCTTTGCCAGACTCGGGATTCTCACAGTTTTTAGCCAGTTTATCTCTGCTTCCCTGGTTGGTATCAGGAATACCAATCTGACAGTGAATTTGGTTGCAGAGTGCCTACTCACTTCGAAATGCTCTTGACATCAATGTACCTTAAGTTTTTCTGGCGCAATTACTATTATAATAAATTATGCCAATGGCCTCAGACTTATTAATACCAGGCACACGCCAACGCGAATGTATTGCAAAGTGTTGTTGCAAATTCAATTTGGATAGCTTGCCGTGCAGAAATTTAATACCATTGCCGTGTATGTGCTGGCACAAACCAATGCGTTGCAAAATATTCGCTTGTGAATACTTGGCAACTCTTGCTACATGCAGCATTTGCAGCACTTTGAGAGTTACTTATGGGGGTTCTGCCACAGTATACACACAGTATGGAAACTTGGCTATAGTGTGGTCCACGTTATAATGGCAGTGTAGGAAGATAGGAGAAAAGGGTTGCCAGATCTCAGCCTTGCCACCCAAACAGCTGATACTGGTTTATCTGATGAATTTAACTGTTCATTATTGTTGAAAATAGTTAATCATATTTTATTTGGAGAGAAAATATTTATTAAGGAAGTTATAATTTTCATGATTGAGATATTTTGTAAATTAGTTGAATTTCTACCCGGTTGATAAACGATGTGGCAACATCGCAATGTGTGAAAGAGATAGCGCTATCTGCTTTGTTGAACGATAGACAAGGATAGCAACACCATTGTAAATCACAAACTGCCATTATAACGTGGACCTCACTATAGTATCCTGACGCAAAAATCCGCCATCTTGTTAGGAAGTGCCGCATTGGAATAGTATTGATGGTAGGCTCGGATCACTTTAATGATCCGGATCAATTAATCTCATTCACTGCCACGAGCCAATCAGAAGACCAGGATTGGAACATCCTAAGGTCACGTGACGTGTCTAGTATTTGCGTCATCTAAAAAGCATTGGTTAGATTACAAGTTTCCATTCTGTACCTATTCTGTGGTTCTGCGTTGCGTTACACAAAATTGCAACGCGACTGCAAAGCGTCGACCAAAGAGCAGCTCTGTCAGCACAGGCGCTAGACTGGTACTGTGGTTCATTGTCCGTTCTACCAGCTGAGCTGACGTTTCATAATCAGATGATTACGTAGATTATTTTGATTTTTGAATTTCATTAAAGGTGTTGTCTGCTATAGGTTATAGTTGACGAATAATATTTATTTTAAATTATCATGAAATATTTTGGACAGTTGAGTCTCTGTTAATGAGTGTGTTATTTGTGTTTTAACCTTCTATATAGACTAATTTTGTTGGAAGTGTAATAACTCAGAAATATGTCTGATAAGGATCATGCTCCTCTGAGCCCCGCTTGTGTGAGAGCATTGCATGAAAAGCAATATGAGAAACGTAAAGCCGCTGCACAAGAAATTGAGAAGTATGTTTGTTTCTATTATGCTAGTTCTAGTAATTTATTCTTTCAATTAATCATTGTAATCTTATATATTTGTAAATTATAGAAACTTACGCCTACTAAATCAGTGTCAGTAACTCAAAAATTGTTCATAATGAGTCATAAATAAAATCTTCAAATAATACATTTTTAATATTCTCAAATTCCAATATTCCTTCTTCTACATCCATGACAAGTTAACTGGATAGATGGTGTTGAAAAAAGCAAAATGACAGATCAAACTATATTGTCTTCGTGTGTATCAAAATACTCAAATTGACTGAGTAGAATGGGTTTCTCTTCAGCCAGATCTCAACTCTGTTTTTAAAAGCAATACACTGCAGGTTCTTCACACTAAAAGGCAGATCATTATACAGGTGCAGTGCATATATTGGAAAGGAGTTCTTCCTCTTATGGTTCTGCAGCGCGGTATGCCAATGTCCAGTCTCCTCCTTGCAGCATCCACATGATAATCAGCCCTCAGCATATGACTGCCCTCGTTGTCCTTAACATGCAGCAGACTAGACAGTATGTACTGGTTGAAGATTGTAAGAATGCCGATTTCAACGAAGATAGGCCTACAGTTCTCACGATGCCCTGTTGTGGTGAGAACTTGAAATTCTTTCTTCTGGAGCATCAGCACACTCTTGCAGCCCGCCGCATGTCCCCACAGCAAGAGTCCATACAGCAGATAGGAATGGAGAAGGGCAAAGTATACCATCACCAGATCATTTCTGCTGAGCAGGGCTCTGAGTTTACACAGCAAGTGGATTACACGTGCCAACCTGGTGCAAACTCCACCAATGTGGCTGCCCATATAAATTTGGAGACAATGAAAAATCCAAGGAGTTTCACCACTGATTTATGAGCATAGTCAACAAGGCTACGTAGTCCACAGATCAGTTTCTGAGTCTTTCCCTCATTCAAACAGAGTCTATTTCTCTCGAACCACTGCTTGGCAGCATCAAAAAATCGCTTAGACCGCAAACCAGCTTGTTCAACTGTCCGCCCTCTAGAGTATATTGTGGTGTCATCCGCGAACACCAGCACCGGTCCAAGAAGCCCAAGATCATTGATCATGACCAGGAAGAGTAGTGGGCCCATCACTGATCCCTGTGGCACGCTATGATCAACTTGCATAGACTGCGAGAGAGCACCTCTAATGGATACGATCTGCTTTCTTCCAGTTAAGCAGGATCTGAGGGTCATAATCACCTCACCATCAAGTCCATGCCCGGCAAGCTTCTCAAGAAGGATTCCGTGAGGCAAGCAATCAAATGCCTTGCTCAGATCAGCGAGGACCAGGTGTACAAAATCACTCTCCTCAAAGGCTTTAACAATACCCCTTTCATAGGTGGTCAGTGAGATGAAAAATGAAAAAAAAAATACTGATACAGCTGTAAACGTACACCTTCCTATTCTAAAGCCATGTTGTGCATCAGATAAAAGGTGATTTCTCTCGAAGTGGAACATAAGTTTCTTCTTTATTAGGGCCTCAAACACCTTACCCAAGACAGGAATGATTGATAAGTGTCTATAGTTGTTCATAGACTCAGAGCCACCCTTTTTGAAGACAGGAATCGTGCTGGATAACTTCAGGACATCAGGAAAACAGCCATGACGAATAGAGACATTAAGCACGTGAGACTGGGGAAGAGCAATCCCATCCGCAACACACTTCAGCACACCGACTCCAACTCCATGGACGTCAGGACTGTGGGAGTTCTTGAAGCTGCGTATAACACGAACAACATCCGCAGGCCTGATCTTCTTCCACCTTTCAAACTTCACATGGTTGTTATTGTAACCAGGAGCATTGCATCTTACATCATTCTTAGAAGCAAAAATTTTTTCCACCTTTCTAAAAAAATCTGTTGAATTCATCCGGTGAAGCTTTTCATTTAGGCCTTGAACAAACTTTGGATATCTGATTTATTAGGTCCCAGGCCTTACATGGTATAAAAGTAGGTATAGATAAAATTAGAATAGGCTTTTTAGACTGTGATAGAATTGAAGTTTAGTAATTGTTTATTGACACTTATGTTAATTTTTTAAATGAAAAACTGAATAGCTTTGTATTATCTTTATTTATGTATTGTTATTGTAATTGTGTTAGAAATTTTATTGTAATGACATGGCCTAGTGTACTGTATGTATTTTCTAGCTGTAATAAAATCATTGAATCATGGGTTTTCTGCAGATTCAATTCTTGTCATGTTGGCCGCCCTTTTTGCAGCATCAACCTTAGCTCGATAAATGCTGTTTACTCTCAGGTTGCGGAGATGAAGTCTGTCACCCTCATCATCGCTGAGCCCAATTCTTCAATGGAGCGCAACAATCAAGTTTCTGGTTTGTGCCAGCCTTGGTGTGTACCAGGATTTACCATTAAGAATCTTGTCAGACTTTCCTTGATTTCGTGCAGGTTTCCTGGGAGTTCTGGCTTTTACAAGAAAATGGCTGTTGAACACACTCATAAAAGAGTTAAAAAAAGCACCGAAAGCATTTTTTGGCTGATAACAATACCGAACACTGCTCCAGTTAACACCATCACGAGCAGCCTCAAAGAGAGGATTCTTTGAAGATCTCTCTAAAATTTATTCCCAGATCGGCCAGTGTATGTGACTGATATAAATTGAATTTCTTTTAGAAATGACGTTTCAACTAGTAGCTAACATAGCCTATGAATAATTTTATCACGTAGGCTACTATTCAGCTTATTTCCGTTTTTCCAGAATGGTGAAGGAATTCGTTGCCGTTAACAACACTACGCAGATACGAAGAATACTGAAGGTTCTAGGTCAGGACTTTGCATTATCACAAAACCATAATTCTCGAAAAGGCGCCCTAATTGGCTTGGCTGCTGTTGCTATAGCATTGGGAAAGGTTTGTAGACAACTAAGTCAATTGAACTGGAATTATTGAAATATTATATTGATTTCTATTTATTTGAAAACTCCTGTTAGTGCGCTGGAGATTTTCATATGAATGCCAATGCATTTCTGTAAGCAGGAGAGGAAATGTGTTGTTGAAAGGTCGCATAAGATGAAGCTTTTAAACACTTCATTTTTCAAATGGAGTAGTCAATACAGAGGTTTTTGAATTCTCGATGACCAACCATCTTAAACTTAAAAGTTGACACGTTGAATTTTATATTTTTTGTCAAAACTCGACTAGTCCTGAAATAGGACTTCTGAATTTTATACAGCTTGACAAGTACATATTAATTTTCTATTTTAAAATGTGTGGATACATTTCAACATACTATAGTCTGTATAATGAGACTTGGAGAAGACATCCGTGTAGCCAAATTGTGTGAAATTTCAATCTTCTCATGCAAGCCCATATGACAGGATACGAGTATATTCAATTCGACAACAAAGTTGATGCAGAGTTGTCAATTAGAATACATCCAGCCATATGGGCTTGCATTTAAAGATTGAAATTTCGCACAATTTGATAATGTGGATACTTATGCTTCTTCGAGTACTTAGAGTTATTTTTTCCAAGCCTCAACTTATTTTATACAGACTATAGCCAATTAATTATCTCATAAAAATAATTATATTTTCATCCAAATATAAGTTGATATAAATTGCATATAAAATTAAAAAGCGACTTGAACAATTCAATCGAGAACCAACCTTATAAAAATGTTCAATGTGACCAGCATTTGTCTGAAGGCACACATGAAGTCTTCCCGTAGTCCTGAGTCTTTCATTATCAAGTTCTTCCCAAACGTTGATAAGTAATTTTGTAGTAACAGCTGATCTATTCAGGGAGGACAGATGAGAGTGAGGGCACTTATACACGACCCTTGATGTAGTCCCAAGTGTTAAAATCTCATGACTTTAAAGCAGGAGAACGTGGAAGCCCTGTCGTTGAGATCCTTTGTTTCTTATGGGAGTGCTCACACATTAGCAGCCTGCTAAAGTGTGAACACTTTCATAAGAATTCATGGTACAGTATTATTTCTCGGTATTATTTTATACTAGGCAGTAAATTTATGCAAGATTATATATTTGACATGCTCCTCCTTTGGTTTCAGGACACATCAGATTACACAGAAGCCTTGATCCGTCCTATACTTGCCAATTTCAGCGAACAAGACTCGAGGATACGCTACTATGCGTGCGAATCGCTGTACAATGTGGTGAAAGTGTCACGCGGGGCAGTGTTGCCACATTTCACTGAAATATTCAGCGCACTCAGTCGATTGGCTGCCGATCCCGATCAGACTGTTAAAAATGCTCTCGAACTTCTCGATCGTTTGATGAAGGTTGGCAAAAAAAATTGTTGATATTCTATAGTATTACAGTGTAAAATAACTCTAATATTCTTATAATATTTTAATATAGTTTTTATAGTTTAATATTTTTAATATTACATTATAGTTTATTCTTTACAGTTTAATATTCATATAAATCATTGTATTAATTTATATAGTATAATATAAAACTCATTCAATGCTTCTGTAAAGACCATTAGTTCTCTTACAATTTTAGAAGTGACATGTTTTCTGTTGGATGACTACTTCACAACGCAGTCATAAAAACTGAAATATTTGTACCAAATTATGGATTGTAAAGATATGGTATTGTTTCCTGGGGAGCTGCATCCCAAACCTGTCTTAACATAATATTAAGTGCCGGTTGCACAACAGCTGGTTTTATTTTAATCGTGATTGGTTCTCGTGTTTTAATCACGGTTAAAATTTAACCGGCCGTTGTGCAACCGGGCCCAAGACTGCATAAAAAGAAAAAGGCAATTGAAATAATTTCCCAGGCTAATTGAACATTGCAAGCCGTCATTTGTTAACTAGTAGTTCTGCGAACAGTAGACCTCGCTCATGATTACAACTTTCAAATTAATGAGAAGGGCCATCAAGAAAGTACAGTATATTGTGAAGATTTAGCCATGTCATCTATTATTTTTTCCATTGAAAGTGCTAGAGACATTGTTTTCAGGACACCGGACTTATAAAATGTCTCTCAAGGAGGTACCTTTACATCGTCCCTATATTCACAATATTAACATATGTTACAACTTTCCTAATAATTAATTATAAGAAATCTGTCAAACTGACGGAAAAATGGAATATGCAGTAGGCAATTTAGATGATGAATCGTCTTACAGACGATAGTGAGACGGAATATGATTCTAAATAAGATGGGTTTGTTGGTGACAATGACAGGAGATTGCTAATGTTTTTCATGAAAAGTGGATTTAATGTTATGGCTTGTTATGCTATGCAGAATGTTAGCTAACTTAAGCAGTGATTCCTCCGGGCCGGCTCCGTAGGTCTAGAAACTATTCATCTATGAAACAGGGAAATTTCTTGTGAAAAGGGCAGAAATGGTGCAATCAAGTGAGAAGTTTTCTACAACTAATAAATACAGGATGATTTGGAGCGGCTCAAGGTTCACCGCAGACGACTATCTTGTCCTCTGAGGTCTGAATGAGACAGAGAAGGGAAATGAATGAGTAGTGTAACAACAAACCCTGCTCACTAAAGCTACTACAGTGTTTGTATTCTCCCTGCCTGGATTTCCAGTGCATTTGTCACTTCAAAAAAATAGATCGATAGCATTCCTTCATCATTCCATCGATACCATTCATTCAATACAGCACATTTTAGAGCGGCACAATTTCTATTCTAAAAAATGAGAGCCAATTTTTTTACGTATATTTATTGTGGGCAAGATTTACTCTTGACGTATTGTAAATCCAAGGATCTTTTATTTTAAGTAACTTTCTGGATGGAGGTTGGTCTGCGGTTTTTCAAATTAAAAAAAAAACGGAGGTATTATCAAAAATCACTACACATACGTTTCTGCGCCTTGTTTCAAAGAACTTGTATACCAAATTTCATCCAAATTGGACAATAACTGCGACTGTAATTGCGGTACAAACAAACAGACAAAAGCCGATCAAGTCAAAACTAACAAGTCAAACAATAATACGATCTTCACTGTTGTAACAACATATAATCTGCAAGCCACAATACTAGCTAGGAATTCAAACCCACCTCTGAGATCCGGTTGTCATAAGATAAATATAAATCTTCCTCAACATCGACTGAATAAACACAAAAATTCACCAATGTATGCAGGATCGCGGATCTTTAACCTTCTCCCACCACCTCAAGTCCACAAATCACTCCCGTGTTATCGGATGGGCACGTTAAACTGTCGGTCCCGGCTGAAGTATGACAGTCGTAAGGCCCATTGACGGCTTAAATTATATATTCAGGCGGTGGAACATTCCCGAAAGGGAACTCCCCACCAACAAAAGCCATACGAATTTATTTATTTATTTAAGTCCACAAATAGCAAAAGTCTGTTATTTCAAAATTAAATCATTATCTATTGCAAAAACCTCACTACACAATTTCGGAATATGTTCAAGAACATAGTTTACAGCATTTAAGATAGATTTTTTGAGGTTTAAACATTCTATCAACATTTTTGGAGAGAAATAGTACAGGCTCATCCTAGTTTTTCCTCCAATGTCATATTTATATTATGATTATAGTGTTTTTACGATGAATGAATGAATAAATAGAAAAAATAAATGAATGTTCAAGCACTATGATCAGTTGATCATACTTTGGTTACCCCTGACAGCATGTTATGGGTGAAGCACTAATTTGACAATTCCCCAGTCATTACACTGTGATGAAGAATATAAACTTAATTGACTGAGCAGCCTCACCACATCCCTGAGTCAAGTCAATTGTAAAATATCAAAACTAATGTGTGTGTTCCATGATTTTTCAAATGTAATTCCTAATTTTGTCACTTATCATTGAGTTATACTAGTAGTTCTATGAACATTAGACCTCACGCTCAGTAAGTTACATTGACCTGTTGTTATGTTTTCTCAAAAATTAATAAATAATTTATCAATTTAAAATGTTTAGAAAAAATCCTAAATAAACATAGAGCTTCCTGTCCTATCGTACCGTGACGTGTCGTCCCGGAATGTGAGTGTGAGCGATGCTATCAGGTCTGGCTGCAACTGTCTACAACGTTGATGGAAAGATACATTTTCAAGATGTTCGATGTTTTTGAACGGGTAGTATTATAGTCCACTAGACAGCTGATTTATGATGAATAATAATTGTATAGTCTGATTTTTACTCTAATATTGGCGTATGAAGGAGGCTCATTTTTCCTTTTATATTATCCTTGAAATGCAAAATTTCCAAAAACCTTGTATATACGTCGACGCGCAATTTAAAAAGGAACATACCTGTCAAATTTCATAAAAATCTATTACTGCGTTTCGCTGTAATGCGCAACATATAAACATTTAAACATTAAGAGAAATGCCAAACTGTCGATTTGAATCTTAGACCTCACTTCGCTCGGTCAATTATATCACTCATATAATTCTGTTTATCTTATCGAATATTTTTAAATATTTCAGGATATTGTGACGGAGAGCGCAACGTTTGACCTGGTGGGATTCATGCCTCTGCTCAGGGAACGCATCTATACAAGCAATACATTTTCTCGGCAGTTCCTGGTGTCATGGCTTTCTGTGTTAGATGCTGTGCCAGATATAGACTTGATTCTCTTCCTTCCAGAAATCCTGGATGGTCTCTTCCATATTCTAGAGGACCCTACTTTTGAAATAAAAAAAATGTAATTATTAGTTTCTTCTTAATTCAATCTATGGATATTTAGAATGTTTCAAACTGGTATTCGAGTATCTAATATTTTTTATTAAAGATGAAATAGAGTGTAACAGTAGATCTATTCACTTATCAAAATTAGTAATAAGTATTTTTATAAGTCCAGATGAAACAATTTGTATAGGCCTATAGGTGGAGAATGAGGTTTGGTTTTTAGTAAGGTAGAATTCCCACACTAACACACTAACAAGCTACTCCGCTGCCGCCAGGTACCCTTTTTTTAGGTTTTTCCACTTTAGAAAAATAGACCTATTAGAAAAATGAAAACAATTTTTTTACAATATTCACACTATACACAGGATGTTTTTGTAATTTTCCATATTAAGATAATAAGTGAAGAAGATGTCAATTCTAAAAAGATACATGTTCACGTATCATCTTCATTCTTATATAATATCTTTTTTTGTAATTTCGCAATGTATAATTGTAATGTTTATAAATGCAATAGGGGTTTCAAGACATGGAATGTGATAAATAGATAAATCAATCTATCAATCATTTTATAACAAAAGTTTTCTTGTATTAGTTCGCCAATTGTATTTGATGATAATATTTTTCATTGCTTACTGTTGATAACGACATTCTCTATATAATGAAAAATAGCATCTCTTGTTCAAGTTCCCAACTCGATTTTATTAGCATTGCAGCATTTAAAAAAATATTAGTCAAGTTCTTGAATGCTTTGACTTTTCTTATCTCGTTATTGCTGCTAGTATAATATATGTTTATTGGAAATGATGGGGGAAAATGGTTCATTGGAAAACCAACCTTTCATTCATTTTACAATTATTGAAAATTAATATCAAGCGAGGTTCACCAAAGGGTGTTTATTTTTAACATAAAATGTTTACAGGTTGCAGAGAAGTAAAAGACATTTAAAAATATGTTGAATTGAAATTATTTCACAGGTGTGATACTGTGTTATCAGAATTTTTACGAAGCATAAAACAAGATCCATCGAGAGTTGATTTTCCAGCGATGATCAATATTCTAATCAACCATTCGCAAGCATCAGATGAACTCTTACAGGTGAGAGCCACTTACAACGTGAATATAATCACTATTTTTTAGATTTTCAAATTTATGATTTCATAATATTCTTAACTCAAATATAATATTTCATATTATGAATATATAATACACACAACTAGAACTATAGGTAATATTATTAGAATTTGTCAAATTAATGTAGAAGGAATAAGCTATGCTAAGAGACAGTACCTATCCAAACTTTTAAGTAAGCACAAAATAGACGTGGCTGTCATTCAGGAGACTCACGCAGATAGTGAGCAGCAGCTTGGGGCAAGGGGAAGGATACCGGGCTATGAGGTTTTAGGGGCAACTTATAACAAACATCATGGATGTGCAACTTATATACGAAATAACGTAGAAAATGCTTATCTTGTGTCAGCAAAGTCAAGCAATACCATCGAAACAGTGACAGTGATGGTGGAGTATACAAGTATAGTTAATGTATATAAGCCCCCTCCAGCAGCCTGGTCACCTGAGGTGCTGCCAGATGTGCCTCACCCTGCTGTATACATTGGAGACTTCAACAGTCACCACACCATGTGGCGTTATAATCAGAGTGATGAGAATGGTGAAGCTCTTGTGGGCTGGGCTGAGAGGAGCAACATGAGCCTCATATTCAATGCCAAAGATAGAGGAACGTTTAAATCAGCTGCATGGAATAGGGAATACAATCCAGATTTGTGCTTTGTTACCCATAACAAAGACAATCAGCCATTGCAAACATCTCGTAGAGTACTGGGCAATTTTCCACACAGTCAACACCGCCCAGTAGTGGTTGAGCTGGGAATTCAAATTCCAATAATTCGATCCATTCCACGACCTAGATGGAACTTCAAGAGAGCAAACTGGAAAGAATTCACTCACGAGCTTGATGCAGTGGTAAGATGGATACCCCCTGTATGCAAGAATTATGATCGGTTTGTGAAAGCTGTAATTGCAACTGCTAAAAGGAAAGTTCCTAGGGGTTATCGAAAAGAGTACATCCCTGGATGGAGTAGTGAATGTAAACAGCTATATGAGGCTTATCTGGAGACTGAGAACCCAAACGTAGCTACAGAGCTCCTCCATACCTTGGACTCTGAGAGGCGGGAAAAATGGATGAAAACTATACTGAATCTCTGGATTTTAAGAAATCTAGCAGAAAAGCCTGGAGTCTACTAAGAAAGCTGGGTGGAGGGAGTGCTGTCATTCATAAGACCCCCATGGTTACTCCAAATAAAATTGCAAGCAGAATGGTTACTCTGTCCAGAGCACCTCGGGACCCTCAGCATACAAAAGAAATTGAAAAATCTTTCACTACAATGAGGAAAAATGCTCCTACCAGGTCAGAGTCTGCAAGAGACTTCACGTTGGATGAGCTCACGGAGGCTGTGAAAGAAATTAAAGTGGGCAAGGCTCCTGGGTTTGATGGAATCCATCCAGAATTCCTAATTCATTTTGGAAAGAATGCTCTGCAATGGTTGACTAGATTTTTCTCTGATATTTTACAAACAGGTCACTTACCAAAGGCTTTCAAGAGAACAAAAATAATTGCAATCCTCAAGCCAAATAAACCTGAGGATCAGGCTGTAAGCTACCGTCATATAGCACTGTTGAGCTGTTGCTATAAGCTGCTTGAAAGACTCATTTTGAATAGAATTGGACCAATAGTCTCAGAAGCTATCCCTGTGGAACAAGCAGGCTTTAGAACAAGTAGAAGCTGTGGTGACCAGGTTCTAGGCCTGACCAGTCATATTGAAGCTGGGTTTCAAAAGTGTTTGAAAACTTCTGTGGCATTTGTGGATTTGACTGCTGCATATGACACAGTTTGGAAACAGGGACTCTTATACAAACTGATACAGGTCATCCAATGTCAAACTATTATAAGGCTCATTGGTAATATGCTTTCTGATAGGAAATTTGAAGTTATTCTGGGCAATAAGATCAGTAAACAGAAAAAACTTAATAATGGTCTTCCACAGGGTTCAGTCCTTGCTCCAAGTCTTTTCAATTTATACACAGCAGACTTGCCTATCACATGTTCTAAAAAGTTCATATATGCTGATGATATGGGCCCTTGCAGCTCAGTATAAAAATTTTGAAAAAAACTGAGGAAGTGCTCTCTGAAGACCTGAAGAAGATGGGGGAATACTTCCATAAATGGAGGCTTATTCCAAAACCTGAAGAAAACAGAAGTCAGCTCATTCCACCTAAATAATAAAATGGCTAATAGGAAACTCCAGGTTCATTTCAATAATGTACTTCTCCAGCATCAAAATTTCCCCAAATATCTAGGTATTACACTGGATAGAACACTGTCTTTCAAAAAACACCTGGAGACCACCTCAAAGAAAATTCAAACCCGCAATAACATAATTCAAAAATTGTGTGGTTCTACTTGGGGTGCCTCAGCCCATACCCTGCGGTGCTCCACTCTGTCTCTTGTTTATTCTGTAGCAGAATACTGTGCACCTGTGTGGATCAATAGCCCATACACTAAGAAAATTGATGCACAGCTCAACATGGCTATGAGAATGATTACTGGGTGTATCAAGTCAACTCCTGTAAATTGGCTACCAATACTGAGCAATATTGCTCCACCTCCCTTACGGAGGAAAAATGCCCTGTTAAAGGAGTTCAAAAAGATTTTCGATAACCCATGCTGCCAATTCATGAAGACCTTCCCGACCTAGAAATAGGTCGCCTCAGATCTAGAAGGCCTTCATTGACATCTGCAAAGGATTTGGTTAGAACCAATTTCAACATAGACTCAGAGTGGAATGCTGCTTGGAATTTGCAAGCACCTGACCAATTGGCACGGCTTATCAAGCCAAATAAAGAGCCAGAAGGTTTCAGCCTTCCCCGTCACCTTTGGAAGGGATTAAACAGGGTGCGAACAGGGCATGGTGTATGTGGGGACAGTCTGCATAAATGGGGGATCATTCCATCACCTGAATGAAACATACATGGAGCTTCTGTGGAGCTCCAAAACAAACTTTGAAACATATAACTGAGGTCTGTCCTGTCAGGTTGTATCCCCATGCCGTTGAGGATTTTGTGAATGCTGCACCAGCAGCTCTTGAATGGTTGGCTGATTTGGACTTAACTTTATAATATGTCTAGTTTTATCTTTTGATAATTATGTTAATAAAACTACTGGCTCTCTTCATTTGCATAGTTTTATATTTTGACTTTTTTTAATTTAATGACAATCAATTATTATAATTGAGCGCATAATTCATATTTGAGAGGTAAATGTGTCAAAATGCCATACGCTATATATATATATATATATTATATATATATATATATATATATATATAATATATAATATATAATATTTCCTCAAACATATATCTACTCTTGTCATGAACTCATATCATTGTACTCTGTCCTAATCTGCCGGATTCAGATTGTCTATTTCAATTACGAGTAGTTATTGAATCTCTGTTAGCTCATATATTTGAGAAGCTTTTTTATTTGTATCAGTATTCTAATCTTACAACTTATTTTTCCAGTACACTGCGATTGTTTGGATCAAAGAATTCGTTCAGTTATCCAAGCAAGAGATGTTACCATACACGTCGGGAATTCTGATGGCAATATTTCCATGCCTTTCCTACGAGAACGACTCAAGAAAAAGTATCCTTTTTGCAATTTTTTCTATCATTATCAATTATTTAGATAATCCATGATATCCGAGACATGTGTCTATTTGACAACATTTTCAATCATCTATGCAGTACAGAATTTGTATTATATTATAAAATATTCATAGCTAGATGAACAGGTGTGCATACACTCACATAGTCGATAATTATGCTTGTCATTCTAGCATTCGATAAGTCAAGGCCAAGCACTTATGATTAGGCTACATTGTCATACAAGTATTGAAGTTTTTCTGCTATTTTATTTCGAATATTGATAGTTTCAAAGAAAATTACGGAAGTGAATTTTGAATTGAACATAGGCTATATATATTTATCTTCGATGTTCCACTATATTATTTATACTCAAGGGATAACCCGAAAAGGTTCTATAATTTTTTCACCCGTAAAAATCATCATAAGCATAAATAATTACCAACTAATTTTCTGTTAAGGTTTTTTAATTTCGGTTCTTCTGATAGTATTCCCTCTTCAAATCCATTTCAATACACTTTGTGGCTGTTTAATATAATTTAGTTCAGTGAAGATGAAAACATTTAAGAATCCACTTTCATCTCTTTTCCACAATCAATTTCCTTAATCAACAATAAAGATATAAAAGAAACTGCAAAAGAAGTGAACGTTAGTCTTCTATCTCTTGTTATTTTGGAAACAGATTTCACCGACTCATCCAAGCAGGTAAGATTTTCAAGTTATTCATAATATAGCTATGTTTAATTTCAAATGTGTTCAATTTTTTAATATCATAATTTTTTATTTTTTCATAGTCATGGCAGTTTTTTCAAACTAATTATTATTGGTTTAGATTGTGAAAAAATGGATTACCTATTTAAATAGTAATTGAGAAAATTTTTACAAGGTTATGATTATTTTTGGTGAACAATAACAAACATAGGTACCGCAAAAGTAGTTTTGTTTCAACATTTTATACATATTCATCTTGATACTAATCTTGAAGTAGAAAATTATTAATTTATAAAGTACTAAACCTTGTAGAATTAGAAATTCTGATCTTGAGTATTCTCATGAAAAGAAATGTAGGAGATTGTTCTACGAAGATCAATACATGCTATTACATCACGTTTCTATTCAAATTAAACTGTCAAATATATAAAATTATACAGTCAATTAAACAGTAATAAGTTATATATTCAACATAATGAATGTTTAAATACGCAAGACATATATTTTTGTAAATTGATTCTCATTACTATGTAAGTGACTTATTGACTAAACACATTTTTATGTGTGTATTTTTGTTCACTGAATATGACAAAAAACTATCAGAAATTAAAAACAAAATTTAAAAAAATATTAAAACGATCTAAGCATGTTATAAAAAACTTAGCATAGTGCAATTAGAAATTGGAAGTTGTATTCAAGATTCTTATCCATCGTTAATAGTCTTCCTTATCAATGAAGTAACAAGGAAACTACTATCTATTTATACTGGTAATTTCCATTTAGCTTCCTTTTCAAACAAACGTACCTTCATTCCTTGTTTATATGTCACTCTTCCCATTTCCCCCAACCTAACTTTGATAATAGACCTACTGTACTTATCTACTGCAATTCATTATGAACCTTCCATTGCAGTCTGCGCGAATTTGTTAACAAACTGACTCAATATTTTTTCAGAAAGAATCCAAGTTAGACCTAGAATCTGTAGTTGATGTTCTCACTAAAAATCTGCTACACACATCAGTGCAAACCAAGGTTGCAATACTACAGTGGATTTACCAGTTGTACACAAAACTGCCAAACAGGGTGAGTTACCACGTCTTTAAAATATTTTTATTCATAACAATTGAAAATTGTAGCCTATCTACTTCTGCTTGCTGAAAAATCAAATCATGATTTCAAAATTATTAACAATTCATCTTATGAAAATAACTAAAATAATAACAATTATTAGATAATGATTTGTTTGATCAAGAATAAGTAAGAAAAGACTTCGGACTTCATTACAATGTGCTTCAGAAAATGTAATATTAAGGAAAGAAATATAGTATTTTAAAGAAATATAGTATTTTCTTAATACTATAATTATGTAATGTAGTATTAACTACACTGTTCATAGTGTAAATCTAGTATTTCTTGAGCCGCGTTTACACCAGAGTTGTCAACGTATAAATTTCGGAAATTTGTTGCCAATCAATCAAAAGCACAACATTATGTCGTCAACTTGAATAAGTCTTTCCAATTGTTCAATTAAAGGTTAATTGTTGCTCTGAAAGTTTTTCAACACTGAGAAAGTTGCCAAAAAATGTCCCCCTCTACAATTCCACGCTGACTACGCTGTCTGGGCAAAAAACATTCACAACTATTGTTGCTCTACATTTGAGAAAAACAACTTGTTTTCTACAAGAAAATAGACAACTTTTTGTAGAAAAGTAATTTAAGACAACTTTGGTGTGAACGCAGCTTCAGCCTAATTGTATTGTTTTCTTTATTATTTACTAAATTTTGTTTCAACTTGAATTTTTTCTTATATTGCAAATTGCATGGTATTGAAAGTTATTGTACTGTGTGCAGGAGGCAAAATCAGTTTCTACCTGTTGTCTCTATTAATTAAATATTTCATTTGTTCAACATGATTGTAAATTCGGTATTATTGCACTTTCTGTAGATGATGGATCACGTGGAATCAGTTTTTCCAGTTCTGTTGAAGGTGCTATCCGATTCTTCAGATCATGTGGTTCAGAACACACTGCAGGTGATTGCGCAAATAATAACACTGCCCCATCACTCCAAATCTGGCGATGCTGGTAAGAATTTTCTATTGATTTAATTCAATTTCTTTTATTCACATTGAATATTATTCAAATTTGAAGTTTTATTTTCAAAAACAAACCAATTATCATTATCTATGTATAATACTCTTGTTCCTCTTAGAATAAATCCTACTGAGAATAGTAGGAAATATCCTACACATGTTTTAACACGCTTTTCATTGCAGTAATCTTATTATATTGGAATCCGATGTTATACAACACGATTATTCTCTTGATATTTTCAGGTAGTGTGAATACAGTTGAAGAGAAAGACTACTATTTCAGAAAGTTTATAATTAGCTTATTGAACCAATTCAGCTGTAACAGGGTTTTACTAGAGGAGAGAGGATCCTTCATAATCAGGTAGGTGTAGTTATTACAAGTAAAATGCATTTTAATTAAGTAAATTCATTACTGATCCACCATGAAGCCTGTTTTTGTATTTTATCAGAAACTTTTTTATTGTGATTTTTTGTATTTTGATTTATTTTATGTATTTTGTGTTGAATTGAATGAAATTATTGATTGATTGACTATTAATTGTATTGACTAGTTAAAAGAACTGGGTTTTGATTCGACTAGTAACAAGCTTTTCATTTGATTTAGGTGTAAGGAGAAACTCATCTAACATAATTACAGTCAAAAGTATCAGTAGTAAATGTACATGACATATTACATAATACAATATTATGTAATATTACATAGTACTAACGTAAACTATTAGTTTCAATATTATAATCAGGTAGGTATTTCTTTACTAACGAGTAAATAAATGCATTTTTCAGCTAAGTCGAAACATCACTGATCTTTTTTCAGAGTAAAAATTACTGATAGAGTAAAATATTATTATTTATAGGCTCAATCATAAGTTCAGAGTTCAGTGGTTGAAAACAGGCTGAAATAGTAATATATATTTTCATGCTAACAACTCCAATAGTGGAATTTTGGCTTGAGCAAAATTTGAAAAAGGTAACAATAGAGCATTCACTTCAATTGTAAACTCTAGGCACAAGATTTAGAAAAGGGAAAATAGAGAAATTTTAAACCAAAATATTTACAATGATCAAACATTTTATGAAATAGAAAGCAAAGGTTTATCCTCAACTTGACCACTTTATTATTGTGAGAAATTTGATATTATATCATTGATTCAAACAAAGAAATAAAACATCAACAAAAAACGTTTTAAATACTGTCACCTGTTCATATGACAATATATTATCTCATATATTATTGATTAGGATTTTAGAGTTTCAAATAATTAATCATTCAATGAACAATAATATAATTGTTCTACTTGTCATTGATAAGTGGCCATTTGTATTCGTCCATTACACATTTTAGTGAAGGCTAGCGGTAGCTTACATATTTGGTAGAGGTTTCTTCTCGCCATTACAATAGTTATCAAGAATACGTTTCTTGTTTCAGGCATCTCTGTGTTATTCTCAATTCTGAGAGAATCTATTGTATGCTGGCAGAAATATTACTGAAAGAGGAGAATCTGAAATTCACGAGCACCATGATAGAAGTGTTAAGCACCATCCTACTCACATCATCAGAGCTCTTTGAGCTTAGAACAAAACTAAAAGAATTCAATACAGAGGTAGGCCGAAATCTGTGTATTAATTCCAAACAACATCTTGATTTTTCCAGAGTATATATTATCTGTGCAGTAATTTCAAGTACTCTGTTAGTTCCGTTTCGGATCAAGAAAATGTGCAATAGATATAGTTTCCCTTGGGCTACAGTAAGCTCATGTTTGCAAAAGTTAGTATCCATCTCAACTGTGAAGCCAGTTACACACACATCGAACTTTTTGATCGATTTCTGGAGGTCCGATTTTTTCGGTCCTCATGAATATTCTATGTGCCGTCTTTTAAAAACGCATTCTCTGATTGTTTCTCGTAAAGTTAATCATAATTAGAATTTTACCGGATTTTGTGCAACAAGGCCATATCAGATTGAACAGAACTTGGCATGATGCGTGCAGATACATTATGTGTTGTCATGTTATGTTTAATCTAATAGAATTTATAAGGACGAAAAAACCGGACGTTCAAAAATCGACATGTAGGTATACATAACTAGCCTAATATATAGTTTTATTTCCCAACTGAATGTGGGTTTCAGTTTATAATAATTCGACGGCTATGGAACAATACTTTTGGCGCTTATGAGAATGCTTACACTCACGCAGGCTACGAACGTGTGAACACTTCCATAGAAGCCTGAATTATCCTTCCTTAGTCGTCGATTCATTACGCATAAACGGAACCCCACTTTTAGGAACTGATGCTTTAGGTTCATTTCTTTATAAAGAATAATTTTCTTTTCGTAAAGAAATATCTATCATCTGATCGCAGGGAATAGCTAGAATGAAGTTTCATGAAATAAATATTTTTTCCTACAGTTACGTTGAAAAGTGGCCATTGCTGCACTGATTACAGAACGCAAAGAATCACTTTTCCGCTCTAGTGCGGGAAAAACTTTTCTGCACTCCAGATTTGCAACATGGCAACCCAAAATACTTAGTAGGTTATATGGAGCAAAAGTGCAGCAAAATCAAAATGAAGTTGGTAACAGTGACTGCTGTGGCTGCTATAGTGAGCAGAGGTGCAACGAAGCACAACGCGCTAATTATTATTCATTATATATTATAACCAAGGACAACGAGGACTTTAGGATTTTAGGATTAAGGTTTTTATCAATAATAAAATTACACAGAAAAACATTTGATGCATTTCAGGCAATTTTACCCATAATTACCCACTTTTCATATTCAATGGTAACTGTAGGAAAAATTAAATGTGAAATACGTGCGCAAAGTTCCTCTGCTGCACTCAAGAAGCCATTCCGCCCTCGCCTACGGCTCGGGCGTAAACGTTTCTTTCGGTGCAGCAAACTGTCACTTTGCGCACTAGTTGCACAAATAACTATTTCAAGTGGAGCATGATTACACCGACAAATTTAAAACTCGAAGTCTCCTTACAGTAGCATTAACGTTTCTTTAAGTACCGATTTACAGCAATCATGAAAGAAATGATTCAATCTGTCGTGACGATTCAGTAAGGACCAAGCCACAAGCGTTTTTTCACTATCGGCGGATGAGTCGGCAGGGTAGGAAGCTCTCCGATTGGCTGATTATCAGCTGATTTCCGAACGCCAACCCAATCAGCTGTCAGCCAATCGGAGAGCATCCTGCCGACTCGTTCGCCGCTAATGAAAAAACACCTGAAAAACGTTTTATGTGACTTGGCCCCAAGTGAGAAACGTTCATTCACAAATTAATGTTTAAAAGGCAGTATGCAATCTGATGCAAACTGCATGTTGATGGCAAGCAGTTTGAAACTGCAAGCCCAGAAAATGGGGTTTCCAGGTAGGTAAGGGTTATAATACTGCAAGTGAATATCACAAGAGGAAATCTTGAGTTGATCAGTTTCAAAATCGAAAAGAGTTTCAAATTAGAATTTCGTTCTTTACACGAGACATCGCTGTTAGTGGATTGAGAAATCCACGGCTCCTTGCTCACTCTTGCCTCAAATCGAATACATTTTTGTAATGTATCGTTCGTCATTTCTGGTGTTATTAATAATGATTGAATAGAGTTGTGGTGATGTGATGTTAAATAAAAACGATATACAAATATTATACCCTTCATATTAAAAAAAAAACTTTAAAATAGTTCAACGAATAGTTTCGACCCTAACTTAGGTCATTTTCAAGTTGAAATGTAGAAAATGAATTAACAAGTTGATACTATATAATATGAACATATGCTTATTTTCATATGATGTTTATATTGTTTTTATTTATTTGTTCAAAAGTAGCCCATGTGAGTGAAGTGTTTTTATGATGTGATGTTTTATGTTGCAGGAAAGTTGTAATCTGTTCCTGTGTCTGTACAACCCATGGTGTCACAACCCCATTGCAACGATCGCTCTGTGTCTTCTCACACAGAACTACGTCCATGTCTGCGATCTGATTCGCGTCTTGTATCCTTTCAAAGTGTGTCAAATCATGGAGAAAAGATAGCATAAGAAGATATCCCATGATTTATTACAAAACAAGAAAGACTACAGGCATTTACGCCTATAGGGTGTTAATGTTCCAATATCGAATTCTGATAACAACTAATATAGAACTAAACTCTCAACTTCATATGGTACACGTTTTAGAGGTCTTATCTATCCAAACCATAGACTCACTTTACTCGAGAAAGGTCCATGTTACATGGCGATGAAAATTTTCAATGCCTTGCCACAGAGAATCCAAGAAAGTACTACACCTGATCGTTTCAAAGATAGCCTGAAATCCAATCTCTTGAATATTTGCCCTTTCAAAATTGATGAATTTTTTGAAAAAATATCGAATGTAATTCAAAGTCGTAAAACATGTTCTGATATGTATCATGATCTCATCCATACATCACTAGAGCTTTGCTATATCAAGCGATTTAATGTGAAAATTGTATAATAAATAAACAAAAACAATAGGACGACTAGCCAGTATGAGAATAGAATAATCTAATGAGGAGTAATAATCTAATTTGTCTGAATAACATACTTTGAATTCATCTGGATTGACAAGTATTTTTTTCAAGTTTTATCAAGTGGAATTGAGTAATAGGTTTATCAATTTAAAGTTGTTTATTGAAGGTTTTCCAGTTATCACTCATAGTTTGACATGTTGTGAGCCCGGTCTTACAAGATAGCCATAGACATAGGAAAGGATAGCATTAGAAGATCCCATGGTATAGGTCGTTTATGTTCCAAATTTCAATATGATGTTTTGTTATCTAAAGCTGATTACTGTCGATTATTACCGGTTTGGCCGGTTGAAAGTGTAAGAACGGCGGGAGAGACTACCAGCGTCACATAGCTTCAGTAAAAAAATAACTAATAGGTCTATTGGCTTGAGTTAACAGTAGAGTTTGGAACATAAATTCCCTAAGCCATGGGATATCTTTTCTCTAAGCTTGGTCTCACAACATGTTAAACTATAAGCGATAACTGATAAACCTTCAATAAACTACTTCAAATCGATAAAACTGTTTCTCAATTTCACTTGATAGAACTTGAAAAAAATTTGTTGATCCATCAGGATTAATTCAAAGTAGATTATCTAGACAGATTAAGGCATTACTTTCTTTTCTCACTGGATGGTAGTCTTATTGTGTTGTCCAAGTTTAGTTTTGTATCAATTCTTAACAGAATTTGGTATTGGTAGAATTTCAAGAACATCAAAATTAAGATGCGTACAGACTCAAGCGCCACAAAATCGTTCATTTTACTTCTCTCAGATTATGCTATGCTTATCATATCAATCAATCAAATAATTTATTGTCACTACAACAACGTCATTAACAACACAGAAAACATCAGTTTAAAAACCTATTACAAAGAAATCTTCAACTTTATATAAACATTCATTGACTAGTACATATCTATATTTGTACAGAAACATCAAGCTAGAACTAAACTGAGATAACTAGAAGGACTAGAATAAAACTAAGGTGCTGTTCATCGTGAAATTTCTAAATTCTTTCAGATGCAAGACTGCATTAAGTGACTACATTGAATTTATACTGATTATTATAGTATTGGATCTTGAAGAAAATAGCCTGGAGGATTGTATTCAATCAATTTTTATTATTCACTTGTTTTACCATAAAACTGTGTCTCATTTCTATTGTTTTATTACAATATTATTGGCTTTTGGCTTTTTGCAATCCTTAACTCGAGAATCTTTCAGTGCTAGCATGGAGATAACTGTAGACTTGCTGATTGAGATTGATAAACTAATTCAACTAATAGAATCGCCAATATTCACATGTAAGTCATATCAACTTATTTTCTATGGAAATGATATTCATGAAATTTTCCTTTTTTTAGGTCACGATCATGAGTATTATTATTATTTATTGGCTTCAAAATAATGAATATTAAGAATGCCAAATGCTTAAGGCTGTGCAAAGGCTAAAAATAAACTTTCTACTGGTAATATTTTCAAAGTATTTCGATTGTATATCATCAAGCTATCAAAATGAAAAAGTTTTCTCAGGAAAAAAATTTTTTCCTACAGTTACCTTGAAAAGTGGCCATTCCTGCACTGATTACAGAACGCAAAGAATCACTTTTCCGCTCTAGTGCGGGAAAACAATTTCTGCACTCCAGATTTGCAACATGGCAACACAAAATAGTTGGTGGGTTATATGGAGGAAAACAAAAATTAAGTTGGTAACAATGACTGTGGTTAGATTTAGATAAGAATCATTTCAATGACTACATTTATGATAAAATCCCAATCTAGAAATCCAAAACAAGAATAATGTTTATCTAAATCATAATTAAATAATAACTTCTCATCATTTAATAATAAATAATGTTTATTTTCTATTGACAGTAATAATTATTTCAACTCCAAGCAATGAGAAATGTAGCAAACACACATTTTGAAATTCGAATTTTCAGGTTAAATAATTACCATTCGAAATCCATGTCAATAAAATTAATAAAATAACATTAGAATATACTACAATAAAATATTTTCTGTTGTCTATGTTATTTTATAAATATTTTTTAGTTTACTTATAGTATTTTTCGGTAATTCTAGTTAATCATAATATTCTAAATATCTGAATACTGTTTTTAGCTGGATGAAACGAAGTTAGGTACGATTCTTCCTGCTAGGTCGCGCGCTTGTCGGTTCAGCCATTTTGCAGTCATCACAACCAGCTGTTGGCGTGAATTTTGAATGCGAATTTTTTGTTTTATCTGTATTTTTTCTGATTCTTGAATGAATAAAAATGAGAACTTTGGCTGAGAATTTTCAACTTCAATTGGATTATTAATTTTTAAATGAATTAAGGTTGTTATTAATAACAGCATCACACACACAAACATTTTGATGGATTTCAGCCATCATTTTATCCATAATTACCCACTTTTCATATTCAATGGTAACTGTAGGGAAAATTTAATGTGAAATACGTGCGCAAAGTTCCTATGCTGCACTCAAGAAGCCATTCTGCCCTCGCCTACAGCTCGGGCGTAAATGTTTCTTTCGGTGCAGCAAACTGTCACTTTGCGCACTAGTTGCACAAATAACTATTTCGATCATTACTTTTCGAGATATGAGCGCCTTAAGTTCAAATTTTTGGGACAGAACATTTTAAATTCGGTAAGAGATAAATCATTGAGACTTGGAGGATAGAGTCTTCATGGTATTGTTGATCTAGTTGAACGAAAATTCTCTGAAAATATCAATTTTTGAGAAAGTTATTCAATTTACCAAAAATAACTTTTACTTGAGTTATTTTTTGTAAATTGAATAACTTTATCAAAAATTGATATTTTCAGAAAATGTTTGTTTTACTAGATCAACAATATCATGAAGAATTTATCCTCTAAATCTCATGGATTTTTATCTCTCACCGAAATTGAAATGCTGTCCCAAAAATTTAAACTTTAGGCGCTCATATCTCAGAAAGTAATGATCGGGAAAAAAATGTTTTCCTGAGAAAACTGTTTTATTTTTATAGCTTGATGATATACAAATCGAAAAACTTTGAAAAATATTACCAGTAGAAAGTTTATTTTTAGCCTTTGCACAGCCTTAATATACTTGGGTGAAAATGGAGAGTATGGAATAAATCTATTAATATAAATTATTAGGTAGTATTTATTGAGGAATTTGATTTTTATCAGATCTTTTTTTGTAGAACAGTATGTACAGTTCAATTAGTGAAATTAATTGATTATCATAAAAATAATCAATATTGAGGTGATTATTTACGTTCTATACACTTTGTAAACCTTTCATAGAAATGATTTGTTATTAAAAGTTGAGGGACATTCTATGAACAATTTCGAGGTAAGATCGCTCTCACGATATCTTCATCAATTGACTTTAATAAGGAAATATTTCTCACCTTAACGTAGATTTAAGTCACTTCCAATTTTATTCAGTTTCTAATGATTTTATATTCGACAGATGTGAGATTGGAGTTATTGGAAGTTCCCCACAACGGACCGCTTGTCAGAGCACTGTATGGCCTTCTCATGCTGTTACCACAGACGCCTGCCTTTCATACGTTGCGCCATCGGCTGGACTGCATTCCCAAATTACAACTTCATGCTGGCAACAGGTATGTCATTACTTCAACCCCTGCAGACCAAGACAACTTTTGTGCCGATATCTGGGGACTGGGGCCCTGTTGCATGAAAATGAAAATACTCTTTATTAGGCGGGGTTGAAGGCTTTTAACAAAATAATTTGTTTCAAGTAGAGAAGATTGAAACGGTATTGTGTTTTATAAAATCGACGTAATTTTAAGTCTTCTCTACCAATCAACTTTGAAAAAACAATCTTGCATGATTAATTAATGCTTATAGCTTTATAGCTTGATACTTTCCTATTCTTATAACCAACTGACTGCTGGTATTATCTATTTATTTACAAATGTAATAAATACATTTGCTGGTATTATTATTTTGTATTTCATCATGCAATAGAACCATGGTGGTAATATCATAGAGAAACAATAGCGTAAGTAGATATCCCATGGTATAGGTCGTTTATGTCGCAAATTTTACTGTTATCTCAAGCCGATTACTGTCGATTTTTACTGTTCTGTTGGGGTGGGAGTGTATCAACGGCACAATATGAGAGACTACCAGCACAGAATATTAATATAGAATATAATATATAATATATATAATACAGAATATAAATATATTAGTATTCTGTGCTACCAGTGTCACACAGCTTCACGGGAAAGAATTACATGAACTATCGGCTTGAGATAACAGTAAAAGTTGCGACATAAACGCCCTATACCATGGGATATCTACTTATGCTATTGTTTCTCTATGGTAATATTCTCATTGTGTAAACTCCAATACTGAGGGCAGGTTTCACAAAAGTCTGTTTGTTTGAATCATGATTAAATGCTACGGGAACGAATCAGAGAAGGCTTCTCTGATTGGTTCTCGTGGCATTTAATCATGATTAAAATTTGACTAACTTTTATGCAACTGGGTGAGAACTATGACTATTGTTTGACTGAGATGGCTCTATTCGAAGAAAAAATGGAACCGACAATCTCGAGCCAAAAGTTCTAATATATTTAGTAAAAATACGTTAAAGTTTCTTGATTTGAATACTGTCACTTTAAAAATATGATTTTTCTGAATCACCAGTGAAAAGTTTTTTAGCCGCTCGTACTACCTTGTAACTCAGTTTCCTAGACCACATGTGACCAGAAATCAAAGACTTAATGAAATTCTATTTCAAATTTCAGTAAAAACTCAACGGCCAGGAGAGAAGATGATCGAATCAAGTTTAAACAAGTGAATTTCGATAAACTTCTTGAACACTTCATTAAAGTGCAGGAGAGACATAGACAGAAGAAAATATCGACAAGGAGAGAAGAGCTGTACGAAAAAAGCATCAAGTTTGTGGAAGCGTGATTGTATTTAAACCAAAGTTCATAAGGTGTCTAGTAGTTTATTTTACGCAGTATAAGTTCAGGGTGAAGCCAAGGTACTTTAGTATTCTTTAGCAATTTATTAAAAAATCCTAACCGGAATCTACCTTGAGCATCGAATAACATTCGAGCCTGAATTTATCATTCTGTTCGAATACTATGATACCTTCAACCAACAAAAAAGTAAAAACTAATTTTGCATCATTTGGATAATTTGTGACTCATGTGTATGACTTGAATTCAGACGTTAATCTATCTTGCAAGAAATACCTATATCGTCAGCTTTGTTAAGTTAAGTCTAAATTTAGAATCTTTGAAATTAATAAGCCTAACGGCTTTATTTGTTGACACAATTACCGATTAGAAATAAATTTAATTTGAACGATTACATTTCGACATTTGAAAATACTAATTTTTGGGGACAAAATTGTTGTTTTAGTCGATATATTGGCGACTCCCTTTCATTAATATAGTCCAACAATATAGATTGGACTCTTCCATGCGTGAATGCAAACAATCCATAAGTAATGTAACATGAATATCAAATGCAAGATGAATATAATTTGCAACTATTGAAGCTGGTAAAGTACTCGTATATATGTGGGTTACTGTTTACTGATCGACATATTAATGATTTATTTTTATGCAAAAATATGTAGTTATGTAGTAGCATTATTAATAAATATATATTTAGTTAATAGCAGCTACAATATGTGAACATGTGCAATCATTTCTTCATTTCTTGTAGGTTATTAAAGAGAAACTTAATTCTGAAAATCAATATGTAAAATTGGAATAGAAAAGTTAGTAGATGTTACAGTAACTAACTTTGTAATCATAACCATGGCTATATATTTACTGTAGTAGATGTGATTAAGATCCGGTGTTCTGATCAGTCATTGTGTAAGCTGTAAGGTATGACTTGAGCAGACTAAATTAATTCTCAATTGAGATAATAAACATGAACTTTCAATATTTTTAACTGGAAAGTACCTAAGTGATTTAACAAGAAATTTGATGGAATAAATAAGTATAAAAGAAATTGTAATTTCTTAAAGAAAAATCGATTTAGTATTGAATGAGATGTAAATTGTTGAATGTTTATTTTCTAAAACTAATCTACATTCCTGTATATTAAATTTAATCTGATTAATATAGAATAATTAACAATAATTATGTAAACTGCAGGAAAGACTGAATAAATCTGAATCCATTTTAATGAACTCATTTTGTTTTTAATTGAGAATTTCACACACAGGTTGAAGTCATTTGGGAAATGAACGAAATACCAGGTATCATTCGATTAAAAATGACGATGTCATTAAAAATGTATGTTGTTATCCGCTCATGAATATTCAGATTTATTCCTATAGAAACTCTTCTTTAATCCCCTGAACCTTTTATCCTTATTTCGCTCTCTAGAAGAGAAAAAAAATGCAAATTGCATGAATGAGTATTCAAGATTGACGCGAAACAGTTATGTTTCTAAAGCACATCCATTTAGAACTATGTGCTTGAAAGAATTGAGTATTATATCCATGCCTATTGGGCATTACTCATAGATTTTTGTCAAATTTTGAAACAACTGTTCTTTGGTAGATAATTAATTAAGAAGGAAAACATGAGCCAATGAGCAAGTTGAAAAAAGTACATTCGTCGAGTTGAAATCCAAATTTCAAACAGTTTGAAAGCTGATAAAAAGTTCAAAAATCTCAAAACAAAGGAACAAATTATATAAATCTTATTGGAAATCACTTCCTCTTTCCAACCACATTTTCATCTCGAAAACTAAGGTCGATACAAGAAAATTTTACTGAACATTTTTTGTTGCAAATTCAATGTAAAATCTATGGTCTTCGGCTGTTACACTTTTGTGGGAATATGTTTATACGTGAACATAAGATATGAACTTACTTACTCCCAGGGCCATCTATATCTAAGTTGATATTTGGCCGCACCAACAAACTGTCTCCACGTAGTTCGCTCCCCAGCATCTCTTTCTGTCGCTCCAAGTCTCTCCATGTCAGTCTTAACCTGTTGCCACCATCTCTGTCTGGTTCTCCCACGGGGTCTTCTTCCTAGAGGGTTGGGTGTTGAAACTTTTTTCAGCTTGGACTCTTTTCCTCTTCTGAGTATGTGCCCAGCCCATTGTAATCTCCTACATTTTATTTCACTTACAATGTCTGGTTTATTGTATAAGATATGAAATAGGAGTATAATTGAAATACCACGAATTTATAGTCAAAAAAGATTCGTTTTAATTTTTTGACTATGCAAAATATTGTCATAATATTTCTATCATACAAGTTTCGACTAAAACATTTAGTTGGTTATTGAATAACTTAGGTTTAGATAAGAAACTTGAGATCCGCCATATGTAATAAGTCTACAAATAACAGCTAACTCGTATAATAAAGTAATCTTGCAGTGTTATTTCCAAAGGAAGTTCACTTACTCAAAGATTATTATTTATCCGATGTTTCCAAATATTTCTCCGCTTCTCTCAAGAGTGACTTTGTATCTTCATATTCCACTTTATCAAGCGCTTTTTCAATAGTACACCATTCAAATGCTTGATGTTCAGAAGATAATTTGACAGTTGCATTTTTGTCTACGATTTCTGCGAGCCAATAGGAAACCGTCTTCTGTTTTCCAAACGCTTCATACTGTAAGGGAACAGATAAAATAGGAGTATAATTAAAACTGAACTCACAATTTTACTTTGGAAAGACTAGTGAAACTTGCACAATAATTCTATACTGTTTCTGTTTCCCAAACGCTTCATACTGTAAGGGACAGACAAGATAGGAGAATCATTAAAATTGAACTCACAATTTCACATTTGAAAAACTAGTGAAACTTGCACAATAATTCTATACCTGCTGATTTTAGTCGGAATTCATGTCCAAAACATATATAGTGGATTAATCCATAACCAATTAGCTTGGTATTCACAACCACTGTTGCATGCATATCAATTGCAGTAAGTTTTCATCATAGTTTCTAGTATTGCTATTATCCTGACATCATTTCTTGAGATTATATTCTCAAAATGGATCTCTAGATGAGAATTTGTTTTTGTCAAACCCAAGGTTTCATACACACAGAGCTCAACCGGGTTATAGCAACTGGAGCAACTTCATAAGTTCTATATATTTTGCTAGTTGTGTTATAATTCAAACTAACCTCAACTTGAATTGCTAAGGCGTTGCTCCCGTTGCGCATTTGTTCTCTGGAAGTATGCAGTCTTGTAGACTGTATCAATGAGCAGACTGTACGCTACAATAGTATTGGTTTATAACAATACAACTTAACTTCCTATAAATATTTTTTTCTAGATTCTGGTATCTCTAACTCGGGTATAGAACACGCGTGTGGGAATAGAAATAGATTAATCTAAGACGTTTACGGTCTGAACAATAATTACTGAGTACAAATGTGAACTGTTAACTTACCACTAATTGTTTATGAAACTTTTTGTCGATTGCAAGGCTCTCTGCACTGAGCCCAGATTCTTCAACAGTTTCCCTTAAAGCTGCTTGCATCTCATCTTCACCAGGGTCTAAATGTCCTGTAAATTTTAAAAATATTACAGAGCTTGATAATCATGACAATAAGCTGAAAATCCTATTCTTATCAATCGGAATGGATATTATAGTACCTAACCAGGTTTAGCTAAATAAAATGCATAGTACAACGAAAAAATACATGTTGAACGTATTATTATAGATGCTTCTAGTTTTTAGACAAATGGAGAATCATGACAAAAAGAATATTGAATTAGAAATTCTCATTTTCCTGTGTGTTCACAGAGTTGATCAAATCCCTACCAATAGTGATATTTTATAGTATTCATTGAATATTGAAAAATCTCAATTCAGAAATGAAAATAATACAAAATCAGTATAATCTAGATGTTATTTTATTATAATATTAAAATATAAATCTCAACAGGAGGAATTTGTGTTTATGTTGTTATTGAACAGCATAAATTATTTTAGGGAAACTATGACAATTCAGGATACTTTAAAGCGATGAATATGAATATTGGAAATAAATACATTTTGATGCACAGTGAAGATTATTTTTGATTGAAAACTTGATAAAAAATCTGGTGTGGTACACTCACACAACGTTCCTTGCTCATATTTGAAACTACGATCAGACTTCTGTATATGTGTATATATAATTGTTTTCAGAGTACTTTTTCCTTTGTGTAAAATAATTGTGAAATTAGATTTGTTTTTTAGTCGTCATTTTTTTAAAGTCGTCAAAACAGCTGTTCTACAGATGAAATATCTTGACTATGATGTGTACTTTTCATGAACTGCGCTACTTACCTACCTCATGCACGAGAAGGAGGTTACTGAGTCCATTTCTCAAGGATGGGGTGGACCTCCCATTAGTTTCCCAGAAAGGAGACTCATGCCAGTTGATAGAGCTAATAAATAACTATACAGGGTAAGAATTTGAAAAAATCGGTCAAGTTATTTATGAGAAAATCGTGAAAAACATGGTTTTTTAGTAATTATCCGCCATTTTTCTCAAGAATATTACGGAGCTCCTGTAATTTTCCCAGAAATGAGACGCATGTCAGTTGATAGGGCTTATAAATAGATATCCATGTTATAAATTTGAAGAAAATCGTTATCGTTTTCGAGAAAACCGTGAAAAACATGGTTTTTTAGTAATTATCCGCCATTTTGAATTCAATTTTATTGAATCACTTATTGTCGGATCCTCATGGTATAAGGACCTTAAGTTTAAAATTTCAAGTCAATCGGTTTATTAGGAATGGAGTTATCGTGTTCACAGACATACACACATACACACACACACACACACACACAGACCAACACCCAAAAATCATGTTTTTGGACTCAGGGGACCTTGAAACGTATAGAAAACTTGGAATTAGGGTACCTTAATTTTTTTTGGAAAGCAATACTTTCCTTACCTATGGTAATAGGGCAAGGAAAGTAAACATAAATTTGGTTTGATGATTTGACCAACACCCAAAAATCATGTTTTTGGACTCAGGGGACCTTGAAACGTATAGAAAACTTGGAATTAGGGTACCTTAATTTTTTTTGGAAAGCAATTCTTTCCTTACCTATGGTAATAGGGCAAGGAAAGTAAACATAAATTTGGTTTGATGATTTTTCCATTTGCACAATTTTCATCATTTTTATGGAACAACTGTCTTGTGTTAATATTGTATCAATGATCGAAATGATTGTATGGCTGGCTATTCAATTGAAATACAAATGTGAAAAGGTACCTTTTGGTGGAGTCCAATGGTAAGGTTTGTAAGAAGCTTTCAATAACAGATACTCCACGTTAGGATTTCTTCGAAAAATTAGAAGTCCAGCCGCTCTTGTCACTTTTTCAGTCATAGTTTATTGAATTTCGAAATAGTTTATAACTGAAACGAGATTTTCAAATATTAATAAATGTATCATGCCTATACATTTTAATTGTTTTGCATTATCAATACTAAATTACAATTGTATTCATTCACATTTTCACTAGAAATAGGAGATTTTTTATTGACCCAGACAAATGATGTAAAACGTTTCTTTAACAAAGTAAATCTTTACAGAGGAGTACATAATCTGCACACGTGATTTTCTGGTAATGTAAAGTGTGCGTTGATAAAACAGAGATCAAAACTTAAAATACTATGAAGAGCATACTTGACCCTCTCTTGTACAGTGAATAGTTTGTCTAACCAGGACTTCCTATATACAGTGGTCCTGGTTTCACTGTGATTTACGAGCTCACTATTAAACCCCAACTATACGGGCGTCTTTTACGCTCTGATTTTTTCGCTCGTTAGCCGGATGCAATGCCTCTTATGGGGTGAACTATAAAAGCGAACTCGCAACGCTCCCCATAAGAGGCCATGCATTTGAAGACGCGTGAAATAAATTCCGTATAGTTGTAGTCTTACAGCCACACTTTTTACCTTTCACCTTCTTCATTAATTACCCACACTTGTAGGGTCGATGGCGTCATGTCATAAATAAAAATGCAAAAAAACTATAACCACTAATTGATCATGATGGCACTGATCAGTTCAAATCAAAACTTGATTATTATCATTCAAGGCCTTGTTCTCCAACTTAATGGCAATTTAGCCAGATAGAACTTGAGTTTTTGGCCTGGGCCCGACTTAACATTAAACACTGGTGTGCCTTTTGAATGCTTGCTACCATCGGACTCCCCATAGCATCTGAGAGACGTCATCGTTCAGAAATTCTGAGAGAGGTAATCATTCAGAAGTTCCTGGACATCGTAATAAGCCCTGGCTCTCATGAAACCAGTCACAACTCTCTCAACACGCTGAGGTCCAACTGCTTCACCCCTGCAGGCAGCCTGTTGAAGTTTCGCAGTGTTGAACTCCTTTAGCATACCCGCGTTCTATGGAGGCGTCAAACAGCTTTAGATGCCTATAGTGTGGTCCACGTTATAATGGCAGTGGATAAAGATGCCTATAGTGTGGTCCACGTTATAATGGCAGTGGATAAAGATGCCTATAGTGTGGTCCACGTTATAATGGCAGTGGATAAAGATAGAAGAATAGCGATGCCAATTCTCTGCATTAATTAATTATATTTCTACACCGTCAAAAACATAATTGTCATCGTTGTGGACCTAGAAAAGGATAGTACCACCGGCTTTGTCGAATGATAGACAAGGATAGCAAAACTGAAGTTGATCAAATACTGTCATTATAACGTGGACCGCACTATAGTGTTGTAGTGATGCGCATCAGTCCGAGTTAACAAATTTTATTGATTCTCCTTGACGACATAAGGCAGAGATTGAAGTGGTTGACTATTGTTAGAATACCCAGCCAAACAAAAATGGCTTAGCAATGAGCAAGGTGTTTGCTTGCAGTAATGATCCTGGCTGCCAGTTTTTGCAGCTTCAGTATGTCCACAACCTTGGATGAATGGCCCCACATGAATAGACCATGGGAGATAATAAGTGAAAAAGTGCATTAAACACCATTATCGCATATGCCTCCGTCACATGTCCTCTCAGCTTGAGCAAAAGGAAACAGATTTGGTAGAGTCTCTTGGTCACTTGCTGGATTTGACTGTCCCAGATGAGCTTTGAATGTAGGATAAAACCCAGCTGACAAACTGCAGATGATGTTTTGTGGCTTCCTCTCATTTGGTAGATTAGCCCACTGTCGCCCGCTCTTTATCAAAGAGAGGATCCTCACCGTCTTCTCCCTCTATGTTCTTCATACCCTTTGCAGAACACATGCAAACGTGGGGTTGCTCGTGACCCGACAGAGCTTCCACCCGTATGAGACTAGGAGTAGACTCAGGCTGGATTTACCCTACCAGAGGCTGAGCAGAACTCGGACTGGTCTGGCTCATATGTCTATCAGCCTCTATAATAGGCAGCCTCTGTTGGCCAGGGATCTGTCTGCTGTGCGGTTTCGAGGGGCTCTGAGGAGCCTGCTGACGGAACACCCTCTGTACTCACTCCGTGAGTTCTTTATGTTGGAGAGCAGTGTGGTGAGTGCCTATTTTCTTATTTGATTTCTGTCTCCGGGCAGTTGTTTTTCTTTTACTTTTTTGACGAGTCCCAGTGGGCTTCACTTTAGTGATCCCTTTTATGGACCTATTTAATTAAATACTAAAAAAACTAAATTTTGCTAGGAACGAATTACCAGGAATCATAAGGTTGAAGATTGCAGATACTCCGCCGACATCTCCAGACCCACTGAAGATCAATGCCAGATAACAGCAATAGTATATTATCATCAATTGTTGTACCATTGTCATTCAGGTCGTTGATCATCACGATGAACAGGATTGAACCCTGAGGTACCCCAAAATCCACAGGGAAAGGACGGGAAGCAGCTCCACCCAATGACACCACCTTTATCCTCCCAGTTAGATATGACTCCAAGATGTTTAGAGCAGAGTCTCTACAACCTCACACAGACTTCCCAACGCTCTGCTCAAACCACAAAATATAAGTGCCAGGGACTCACCATCCTTTAACACTAAATCAATTTTCTCAGCCACTCGACTCACTGTATCAACAGTTGACGAAAACCAATCTGCATATTTGAGAAAAGGTCGTTTCTCTCAAAGAACTACCCAATTTTGGGGTTGATGATTGCTTCAACCATCCTTCTACAGATTGGAGTCATTGATAAATTGGTCTGCAGCTGTTTAGGCTCTAATAATCACCCTTTTAGAATTACAGGTTTTAGAACCCATTTAGTCATGTCACATTGTCATTTAAAAGCTCACAATTATGCCAAGGCTATACAGCGCAGGGATTATTTTGCGCGTTTTTAGAATGCATGTCATCTTATGAGGAACGTCTCTTATGTTGCTCGTATAGTTTATCATATATTAAGGAAATGCATTGCATTAGTCTAATATTAAAAAAATCTGCTCATCTTACACCCTAGTAGGCATATAGTTAGAGTCTAGTGTATAGGGTATAGTATATAGGGTATAGTAGGGTCTTAAAGCTGAAAAAACAATTGAACACGGAAAAAAGAAACACGGTTGTTATCCAGGTAAGAGGTTAAAGATATATATCATTATAATTCTTGATAAGAATTATCATAAAGTAATTATCCATAAAGTAAGCCTACCTATGGTATTAAATCCTAAAATTGTTACCTAGGTACTAGAAAGATTACGTAACAGAAAGCACCCTTCTACGTTTAATAAAACATGAGATTAGTTTATTGAAGCGGCTTCACCTCGCCTATCTGAAGCAGTAAAATAAATTTGTTATAGATTAACAGTAACGTAAATTTGAATAGAAAATCCATCTGATTGTAAAAATACAATAATAAGTTGAGCTCTATGACCTGAGCTGCATTATATACTCACGGAATATTGATAACAATGAAGCATAGATGTTTTAAACTACGTTAATTGAGTTAGGCGAACTAATCAATGACATCAACATCTACCATCTTGCTACAGGCACAGTAGAAAATAGTTATTGTGATTTGAGGTTATGTCTGTTTATTTTGAAAATGTAGAAACAACGAAATTGAGAAGGCATCACTGCCACCTGAATTAAAATAAGCCCAGTATCGGCGCCCGCGTCATAGTGCCCGAGTGGCCTCGTCTGAAGCCAGTCTCCCTCAAATGCCTCGGCGAAGCAGTCTGCGTCCATCGATTCGAAAATAACACAAATCCCTCAGCTATGACATGACAATATTATTACACATCATAAAAAAGGAAAACAGGTCATTTTAACAGCGACATCACAAATTTGGTACAGAGCAGCTGCTAATTCTTATTAATGCACAATATCACCAAAGTGAAAAAAATATTTTAAAAAATGTAGGCCAGCATGTTACATTGATAGGCGAAATAAAATACATTTCAAGTGACCTATCTGGCCCTCGTCTGGTGTCAGAATTTTCAGGTTGCACCAGAATGATTGCAGGGCATCTGACATGACTTCACATCCAACGATAGCTTTTATTCTTCTATTCTGCTGGATGTTATTTTATCCAAGACATCGAAGTAGCCTGAGAAAAAAGTGTGGTCTTGCATGAAATTTAAATTCAGGGCTTTCTGCTTTACATAGCCAGCATCTAATCATTCGATCCATTGATTGCTAGAATGATAATATACTATCTTATTTTATGATCTCACTTCATATTTCTCATCTTCTTCATACCAGAGATTTGGATCGACTGTGTCTGGGAGTGGACCTGACTTGGTGCTTGTCATATATAGGAGTTGACATGAGTTGTCATGTTGTATCAAGTACTGCATCCTTAAAAATCTAATTGGGTGCCCAAAATGAATCTTCAATGAAGGGGGGGGGGGTGTAAAAACATTACTTTTTACAATTTAATTTAGACTTCAGACTGTTAGAATGAATTCAAGATTACATTGCAAGGATTACAGCTAATTAGCCTAAAGTATTATCAAGGCGAGGAAGAAGACAAGCTGATTTTTTAAAAGAAAACAATCTGGTGTGGCGCACTCACACAACTTTCCTTGCCGTTGTGAAAATTGATCACCTGACGCTAGTGTTCCCGCGCATCTCAAGTCTACTATTCAAAGATGTGAGCCAGCTGGTGACAGGGCAATAACGCTGGAGACACACATGAGGTCTGCTATCTCTTCATAGTGAATGATTTAATAGAATCAACAATAATTTGCAATTGAATAATCACATTCTCTCGAATTTAAAGCTCATTTTCAATTTTAGGTGAAAATGTTACTGAACATTAATTGTAGAGATTTTCATGCTCAATATACTCCACTTGATTTTTTTCGTTTCAATTGTATCTGAAGCCTGATAATTGGGAATCTATCTGCATTGATGGGGCGAAGGTCCTGAAATTTTTACAGATATGGGACTTGTGGCAGTTGATAGAGCTTATTGATGACTATTTTAGGTATGAATTTGATCAAAATCGTTGGAGCCGTTTCCGAGAAAATCATGAAAACCCCTGTTTTTGACAACATTTTCGCCATTTTAGCCACCATCTTGAATTGCATTTGATCGAAATTGTTCGTGTCGGATCCTTATAGTGAAAGGACCTTAAGTTCCAAATTTCAAGTCATTCCGTTAATTGGGAGATGAGATATCGTGTACACAGACGCACATACACTCACACACACACACACACACATACAGACCAATACCCAAAAACCAGTTTTTTGGACTCAGGGGACCTTGAAACGTATAGAAATTTAGAAATTGAGTACCTTAATTTTTTTCGGAAAGCAATACTTTCCTTACCTATGGTAATAGGGCAAGGAAAGTAATAACTTTGACTCACCCGCATGCATTGACGTTTGGACACACATTGCTCTAGAGCGAGCATGCTGCACGTTTCGGGCGATGATGCCGGAAGCTTTGTATTAATTTGCGTTCTACTTGTACAGAAGCAGCTGGTTTAGCAGCTGGTTCAGATTGGATTCAGCCACAAGCCCACAATCAGATTTAGCAGCATCATCAGTAAAATAGAAATTGACCTGTATTGTTTTTCACTTTTGACTGTAAAAGCACATTATCGTGCAAATGAGAACACAAACATTTAGCATACTCTGTAAGTTGCGTAAATTGTGGAAAGAGAGTGTTAATTGAGTTTAGCGTATTTTTATTACCGTATTGTAGTCTGTGAAACTTACCAAAATGGAACAGCAGTGGATTGGATGTACAGTTTCAGTGGATTGTGGACCTTTACATGGGACTTATCAAGGCGAAGTTAATAAAATAAACAAGGAACAACAAATCTTAATTCTGAAGAAAGCATTTCTTAATGGTGCTCCTCATCCTGACGGCAATGTCACCATTATGTAAGTAGGCTAAGTTACTTCATAGCCTATTATTTCAATCTATTTTATAAACAGAGCCATATGATATAAGTAAATGTCTGGAAATTAGCATGACTTTCTAATATGTAAGCTTGTAAATCTCTTAGGATCCTTAGAAACTACAGATAGATACGACCAAATCATTGAATATTGCAGACCAGACTTAGGCCCAAGTTATATTTGATGTCTTAGTTTGACCACTACAACATACAAGCATGTAGCAGCTGGACGTAAACTCAGAATCATTATTGACTGAATTCAAAATCACGGAGATTAGTTAATTCAATTGGTCCTTATTACTTTCTTTTTGAATAAAAAACGAAGGATAGGCAAATGTTAGCATACAGGTGTATTCTTTCAACAAACTCATTCAAATTCAGTAGGCCTACCTTGTATCGTTCAAGTTATTAAAAACCTTTCTGAAGATACTGAATACTTATGTCGTGCATTTCTATTAAAATAGGTAATAAGAAAAGTTACCTAGGAAGAAAGGATTTTAGGTCAAGTTAGGCCTACATATTTTAGCCACGTGCTTGACAGGCTTCAGAAGATGATATGCATCCAATGTTTATCCATAGTCTACTCCTGTTACTCACAGACTATAATTCCTACTTAGTTGCTCAAGCTAGACAAACCTGCTGGACTTTTGTGCTGTCCAGAAACGGATTCAGCTGTGGCATGAGAGTGCAGATGGCACTGGCATGAAGCTCCAGGTGCAACTACAAACAGCAGCAGATTTGTCATATGACAAGATAGTGAAAGACCCTGAACCCTCTCAGAGCTGAGTGTGCCTGTACAAGAGAACCCTGATTGACTTGGAGACAATCATAATGACGTGCTATACTGTGAATGTCCAACTATTAAAATGCTGGCTACCACCAGAATGCAAACCACAAGGCTTTCTCATTTTTAATGACAAAGCTGTTGAAACACTGATTTGTTATGTTAATGTTAAATGCCTTTATTTTCACACTTCAAAACATTGTGGGTGTCGTGGGCGAAGTATATGTAGATTTAATTCACCTGACACTAACGAAGGAATATAACTTGATTATATCATATTATAATAAACCATTTTTAAAGAATAAAACTTTTGAAGAACTTTCAGTCAAGCCGTAGAGATAAGATAGCATAAGAAGATATCCCTTGGTAAAGGTCGTCATCTCAAGCCGATTACTGTCGACTACTGTCTATTATTACTGTCTTGGCCTGGTGAGAGTGTAAAGGTGCGTACAGATTTACGCGCCGCAAACACGAGCAATTCACTTTTAATCAGCTGATGTCAAGCTTTTTATAGCTTTTTATATCTGTATCTTACCGTTTCTGTAAAAAATACAGATATAGTCAAGTGATTGAAAGTGAATTGCTCAAGTTCGCGGCGCTTATATCTGTAAGCACCTTAAGAACAGCACAGTATGAGAGACTAGCAGCGTCACATAGCTTTAAAAAAAATAGTTACTAGGACTATCTGCATGAGTTAGCAGTGAAATTTGGAACATGAACGCCCTATACAATGGGATATGCTTTCGTTTCTCTATTTTAAATCTCAGGTGAGCTGTAATATAGTTTTAGAAAGTAGAATATGAATGTTATTTAAATCTATGAATGACACAATCTGTTTCAGGTGGGAGATGATTAAAAACTTATCAATTCTGAAAACAGCGGAAGAAAACAAAGAAACTAAACCAGCGACTAGCAGAGTACAAGTAAGAAAGCCTGTAGCGAAGAGGATGGACAGATCGGTGAGTGAAAATATTGTTGCTTCAAGAGCGATGCCTAAAAACTGCGTCATGAACCGGATGACAATGCCACAGTCCTCTTCTTCACACAATTTGGGAGAATTGGCCACCAAAGCAACGGTCCCAAGTGATTTTTCCGCCTCACAAAGCTCGTATCAAGGTAATCCATCAATATTTATCATATTCAAAACCAATTAGCTAAACTCTTGAAATAAATACTAATATTGTTCACTTTTCAATGCTTAAATTATGACATAGCAGTCTGGTTTTTATGATTTGATTTGATGATATGCTATGTCGTAAATAAAGTATTGAAAAGTGATCATTAACAAGCAGATCATAATGGAAAGTGAAATTTGAAGAGACTATTGTATCCAACTCGATGCTCTCGGAAAGTAAAAATCGATAAATACTTTACGAGACCAGACACGCCCAAGTATTCCAAATATTTTCATAGGAACCGTTGAACACAGCAAAAAATTAAGAGAAACTTATTAGCTAACAAAACAATTTGAGTAAGAAAGGCTAAAGTGTAGTGTACTCCAGATGGTGTATTCCATGAGTAGACTAAAATAAGTTTCTCTCTGTGAAGATGCCAGGCTTAGGGAGAGACCATATTGAGGCGTTTTTAAACGAGTCGTCAGGGTAGAAAGCTTTCCGATTGGCTGTGTGGTTGGTGCTCGGGAATCAGATGATAATCAGCCAATCGGAGAGCTTCTTGCCCTGCAAACTCCTCTGAAAACGCTCAAAGCTGTCTCGTTCTTACTCTTCAATATCGGGGCACCGAGCTTCGCTTATTATTTTTTTTTTACTTTCCTTGCCCTATTACCATGGGTAAGGATAGTATTGCTTTCCAAAAAAAATTAAGGTACCCTAATTTCAAGTTTTCTATACGTTTCAAGGTCCCCCTTAGTCCAAAAACATTATTTTTGGGTGTGTGTGTGTGTGTGTGTGTGTGTGTGTGTGTGTGTGTGTGTGTGTGTGTGTGTGTGTGTGTGTGTGTGTGTGTGTGTGTGTGTGTGAACTCTCCATTCCTAATCAACCGATTGACTTGAAATTTTAAACTTAAGGTCCTTATACCATGAGGATTCGAAAATAAGGAATTCAATAAAATTGAATTCAAAATGGCGGATAATTACTAAAAACAATGTTTTTCTCGAAAACGGCTCTAACGATTTTCTTCAAATTTATACCATGGATAGCTATTTATAAGCCCTATCAACTGACATGAGTCTCATTCATGGGAAAATTGCAAGATCTTCGTAATATTTTTGAGAAAAATGCCGGCTAATCACCAAAAAACCATGTTTTTCACGGTTTTCTCGAAAACAGCTCTAACAATTTTCTTCAAATTTATACCATGGATAGCATAGATTTATAAGCTCTTTCAACTGACATGAGTCTCATTTCGGGGAAAATTGCAGGAGCTCCGTAATATTCTTGAGAAAAATGGCGGATAATTACTAAAAAAAGTTTTTCACGATTTTCTCAAAAATGTCTCGACTGATTTTTTTCAAATTCATACCCTGTATAGTTATTTATCAGTTCTATCAACTGGCATGAGTCTCCTTTCTGGGAAACTAATGGGGGTCCACCCCATCCTTGAGAAATGGACTTGGTAACCTCCTTCTCGTGCATGAGCTAGGTAGGTAGAGCAGCTCATAAAAATCTGGTGTGGTACACTAACACAACTTTCCTTGCTCATATTTGAAACTACGATCAAACTTCTGTATATGTGTATATATAATTATTGTTTTCAGAGTACTTTTTCCTTAGTGTAAATTGTGAAATTCGATCATTTTTTATTCGTAATTTTTTTAAAGTCGTCAAAACAGCTGTTCTACAGATGAAATATCTCGACTATGTGTTCTTTTTATGAACTGCGCTACCTACCTACCTCATGCACGAGAAGGAGGTTACTAAGTCCATTTCTCAAGGATGGGGTGGACCCCCCATTAGTTTCCCAGATAGGAGAATCATGCCAGTTGATAGAGCTGATAAAAAGCTATCCATTTAATAAATTTGAAGAAAATCGTTAGAGCCGTTTGAGAAAACCGTGAAAAACATGGTTTTTTAGTGATTATCCGCCATTTTTCTCAAAAATAATACGGAGCTCCTGCAATTTTCCCAGAAATAAAAATCATGTCAGTTGATAGGGCTTATAAATAGCTATCCATGGTATAAATTTGAAGAAAATCGTTCTAGCCGTTTTCGAGAAAACCGTGAAAAACATGGTTTTTTGGTGATTATCCGCCATTTTTCTCAAAAATATTACGGAGCTCCTGCAATTTTCCCAGAAATAAGACTCATGTCAGTTGATAGAACTTATAAATAGCTATCCATGGTATAAATTTGAAGAAAATCGTTGGTGCCGTTTTTGAGAAAACCGTGAAAAACATGGTTTTTTAGTGATTATCCGCCATTTTTCTCAAAAATATTACGGAGCTCCTGCAATTTTCCCAGAAATAAAAATCATGTCAGTTGATAGGGCTTATAAATAGCTATCCATGGTATAAATTTGAAGAAAATCGTTCTAGCCGTTTTCGAGAAAACCGTGAAAAACATGGTTTTTTGGTGATTATCCGCCATTTTTCTCAAAAATATTACGGAGCTCCTGCAATTTTCCCAGAAATAAGACTCATGTCAGTTGATAGAACTTATAAATAGCTATCCATGGTATAAATTTGAAGAAAATCGTTAGAGCCGTTTTTGAGAAAACCGTGAAAAACATGGTTTTTTGGTGATTATCCGCCATTTTTCTCAAAAATATTACGGAGCTCCTGCAATTTTCCCAGAAATAAGACTCATGTCAGTTGATAGAACTTATAAATAGCTATCCATGGTATAAATTTGAAGAAAATCGTTAGAGCCGTTTTTGAGAAAATCGTGAAAAACATGGTTTTTTAGTAATTATCCGCCATTTTCTCCGCCATCTTGAATTGAATTTCATTGAATTTCTTATTGTCGTGTCCTCATGGTATAAGGACCTTAAGTTTAAAATTTCAAGTCAATCGGTTAATTAGAAATGGAGTTATCGTGTTCACAGACATACACACATACACACACACATACACACACACACACACACACACACACACACAGACCAACACCCAAAAATCATGTTTTTGGACTCAGGGGACCTTGAAACGTATAGAAAACTTGAGATTGGGGTACCTTAATTTTTTTTGGAAAGCAATACTTTCCTTACCTATGGTAGTAGGGCAAGGAAAGTAAAAAGAACACATAGACGAGATATTTCATCTGTAGAACAGCTGTTTTGACGACTTTTAAAAAATAATCGAATTTCACAATTTAAACGAAGGAAAAAGTACTCTGAAAACAATTATATATACACATATACAGAAGTCTGATCGTAGTTTCAAATATGTTGCCGCCAATCGTCATTATGTTAGAATAGAATAGAATAGAACTTTATTTACACTTCACAGCAGAAAATGAACATAATACAAGACCATTCTTCTTTTGTAACTTTTTAACAAAATACACAAATATTCTGTACTGAATATAATATTATATCATTATTTTCTTCTGTAATCTATCTCTCCTGTAGCCTATTGAAGGCAAAATAATAGTTCTTTAGGCTTAGCCGTAGCCGTCAGCCGGGTTGATAGGTTTCCTTCATTATAAACAAATTACCAATATTAAATATTCTCACACCAATTTTTTTTCGCCCTTATTCTTCGTAGCACTTCGTACCTTTTAAACAGCACTGAACGATTATTTTCGAAACAAATCAATACATGAAAATGCGTCAATGTGGCTGGACTAGTCAAACACGAACAAAACAATAATTCAACTAAAAAAGCAATTTAAACTTTGGAAAAACATATTCAATAGGTTCTCTTTCAAATTGAATAAAATTTGCAAACAGAAATATATATATATATATACAGCATATGTATTCTTAATCATATTATATTGGGAAACCATTCATTAACATCTATAAAAATAAAAATAATTCTAACAACGCATCATTGCAAATAACCAATTATAAACTTAATATTATATCAACTCATTATCATCAGCTTATCTTTTCCAATGAATTATGAAGCGGGGAATATTCATCTTGATGAAGAAAAGGACATTATTCCAAAACAATAATCACTTTGAAAGATAATTACAAGAAAAAATCGAAAAGGAGAAAGAATAACAGAAAGAAAAATTGAATAAAGAGAGAAAAAACTTTATCATTCATGATTTAACTTTAAAAATTGAACTCAGTTATCAACTCTCGCCTGTACCTCCAGGCATCCCTCAAATATCCTACTAGATTTGTCCAACATTTCCCGTTTAGATATTCGATCACTGTCTCCCTCTCTATTATCGCTCTTCCCAGATAATTCCTTCTTATTTCACTCAAAATTGTACAACTACCGATAAAATGATAAATATCTTCAGTTTCTCGACTGTTGCACATCGAACAGATACCGATCCCCTCTTGTCTGTGCGGTGCATGATTGAGTGGCAACAGTCCTCCTCTGGCTTTAAAAATCATCGAGATAACATTCCTTTTGGTCTCATCATTTATATAATTTCTTGTCGTCTCGTCAATTTTTATATCTGTATAAACTCTGTGGAACTGAGATCGCTGCCGTCTCTCTAGCCACTTATCTTTGATTTTCGCTTTTATTTTGACCATTGCCCTCTCCCACGTCACCTCCCACCCGCGCCTGAAATCCACTGCCTGCCAGCTGTCCGCTGTTATCGGCAATTCAATATTCAACTCATTCAAAATCCGTCTCCATTCAGCATACCAGCCGCACTTATCTCTTAAACAGTGTCTCGCTATCAGTGTTCGATATCTTTCACCTGGTAATTCAAATGAATTCAATCGTCATTATGTTATTCCCCTGAATTATTCTCGTTTAAGAATGGGGCTCAGTTCAATGAGCAAGGAAAGTTGTGTGAGGGTACCACACCAGATTTTTATTCATTGATAAACAGAACACAATTCTCTAAAATGATATCTATCGCAGCAGGTGTTTATATTTCACAGCTGCGATATTTTGATTTTTCACATACTCACTCGCCCACTCATTTTTTTACTATCCACAGCTGTTTCAGCCAAGGATGAATAAAATTTTCCTTTTAATGTCCTTCAGCGAGTTTTCTCAGGGATGAGACCTAGTGCAATCGAATCATAAACCTATTACCGGTATATTCCAAATTTCGTGAAAATCGTTAGAGCCGTTTTCGAGATCCGTTGAACATAAATAATCATATAACCAGAAATAAAAATATAAACAGATATACAGAAATTGCTCGCTTAGTATAATAGGATAAACACTAGACATTTTAGTTAGTAGACTATGCATCCAGTTGAGAGTGTGGCTATGTCGAGGACGCATGGCAATGTCGAACGCCCCTACATTGCTGGGCTTTTACCTCAGATATAGAGTCCCAAACAAGGTGGGCTTTGCTTGCCAGGCTCATTTTTGTGCATGAATGCATTCTGAAGTCCTTTATGAAAAAATAAATCAATGTATGCGTACATTTGGAGTACAGTTGATAGTTGTGCATAGTAAGTTAGAGAGCGTATAATTTTCGTATACTATTCTGTTTACTAAACACCAATGAAGTAAAGGTGGAATCAATACGAGTTTCAAAGGTGAGATTTCATAAAATAAAATTGCTACATCATGCGTGAATGTAGAACTTTGATGAACATTTCCATTTGTTTGAAACTCTATTTAACTTTTTCTTCAACCATAGAAAAAATATAGCTTTAGGTTTTATGCTATCTTTTCTCCATACTTTAACCCACCAACTGATAGGAATGATAGGAATAAGTATCATGTTTCTATGTGAATAAAATGTTGATAAAATTGTCGTGTAATACTTTCAATGTCAATGCATCCTGAATTCTAGAGCATGCTGAATACAGCGACAATAGTAAATTCCACTAGGCGTCCACTAGCTGTCAGGGGAACACGGAAATGGAAATGCCATGTACATTAAGGTGCGTACAGATATACGCGCCGCGAACATGAGCAATTCACTTTAATCAGCTGATTATATCTGTATTTTTACAGAAACGGTAAGATACAGATATTAAAAGCTTGGCATCAGCTGATTAAAAGTGAATTGCTCATGTTCGCGGCGCGTATATCTGTACACACCTTTAGAGTTCCGTACATTTCCAATTTCGCGTTCCCACGACAGCTAGTGGAAGCTTAATGGACTCAAGTCTGAAATGGCTGCCCCTGGTCTCAAGGTCGGAGCCACCCAAAGTGATTTAATCTTTTTACCCATTCTCAAGCAATGATCTTATGTGGGCAACACCTATAAACAAATTAAGTCTACAGATGAGTTTTTGCAAACTGTCAAGATAGTGTGTGCTTTCCCAATTTTTTTAATAACCAGATATAGAGTTAATGCTAATGTTTTTAATGTTAATGATATATCCAGGGCTATTCTTTAAGCCTCAATGGTTTACAAGTCTTTCCAGGCATTTTTCAGTCCATGCTAATTATGAAAATAATGATGGACCTTTTGTATGATCTTGTATAATCCTCTTGCAATAATTGATATGCTAATACATATTCATGTTCATGAATGAGGTATTTGTGAATGTGATGCTTATGATTGAGAAAGAAGCAAGACGCTGATAGAATGGTCCAGTGATAAGAATTTCAGTGAGCACATCACCATTGTTGTAATGTGTTTTCATAAAAAATGTTCCTACAAATTTGAAATTTTAACGTGTTTCAACAATGAATAAAATGCCTTCAATTGTGCTGAGTAAAATACAAGGTGCGCCAGAGAAACTTACTTATTTGAATGATCAATAAAAACAAAAGTACTTTTCCAATCTTTTCTTTATTTTAGAATACAATATCTAACTTTTTTCCATGCAGTCTTGAAAATGACATCAGACCAATGGCGACCCCCATTGAGCATATACTGAAAAAGTCGATTTTTGAAATTTCGTTGCAGTATATGAATCGGTATGTTGGCAACGGCGTCGCGAATGTTGTTCTTGAGGTGTGCTATGGTCCGTGGTCGATCGACATAAACCAGGGATTTCAAATAACCCCATTAAAAAATCGCATTGAGGAAATGAGCTTTGTCAAATGACCGCGTCTTCAGGCAGGTTGTCAATCGGCATATCACATGCCGACGGGCAAAAAATTTTGACGGGCAAAAAATCGCGTTCAGTCAATTCTTGAACAACAGCCTATTTATAGGGATGAAATTGAAGGTCTTCATGGAAAACTCGTCTAACAGTGGAGTGGAGTCAGAAATTGCCATAGAAGCAGCGTGTTTGCGAGCCCAACGCCAGGGAGAACGCATAACTGACTGCCTCACTCTTTCAATATTTTCTGGAGTTCTGATGGTTCGTTGAAGTCCATTTCTGGGTTTAGCGACACTTCCACACTCCTGAAATGAGTTTAACCACGACAGAATCGAATTATGGCCAGGAACGAGTCTGTGGGGAGGAATTTCAAATCGAGCGTGGAAGGTGATCGACCATTAGAAAAGAAGCTCTCAACTACGAAGGCCCGCTGCTCTCTAGACCGGAGCATAATGGCTTTTTACTTATAAAATAAGTAAAATATTTCTTCATTTTTTTTATTCATTGTGATACATTCTGTGATTTATTTGAAGAATAATGTCAACCTTCAAAATTCAAAATCTTCAAATCATTATTCCTGGACCAAAAATCAAGTGACGAAGCAGTGTGTGATATCATAACCTCAACCTTTGGACAACATTAACTTTTTATCAAAATTTGTGGAGAGAAATAGTACAGGCTCAGCCTAGTTTTTCCTTCAATGTCATAATTATATTATGATTGTAGTATTTTGTACAATAGATAAATAAAAATAACTTGAGGGAGGATAAATTTGGGAACTTCCCCCTCCAGATGCGCCCCCTCCTGCCCCTCTACACGACCAATTCAACGCACGGGATTTTTTTCAAATAAGTAAGTTTCTCTGGCTCACGTTGTTGAATAAAATTGAAGATCTTGTCATAATTGGACAAATAATATAACATGGCGATTGTTTTAAATTAATGGTGATTGAATAATTGATTTTTTTTCAGCCGGTACAACACCAAATAAAAAGGACCGACCTCGACAAAATAGTAGATGGGTTGATAAGAACGAAGCGTGTTTTGGCGAGCCCGTAGATAATATAATGCACAAAGAATTTGATTTCGAGAAAAATTTGGCTCTATTCAACAAAAAGGTGAGAGGAAGATTTTTTTATTGAAGTGAAAAATGGAATTATTAGTGAATTGTCATAACCGAAATTCGTGTTGCTGTTCCAACACGTTTTTATAACCTTAGATAATCTGATGCCACAGTTTGAAATGTGAAGTGTATGGCCAAGTCAATTTAATTCAATTTATTCACAACAAACAAAAGTACAATGAGGAATAAAACAACAATATAGTATAGGTAATAAAACAATAATAGTCCAGTCACTATAAACATTGATGCTTGCAATATGTAGTTATGTTTTAAAATACATTATTTAGATACATGAGAGAAGTCCAGAACCAATTTCTTTATGTTAGATACAGAGTGGCCCAAAACCTCGTATCTTCGGTTCATTTTCCAGTGATAAGAATTTCAGTGAGCACATCACCATTGTTGTAATGTGTTTTCATAAAAAATGTTCCTACAAATTTGAAATTTTAACGTGTTTCAACAATGAATAAAATGCCTTCAATTGTGCTGAGTAAAATACAAGGTGCGCCAGAGAAACTTACTTATTTGAATGATCAATAAAAACAAAAGTACTTTTCCAATCTTTTCTTTATTTTAGAATACAATATCTAACTTTTTTCCATGCAGTCTTGAAAATGACATCAGACCAATGGCGACCCCCATTGAGCATATACTGAAAAAGTCGATTTTTGAAATTTCGTTGCAGTATATGAATCGGTATGTTGGCAACGGCGTCGCGAATGTTGTTCTTGAGGTGTGCTATGGTCCGTGGTCGATCGACATAAACCAGGGATTTCAAATAACCCCATTAAAAAATCGCATTGAGGAAATGAGCTTTGTCAAATGACCGCGTCTTCAGGCAGGTTGTCAATCGGCATATCACATGCCGACGGGCAAAAAATCGCGTTCAGTCAATTCTTGAACAACAGCCTATTTATAGGGATGAAATTGAAGGTCTTCATGGAAAACTCGTCTAACAGTGGAGTGGAGTCAGAAATTGCCATAGAAGCTGCGTGTTTGCGAGCCGAACGCCAGGTAGAACGCATAACTGACTGCCTCACTCTTTCAATATTTTCTGGAGCTCTGATGGTTGGTTGAAATCCATTTCTGGGTTTAGCGATACTTCCACACTCCTGAAATGAGTTTACCCACGACAGAATCGAATTATGGCCAGGAACAAGTCTGTGGGGAGGAATTTCAAATCGAGCGCGAAAGGTGATCGACCATTAGAAAAGAAGCTCTCAACTACGAAGGCCCGCTGCTCTCTAGACCGGAGCATGATGGCTATTTACTTGAGGGAGGATAAATTTGGGAACTTCCCCCTCCAGATGCGCCCCCTCCTGCCCCTCTACACGACCAATTCAACGCACGGGATTTTTTTCAAATTATCAAGCTTCTCTGGCGCACCTTGTTGAATAAAATTGAAGATCTTGTCCTAATTGGACAAATAATATAACATGGCGATTGTTTTAAATTAATGGTGATTGAATAATTGATTTTTTTCAGCCGGTACAACACCAAATAAAAAGGACCGACCTCGACAAAATAGTAGATGGGTTGATAAGAACGAAGCGTGTTTTGGCGAGCCCGTAGATAATATAATGCACAAAGAATTCGATTTCGAGAAAAATTTGGCTCTATTCAACAAAAAGGTGAGAGGAAGATTTTTTTATTGAAGTGAAAAATGGAATTATTAGTGAATTGTCATAACCGAAATTCGTGTTCCTGTTCCAACAGGTTTTTATAACCTTAGATAATCTGATGTCACAGTTTGAAATGTGAAGTGAATGTTCTATGGCCAAGTCAATTCAATCCAATTTATTCACAACAAACAAAAGTACAATGAGGAATAAAACAACAATATAGTATATGTAATAAAACAATATACTGTAACAATAATAGTCCAGTCACTATATACATTGATGCTTGCAATATGTAGTTATGTTTTATTTAAATACATTATTTAGATACATGAGAGAAGTCCAGAACCAATTTCTTTATGTTAGATACAGAGTGGCCCAAAACCTCGTATCTTCGGTTCATTTTCCAGTTTTCAGATATTTCCGCCAAATCCAGTACTCGGACAGAAAAATTTGCTCTCGTATTTTTTTTTATTAAAAACTTCTGAACACCTGACAACAATGCTCCTTGTATTGTGAAAAACACCTAATTTCTAGTTTCAACCATCATCACTGCCAACTAAATTGTCGTCACATTGATATTTCGCACAATGATATAAGTTCATGAGATTATTTCCTATGAGAATCACCCGTTATATGCACTTCATTACAGTATTTCCTAGAGGAGAGGCGTGCACCTCAAGGACACCTCAAGGATCAAAATTTCAAACACGACACAATGCTCGGATCTCATCCTACTACATTCCATTCTTCTCACTCTTGACACAATGCTCGGATCTCATCCTACTACATTCCATTCTTCTCACTCTTGACACAATGCTCGGATCTCATCCTACTACATTCCATTCTTCTCACTCTTGACACAATGCTCGGATCTCATCCTACTACATTCCATTCTCACTCTTGACACAATGCTCGGATCTCATCCTACTACATTCCATTCTTCTCACTCTTGACACAATGCTCGGATCTCATCCTACTACATTCCATTCTTCTCACTCTTGACACAATGCTCGGATCTCATCCTACTACATTCCATTCTTCTCACTCTTGACACAATGCTCGGATCTCATCCTACTACATTCCTTCTTCTCACTCTTGACACAATGCTCGGATCTCATCCTACTACATTCCATTCTTCTCACTCTGACACAATGCTCGGATCTCATCCTACTACATTCCATCTTCTCACTCTTGACACAATGCTCGGATCTCATCCTACTACATTCCATTCTTCTCACTCTTGACACAATGCTCGGATCTCATCCTACTACATTCCATTCTTCTCACTCTTGACACAATGCTCGGATCTCATCCTACTACATTCCATTTTCTCACTCTTGACACAATGCTCGGATCTCATCCTACTACATTCCATTCTTCTCACTCTTGACACAATGCTCGGATCTCATCCTACTACATTCCATTCTTCTCCTTCTTGACACAATGCTCGGATCTCATCCTACTACATTCCATTCTTCTCACTCTTGACACAATGCTCGGATCTCATCCTACTACATTCCATTCTTCTCACTCTTGACACAATGCTCGGATCCCATCCTACTACATTCCATTCTTCTCAGCTCATCAAGGCGGTTCAAACTCATGCATCATAAGTCAAATTCGGTCGAAAGATGGGAAAATCAACCGAAAATACGAGGTTTTGGGGCACTCTGTATCTAGCACAAGGAAATTTTGCATGAAGAGGTTCTGGACTTCTCTCATGTATCCAAATAATATATTAAAAAATTAAAACTACAATATATTGCAAGCACAAGCACATCCCCTTTTTCATGTCTATGTAACTCTTGTATAACAAAAAACAATCACAATCAACAATAGATTTTTCCATTCATTGACTCTTTTGAAATCCTTCAACTACCTACTCATAGAAGAATATGTTCTGTTATGAATGTGACTGGGTAATAAACTGTTTCTTTTTCAAGTGTTGAATGTGTATTATTTTATAGATTCTTATATGTGTGACTTAGTAGATTATATTTCATGTGGATCACTCAGTTTTATTCTATTTTTTCTCATTTACAGGCTGTATATGACGAAATAAATGCGCAAAAGCCAGACTTGGTAAAGCAAACTGACAAGCCAGTGAATTATAGGCATAACGAGAATGTACTTGAATCAAATCCCATGAGACTGAGGCAAATTTCTGTTCCTTCTGTATGTGGCCAAAAAGAGTATGTAACTGGTGAGTAATGTTTCATCATAGTCTTCTAAAAGTGCGTACAGATTTATGTGCCACGAACACGCGCATTTCACTTTTCATCAGCTGATTCTATGCTTATTGTATCTGTATCTTACTGTTTCATTACAAATAAATATAATAAGATTAGCATCAACTGATGAAAACTCTGGTCTATACGCACCTTAAAATGCATTTGATTGAGTTTGATGAATTTAATTCAACCTTGAATCTGTTATGTTATAAAGCAATTGAATTGCAAATTTTCATCCAAACTCAACTTGAGAATTAATGAGCTATTTTTAAATCTTCATCATCTTTTATAAAATCAGTAGATTATCATCCTCTTATCTTATTGTTTTCATACTTTTTACTTTCCTTGCCCTACTACCATAGGTAAGGAAAGTATTGCTTTCCAAAAAAAATTAAGGTACCCCAATTTCAAGTTTTCTATACGTTTCAAGGTCCCCTGAGTCCAAAAACATGATTTTGGGTATTGGTCTGTGTGTGTGTGTATGTGTGTGTGTGTGTGTGTGTGTGTGTGGTGTGTGTGTGTGTGTGTGTGTGGTGTGTGTGTGTGTGTGTGTGGTGTGGTGTGTGTGTTGTGTGTGTGTGGTGTGTGTGTGTGTGTGTGTGTGTGTTGTGTGTGTGTGTGTGTGTGTGTGGTGTGTGTGTGTGTGTGGTGTGTGTGTGTGTTGTGGTGTGTGTGTGTGTGTGTGTGTGTGGTGTGTGTGTGTGTGTGTGTGTGGTTGTGTGTGTGTGTGTGTGTGTGTGTGTGTGGTGTGTGGGTGTGTGTGTGTGTGTGTGTGTTGGTGTGTGTGTGTGGTGTGTGTTGTGTGTGTGGTGTGTGTGTGTGTGTGTGTGTGTGTGTGGTGTGGTGTGTGTGGTGTGTGTGTGTGTGTGGTGTGTGTGTGTGTGTGTGTGTGTGTGTGTGTGTGTGTGTGGTGTGTGGTGTGTGTGGTGTGTGTGTGTGTGTGTGTTGTGTGTGTGTGTGTGTGTGTGTGTGTGTGTGTGTTGTGTGTGTGTGTGGTGGTGTGTGTGTTGTGTGTGTGTGTGTGTGTGTGTGTGTGTGTGTGTGTGTTGTGTGTGTGTGTGTGGTGTGTATGTGTGTGTGTGTATGTGTGTATGTCTGTGAACACGATAACTCCATTCCTAATTAACCGATCGACTTGAAATTTTAAACTTAAGGTCCTTATACCATGAGGACCCGACAATAAGAAATTCAATAAAATTCAATTCAAGATGGCGGAAAAAATGGCGGATAATTACTAAAAAACCATGTTTTTCACGGTTTTCTCGAAAACGGTTCTAACGATTTCCTTCAAATTTATACCATGGATAGCTATTTATAAGCCCTATCAACTGGCATGAGTCTCATGTCTGGGAAAATTCCAGGAGCTCCGTAATATTCTTGAGAAAAATGGCGGATAATGACTAAAAATCCATGTTTTTCATGGTTTTCTCGAAAATGGCTCTAACGATTTTCTTCAAATTTATACCATGGATAGCTATTTATAAGCCCTATCAACTGGCATGAGTCTCATGTCTGGGAAAATTCCAGGAGCTCCGTAATATTCTTGAGAAAAATGGCGGATAATGACTAAAAATCCATGTTTTTCACGGTTTTCTCGAAAATGGCTCTAACGATTTTCTTCAAATTTATACCATGGATAGCTATTTATAAGCCCTATCAACTGGCCTGAGTCTCATTTCTGGGAAAATTCCAGGAGCTCCGTAATATTCTTGAGAAAAATGACAGTTACTAAAAAAACCATGTTTTTCACGATTTTCTCAAAAACGGCTCTAACGATTTTTTTCAAATCCATACTCTGTATAGTTATTTATTAGCTCTATCAACTGACATGAGTCTTTCTCCTGGGGTACTAAAGGGGGGCCACCCAATCCTTGAGAAATGGACTTTGTAACCTTGTTCTCGTGCATGAGATAGGTAGGTACACGGTTTTTACTTTTTCTTCTTCCATATACCGTGGGTACGGTAGGTAGAGCAGTTTATAAAAAGAACACAGTCATAATCAAGATATTTCATCTGTGGAACAGCTGTTTTGACGAATTTCAAAAAAATCATCGAATTTCACAATTTACATAAAGGAAAACGTACTCTGAAAACAATTGTATATACACATATACAGTAGTCTGATCGTAGTTGCAAATATTTTGCCGTCAATCGTCATTATGTTATTCCCCTAAATTATTCTCGTTTGATAATGAGGCTTATAGTTCAATGAGCAAGGAAAGTTGTGTGAGTGTACCACACCAGATTTTTTCTGGTTCTGAAAGTATAAGAAAAAAATGTTCAGTGTTACTCCCTCTATGGTGAGGTCCACTCTATAATGATAGTATTTGATTAACATTGGTGTTGTCTATGCTTGTCTATCTTTCGACAAAGCAGATAGCGCTATCCTTTTCTAGCTCCGCAACGTTGCCAGATCGTTTTTCATTGTAGACATATTATTTACTAAATATTCAATCTCAATTATAAAAATTCATTATTGAATCATTAAAAATTATATTTTTATGACGAACAAATATGATTGATTATTTTTAACATCAGCTATATTCTAGAGAAGGTAGTGGCAAAGAAGATAATCGGCAACGCTGTTCTCCTATCTTTCTCCCCTGTCATTTGTGCCGTGCTATGAATTTAGAAAGTTAATTTTGAATTTAGAATTTAGAAGCACACACAATATAACTTAATAAAAGGGATGCTTGATAAACATACCTAGTGCTAGAGAACGGGAAACCAGAAATGACAAGAGAGACAACGAAATAGAGAGAGAAGGTATCAACTATATTGTCACCTCTTACAGTTAAATTCAACAATTAATAAAACAAAGAAGTTACATCATGAAAACCGAAAATAAAATTACTAAATTTAGAAAGTTATCTCTGATATACTTAATTCGGTAATAACCTACTCAGTATGCTCTACATTTGAAAACGTTTTAGATTGAATCATAAAAGCTTAAAGGACTCTAATTTCAAAAGAGCAATTATTGAAAATTATCATAGATATGTCTCAGAAGTTAATCATAAATGACAATTAATATTTTAAGAAAAGATCCACATAAAATTCTTAGAACATTAAATTTAGAACACACTTGGAAACTTTAAAAACACTATCAAAACATTATCAAATATTAATGATCCCCAATAATAACTATTCTGTATCTTTATATCATGAAAGCTGCAAAGACAAACATCAAAACAAATTCTATGTCATCAAAACAAATTTAGAAAAGGTTAGGGTCCTTGAAACTTCATTTGATCCTTTAAAACTTTAAGATGAGAATTATTTTAAAACATTAATTTAATCAATAAGGGACCTTTAAAAATTCATATACTCATTCAACTTTTAGTAGTTTAGAAGATTATAATTATTTATAAATTTAAAGAAAACTGAAATTCCCAGCTGGATCCTTACAGAGAAAATATGGCCTCACATTTCAATGTAAAGATACAACCGAAAATCTATTACTCAAACCAAATTAAAAAAATTAATAATCTATCTATCCCCAATAATATCTCAAAATTACGATTTAACAAAAAGTCTAATTCCGCACGTTTTAATTGATTGAAAGTCTGTCGTCACTAAAACCCATTTTGTCACATCCGGAGTTCCTGGGACGTTCGTTTAATTTGGAAAAAAGTTGTTTCCTCATAGCCGTTTCTTCAATTTGAATCTAGGCTCGGTGATCGAGCTCTACACGTCCAGATGGACAGGAGACAGCATACCCCAAGCTTCTAGGACGGGCCATCGATTCAGAGGCGTCTCAGCAGCTTAAAGACACACGTTCATGAACCCATGAAATGATGGATTCGTACGTTGATCCCATACTTGATGTTCCCGTACTTACACCGCTTTAGTAGCGGTTATAGGAGAAAAATCTCCATGGTGAGGTGACAATTTGATACTCTCTCTCTCTTAATTAAAGCAACTACTGAGGCAAAGAAAACTAAAAATGCTGCTGGAACAAAAGGTTCCAGAGTCAAACACTAAAAAGCCTAAAGCTGGCATGGAAGCCATGATTAACACCAAGTTCTGATCAGACTACATTTAGTACTGCTTATGTCGGAGGACAGACGCTGAGTGAATCCACTTCGCTTTTCTCGTCTTGCCGTGGACAGCTGTGTGATCGTCCATACTAGATAGACCTAACCAACGTTAACTGTGATTGGCAGTTACTATTCTCTAGAAAAGTTTCCACCAATAGAAAGGAACGTTACAACTACAATTTAAGATGCATTCTCCCACCAAGTGAAAGCTATTTTTCCTTGACAGCTATAAATTCCTTGCCTTATAAGGTTGTGAACCAGACTTATATTCTAGGAAAATCGTTGATCTTCCCACAACTTCTACACACACACCTATAGAGTCGACACTACACAACGCAGAAAAGCAAGGCTCATGAACTAAGCTGTTGCTCCAGGAAAATTGATGTTATTCTTAGGATCATAGCTTCTACGCACACACTTACAGAGTCAACACAACACAACGCCGAAACGCAAAACAGCAAAATCCATTTTCACAACAGGCTAACTTCTCAGGCTAATTCACATAATTCTCATCACTCACAATTGTAACAATATTTATTGTTACACATTATAACGTGAATCTCACTATAGTATATAATAAGCAATTTGATTCTATATAATTAAAAACCTACTCTAGTAATCAGTTGAAAACTAATTTTAATAATGTTTTATTTCCAAGTCATGTAACGTTGTCCCTTTACTTATTTACTGTGTTAGTTTCGAGGATTAATATTGATGAATGTTCTTGAGAATGACAGTGCTTGATTTTATTTCTTGAAAAACAGAATAAATTTTGGTTATTTATTTTCAGACTCCGGTGTTGTTGTTCCGTGCATCACAAGTGATCTTCGACGAGCCATTTTCGATTTTTCTGAAGATTATGGCTACACCTTCAAAAGACAATGCGAAATCATGGGACGTGCCTCCACTGAACTGATTATACAACTTTTGGGAGGAGCGCGCAGGTAATTTCAATTCTAATTTCAAAGAAAACTTTATAGCACAATACTACACTGCATGCTACACATATTGCAATTAAATAGATATTGTATTGAAAAAATCAATAACACTGGTTTTGTTTCTATTTACTCTGTGATCAAAGAGTGTTTTGAGTAAAGGCATGAAGAAAATATAGCATAACAATATATCCATCCCATGGTATAGGGCGTTTATGTTCCCAATTTCACTGTCAACTCAAGCTGATAGTCCAAGTAGCTATTTTCCGTGAAGCCATGTGACTCTGGTAGTCTCTCATACTGTGCTGTTCTTACAATCTCACCTCAACAACACAGTAATAGTCAACAATAGTCGACAGTAATCTGATTGAGTTGACAAGAAATTGGCTTGAAATTTGGAACATAAACGACCTATACCATGAGATATCTTCTTATGCATTTTCTTCTCTATGGTAGTGTACTCCAGATGGCGTACTCCATGACTAGACTGAAGCTCTCACCCGGCCAGAACGGTAATAATCGATAGTAGTGGACAGTAATCGGCTTGAAATTTGGAGCATAAACGACGTATACCATGAGATATCTTGTTATGCTTTAATGTTCTCTATGGTGAAGTTCAACCTCCTGAAAGGCAGTGACGTCGTGTTTTCTTTTTTTGGTAGGGTCTCAGTTCGTCAAGACCTCAGTTCATCAAGTGCCTATTTTGACCATTTCTTGAGATATTTATGAGATGAGTACAGTCGAACCTCTCTATAACAAACCTCCACTTAACGAAATCCTCTACACAACGAATTTTTACCTGGTCCCATGACATTTTAGAGTTTTGGCTGCTTATTTACCTCTATCTAACGATTTTCGGACCTCTAAACAACGAAGTTTTCTCTTGACTTCAACATACAAAGTGTAGTGTGTATTGGAAGCAGACGGTTATTTTCAAGGAATTGTTTAGTTTCAGCAGAAATGTCAATAGACTAAAAATAATGGCAATTCAGGTAGGAAGAAGATAGGGTGGTAGACAGTTAATAGAGGGTGAAACACATGTCGGAAATTGAATGCAAGTTACTGGATATTGAATTCCAAGAATTTGTCATTATTGTAGACCAGGCAGGTGAACGACTGGACTTCCCCATTCTTGCTTTTGTCACACATTTCAATTCTTTGAACTGACTTTGATGATGATAGCTGTGACGAACCTGAGGAGAAGAATCCGTCAGATCAAGAAGTTCTAGAGGCTTTCAAAATTATCAGGCTAGGATTAAAACTGAAAAATAGTGTACCAGACATGTCTGACTGTTTGAATAGATGTGAGTCGTTTATCGAACATGATTTTTTATTCAAATGCGAAATTGAACCGAAAATTACTCACTTTTTCAAATATGAAACATTAACAAATAGGAAAGTTGATGTTTATAGTGAAGTTATTGACAAAATAACCGTATTTTGCGTTCCATCTAATAGTAGTGTAAAGAGTTGAAAAATATTGCTACAGAGTATGTACCTTGATTAAACTCCACTAATAGTACAAATCAAGCTTTCTGAGAATAAATTGGTGAGTTTACTTACTAATTACATTCTATAAATATTCAAAAAACATGTTTTTCTTCAAACAGCATTAATTTTTAAATTTCCATATTAATATTGGCCTAATAGGTACCCTACCTACGTTCGCGATGATATGTTCTATGTACCATATTCATTTATTTACCGCCGTGATACGATATTATATGATCCATAGGATCGTGGCAGTTTTCTTGACAGAACCTCTCAATAACGAACACCTCTCTGCAGCGATTTTTTCTCTCAGGATAATCGACTTCGTTATACAGAGGTTCGACTGTATATGCATTGATCTTTTGAAAGCACGAACTGAAAGCTGGACCAAGTGAAGTTGCCTACACGGGCTGATTGTTGAACAAGTGAGATCTTGATGAGGTGGATGTCGCCAGTCTTTTCATAGGATCATCCTCCGTGGGGTTCTAGTACGTCCAGCGTTTGATAATGATGCGTTTTTGATAATACAGTAAAAATGATTGGATGGTTGTGATTGAATGAAAGTATCGTAATAAAACGACTAATTTGCTAATTGATTCAATTTTGTACAAATGATTGCTACTCATTTCGCAAGTGTTTGAGAAAAATTATTAATTATTATTAAACGAAAATCTCATTTAAATGCTGTAAATCCCCCCGAAGACTTATGCTACTGCAAATATTGGCAACAGGGTAAACAGCTAGATGGAATTCACCCTGTTGTCAATATTTGCAGTAGCAGAAGACTTCGTGGTTGATTTACAACATTTAATTGGGATTTTCGTTTGATAATAATTACTCATTAACTAGCATTTGAACAAATGCAACTTCCAATTTATTTTCATCTGTAGAAAGATTATTTATGAAGTCCATATTCGCACTGAGGAAGAAACCTATTCTAAATAATCGATACAATTAAGTGTGAGCATTAAAACAGTAATAAAGTAGCCTGTTTGGAATAATTTATAGCCTTAAAATGTGTTTTGTTTAAATATAAAACCATAAAAAAACAGGTCTAGTACCTCGAGATGCAAATACTCAATTGGCATTGCATTTTATTTTGTAGTAGTATTTTCCCATGTTGTGAAATTTGTATTGCTTTTATTATGTATTTCTAAGATGTTGTAATTTTATATTTCTGTCAATAAATATATGACGGTGTGATCAGATTGAATGCGTATACGCGAATGTGCAAGTGCAAGCTTGGTTATACATGACGAAGCATGCAGATAAGATAAAAAATCTGGAAAGAGCAATGGGAACGCTCAAACTGAACGCTTGCACTTGCTGGTTGCGTTCAGTGTGATCAGCTACATGCAAGTCACAACGTGTTTCAATGACTCATTTCAAAATTTGTTTTTCGCTGAATGCATGACCTGACTTGCACTTGCACATATACACGTATTCAATGTGATCACACCCTTATGTTCATAAATAATGTTGTATTAGTAATTTGATTGACCTTTTTGACCTTGAAACATGTGTTATTTGTATTTCGACAGACTCAACCCGCAAAACTCTCACCAAAAGCCATTGGTGGTTTTGATGTGTGGCTGTAACAGGGCTGGGGCGATGGGCCTCAACACTGCTCGCCAGCTGTCCTCACATGGCGTGGACACAGTGGTCCACTTGGATCGCGGCTTCCTAGCCACACATGTGGTCAGTCAAGAGTTCTCGCTCTATCACCTCACTGGCCAGAAGTCCACAACTCGTGTCGAAGGTAATTACTATTTCAAAATCTTCTAATAAGGGGTGTCCCACAAAAGGTTCTACATGAACTACATCAAACAATAGATTCTACATGAACTTTGCAACAAACAAACAAATTTACATGAACACAACTAGTTTTAGCACTCATGTACTGAATGAATCGTACATAATATACAGTGTCCCAAGAAAGGTGTAACAGTCAAAGACCATCGATTCTACATGACATTTTCAAAGAAAAATGTCCAGTAAACTTCTCTTATATCGACATAAGTTTAGGAGACATCAATTTTTCGATATGAAAAACGTCATTAACTAGAAAACCATCAGTCAAAATCTAAATTCTAAGGATAAGATTGGAAAGATAAAAAACTTCCAATAAGATTCATATCATTTGTTCCTTTTTTAACTTTTTATGACTGCTCAAAATTGAAAAAGTGCATTCGTCGAGTTCAAAGCCAAATTTCAAACGCTCATAAAAAGTTCAAAAACGTCTCACAAACAAATTATATGAATCTTATTGGAAATTTCTTCCTATTTCCAATCATATCCTTAGAATTAGATCTCGACTGATGGTTTTGTATTTATTGACGTTTTCCATAAATATAGAAAAATCGATACTTCTCGAAAACTAAGGTCGATATAAAAAAAACTTTACTGGACATTTTTTAATGTAGAATCTATGGTTTTCGGCTGTTACACCTTTTGTGGGACACTGGATATTATGTGTAATTCATTCAGCACATGAGTCACTAGTTGTGATTATGTAAAAGAGTTTGAACGTTTTTGGGTACTAGCTATTTCTATATAATTAATGTATAAGTCTTTTCATTTCTGTATATTCGTATTGTGATCTGTAATATAGGCGACTGAGAACTGCCATCAGGATCAGTTGACCTGTGATGATATTGTATCATATGTGTTGATATTGAATTGAATTGAATTTATTGCCAAAAATCACATACACATACTTGTACAATACTCATTAGAGTATGCAATATACAATTACCTACAAATAGACATTGATTGTAACTTGCACAACAATAATTATCAATGTAATATTCGGCACTGTCAACATAGGATTCCTTGTGTGTTAGCAGTGCGTTGCGGTTAACTTATTCTGCTTCAATTCTAGTCAAGTAAGAAGAGATATACAAATCAAATTAAATAGTGCTAAAGAAAGTATTATATCTAATTAACAAAAGGTATATTGTATCGTATATGTTGATACTGTATCATGTGTGGATATTTCTAGATATTAAAAATATCCTGCAGAAGGTTTCACTTGCAGTACAGTTTGTTTGATTTATTGTTTGTGTGTATTTATTTTTGTAAATAATTAAGAGAAATTCGTTAACAGACTTGCCAACGGGAGCAGTCGACCTAGTGGTTGTGGCGTTAGCAAGCGATGCCTCCTGTCAGATCGACGCCTCGATCAAGTCGTGGATTGTGGAATGCAGGGCGTCGCTGCTGGCGATCGACCCGCCGGCGACGGGCACACCGGGCGTTCCGGTCAAGTTGTCGGTCATTCCTCCTCTGCCGCTGGCTCACTGCGAAGACAACGGGCGTCTCTATATGGTCAACCTGGCCATTCCGGAGAAGGTATACTCACAGGTCGGCGTCAACTACAAGTCACCGTTCGGACCCAAGTTTGTCATACCGCTACACAGTAACTGATGTCGTTCCGCTGCTTATTAACTGATACAACGGTTTTTCTACGAGTCATCCCGTTGCGTATTAAGTGATACAACAGTTATTCTACAAGTCATACCGTTGCATATTAATACTGATAGAGCAGTTTTTCTATGATGCAGCATATAACTGTTGTCATCTCGCTGCATATTAACTGATATAACAGTTTTTTCTAAGAGTCATCACGTTTCGTATTAACTGATACAACTGTTTTTCTGAGAATCACCCCGTTGCATATTAACTGATACATCACTTTTTCTATGATGCAGCAAATGAATTGTTGTAATATTTCTGCATATTAACTGATACAACAGTTTTTCTACGAATCATCCCGTTGCATATTAACTGATACAACAGTTTTTCTATGTTGCAGCATATGAACTGTTGTCATCTCGCTGCATATTAACTGATACAACTGTTTTTCTGAGAATCACCCCGTTGCATATTACTGATACAACAGTTTTTCTACGAATCATCCCGTTGCATATTAACTGTTAGAACTGTTTTTCTATTATACTGCATATAAACTGTTGTCATTCCGCGTCATGTAAACTCATACAACAGTTTTTCTATGAGTCAACCCGTTGCATATTAACTGATACAACAGTTTTTCTATGTTGCAGCATATGAACTGTTGTCATTCGGCTGCAAATTAACTGATACCTATAAAACTTTTTCCATGATGCAGCATATGCACTGTTGTCATTACGCATATATTAACTAAAACTTCAGTTTTCATATGATGCAGCATATAAACTGTTGTCATTCCGCTGCATATCAACTGATTCAGCATGCGAACTGTTGTCATTCCACTGAATATTGAACTGACAACAATTTTTCTATGACTTGTTGAAAACTTACAAACTTAAACCATAGAGAGAAGATAACATAAGAAGATATCCCACGGTATAGGGCGTTTATGTTCCAAATGTCACTATTAACTCAAGCCGATAGTCCTAGTACTTCTTTTTCGTAAAGCTATGTCGATAGTCCTAGTAGTTCTTCGTGACGCTATGTGATGCTCCTAGTTTCTTTACTTTCTACTACTGTAATAATAGACATTAGTCAAAAGTAATTGCTTGAGTAGTTGGAAAATAGACTTGAAATTTGGAATGAACAACCTATACCATGGGATATCCTTATGCTACATTTTCTCTATGCTGGAATAGACGAAGTACAACTCTACTGGAATCGATACATCGAATCGAAAAATTGGCTATTACATCGTTTGAACCAACACATTAATTGGGCAGCATTAGAGATATTAACTAAAATATGAATCTCATTTTGAATTTGTCGATCAAGCTTTTCTTGATTGTTCTCAATTTTCGTTCATATTCCTCTATGTTTGAGAGGTAGTACTTTTCAGCTGTTTGTCGTTGTAATAGCAACTTTCATTTTATTTATTATTAATTTTTATCACACAATCAAGAAACATCATCCGATAGCAGGTTGGAGCTAGCAAAATTCAAATAACAGCATACAACATAGCAGCATAGATATGAATTATTATTGACAGACGATAGTGACAGTGACCAATGAAGATTTATTTCTCATGAGTTCTAATTGGACTATTACCACTCAGCCCAACCAAGTGAGTATGAATAATACCATTTGAACTTATGGGAATTATATTTTCACTGTTAACTCTCAATGTTGTATGCGAATCCAGCTTAATTGAACACCCATAGATTTTGGACAACCGATATAAAATCGGCCTTCCAAATGGACAGTTGACATTGTGTTACACTATTGTGTGACTGGTGTAATATAGGTCTTCCCAAATTGTTGCAATTAGCAAGTCTAGATAAGCTTGGCTCCTGATCGCACGTGAAGAAATCATATTATTTTTATTTTTCTTTAAAAATGTATTTATATATTTTTTGAAAATTTTGAATCTAATCAATCCTGATCTAGGATGAAATTAGAGTATTTTTAATATTGATAACAGATGCGATAACAACGTACGAAAATATTTTTGAAGAGCGAATAGATATGCCAAAGATAGATGGAAAAAGAAAGGAATTGAAATTAGCCGATAGTGCAGGAAGTTGATACATCATGTTTGGAACTATTTGAATCATGTAAACAGTAAATTCATTCAAGTTATCAACTGAGCCAATGTGATCATTGTTCGAAGAAAATATTGGAAAACTAAAGAGAATAATATTAGAGGTCAAAGATATAATAAATACAAAATGGGATTCACTTTCTTGTAGGTATTAGTTGTTTGGAATGTATTGTAAACTGAGGAACTGTATTGTAACCTGACTCAATGACTGAATGTAGAATGTGATTGACTGTATTTTAAAATGTTAAATTTTAATTTGTTCTCATCTGACGCAGGAGAAAAGACGAAGAAGAATCCTGAATGCAATTAGAGCTAAATTAATGTGATATATTTTTCTATGTACTTATTTTTTATCTATTTGCGACATGTAATGTTATAATGGAATTATTGATGGGTAGAACGCAATACTAAATTTACTTCTATGTATTGATTGTTGATTCAATCGATTGAGATATTTTTGTGAATAGTTGAAATACTAGCTTTTAGTAAAATTGTTTTGTGATCGTAATATTGTTTCTTGTTGCGTAAATTATCAATAGTTTTAAGAAATTTATGATTGTGTATTTATCGAGGTATGGTCAAATTTATTTATTGCGTCCAACTTCATATTTTAAACCAACGAATAGATGTTACATGAGCCCGAATGTGCCTAAATAACTATTTTATTTCAATTTAACATTCCTCTGTTTTTTATTCGTACGCTCGATTATTATTTGAGTCTATTATGGATTGTCTATAGCCCTATACTTCACAAGGTACCATAATGATCTCAATCAAATAGAGTGTACTCATCATTGTTAAAATATTTTCCTTTTTTATTCATAATTAAAGCTAAGTCACTCTCCAATTTTTATTGTTCTTCTCTCTTTGAAAATATCACTTGTATGCATTGCTTTTAAATTTTGTTCAACTGTATTCTTGGAAAAATTAAATATGATATTATGTAGACTAATAAGAACATGATTCATGAATAACATAATATAATGTATGTTTCACTATTTTATCGAAATTGGGCATATTGTACAACTTCCTTGAGATATTAATATGTTGATAGCAGATGATTTATCCAATTGAAGCTACCAATCTTTGAACTATCTGATTTTAAATTAATTTAAGATGCGTTGAGATTTGTAATGTTTCCTGTGATTCCCCTGATATTATGGTATGCTGTTGCCACAATGTTATTTCACATTATAATTTTAATTTATCATGATTTTGGTTGGATCACTAACTACTTAGGTGAATTATGTGAATTATTTCAGTAATTTGTTTGAATTAAATCACCAATTTTGAACGTATGTAATGTGTGTTTATTGAATTTTCATTCAAGTAGAAAATAATTACAGCTATTTCAATCTTAAGTTCTATTATATTCATATTCAATGAACATGAAATGTTATACTCATTTCTTCTGTAGTTACTGATTCAAAAAAATGGAGTTAGACACTGTCTCTTGAGTGCTGTGTCATGAAGAGAGGAACTTTCATTCCTGATGACATAACACACACTACCCGGCTCACTCTTCTAGTTGATGAATTTATTTGTTTTTTGTAAAATATACAGATAGAGTTGAGTAATTTTGATTATTAGAGATATTTTTTAATTTTATTTATCGATTTGGGATATAATTACAATCATATGAATATGATTGGGAATGAACAACAGACTTGGCTCAAAACTATTCTTATATACTATTTTTATGCATGCTAAAACTTCAATCGTTTAATACATTCTTTATTGCCTCTTGCCTTTAAGGCGAGTAATTCTATTTTTTCGCTATTCTTTTTGTTGATCCGCTGTTCAAAAATATGTTGGTTTGGAAAAGCCTCTTCGCCAATGGAGTTGAAATGCATTTTTTAGCTACTCATAGACATAAAAATCTTGAAAATATTGTTATCGATAAAATTCAATGTTTGTATCTTGCCTGGAAATGTATCTTATTTTTATTTTTCTATCAGGAGGAATTAGCAGTTCTAAATTATGACCTCACAATAATTGAATAATGACATTTTATGTCTGGAGAAAGTGAAAGAAGTTTGATCGGAGAGAAGTTCCTATTATGGTATTCTGAAATAGAGATGGGTGAGGAGAGAAACAACTGAAGAAATCTAAAAAGGAGAAGAAAAAGAACTTTTATTATAATACCTCATGTACAAATGAATACAGGTATGTACCGTATAAATTTTAATCAGATATTTAATGCTCTAAAGTCTATCTTCTATTACTTCTTTATGTCTTTCATAATGGTAGCAGTAATTAAACATTTTATTTTCTAAATGGAAGAAGGAAAATAATACGTAGAGCGTGACAGTAATAGATTTATTATTTTCAAAATAATGAATAATTTTTTGCTGGAGCTAAGTATGTTCTACTTCAATATAAAATACCTGATTAAAACGTATGAACTCCAAACTCAACTTCGGTACCTGATAATCTATCCGTTTTAATGTTATCATTCAATTTATTTGAAACTAACTAACATTGCATGAATCTTCCAGCTTCCCACAATTCTGATACCATAGTGCTTATTTCATGAAACTTCAACAATATCACTAGTGTCTACAAGATGTCAGATGTTTGTAGTTGGATTTTTGAAGAGCCTGTTGAAATTATAGTGTTTATTATATTCTTCAAATTCAATTATGTACCTACTTGAACAACAAATCAAATAGGCTATATTCAAACGAATATCATCATATCATTGATGAATATTATTTACATTAAAAATCATCAACAAAAGGTAAATAACCATTTTAAAATAGCTAATCAGGCATGGCCCCATACATACTATACGGTACGGTACGTCTACTTTACGTATTGTCATATAACTAAATACAATCTGTCTTTCCAATTTAAACTTGTCATTTGAAAACAGATCAATTAATTCTTCGTGTATTTGTTGATCCTGTTAATTTTTAATTCCTTTTTTTTATTGAACTATCATTTGAATGCGTTGATAAAGTATCATAATAAATCATTCTCATCAATCGATTTCTCTAAAATAGTTTCATTTTACAGCTACATTTCCAACCTACAATGTTGTATACTTCCTTATTTAAAAACTAATTTCTGCAATAAAACATTTGAACGAAACAGGATTAATTTTTCAAGTATTCATAGGCTACTTTGGATGTTATACTTTTGAATACTCGGAGTTGAAGTGTTTTCGCATTTCTGCGGGAAAAGCTATACAATGTATCCGATAACTTAAATGGTATATTTGACGAATTTGAAGTTTGATTAACTCATATCCATGAATCAACATGAATTCAGTAACACATATCCAATTGCTCTATCTCTTATCAATCACAGTCAGGGGAAAGGTATGTAAGTATCGTCAGTTTTATTCAACTGAATTGTATCTCGGAAGCTTGCAGTTTGATCAGAGTGTCTTCTGCTATTATAAACCAATTGATTCTAGTTAGCACACACATCGATTTTTTGCCGTCCTTATTATCATTCTATAAGTTTGAACATAACTTGGCAAACTCATGTGCAGACGCTACCATAGATAAAGGATAGCATAAGCACAACTATAATTCTTGTCTCTGACGCTACTCAGCCAATCATAGCCACCCATCAGATGTGATAATACATTTCTAACTAGCGCGCTAACTAACTTACTGGACAATAACTAAATTATTCGAATTTGGACTGACTTTTCTCGATTCTCAGGAGATTTCTCTTTGCTTCAATCATGATTCTGGTGAAACTCTACCATAGGATAAACCCTTCCATAACTGATCAAAATATCTACTGACTATTTCAATTTGATACGTGCAAGAGTCGTTTGCAAGCTCAATCCAAGGATCATATCTCCGTAACAATCCAAAAGCCTCTCAAAGATTTCTACATTCAGTAGGCTATTCAGCGGCGTCGAAAGTTTTGGAAAATTTATTAAAATAACACAGATTATAATTTCAACATTTTTTTTTAAAACACTATCAAATCGAAATTTGAAATTAATCATTACTAAAGCATAACAATAGACTAGAACTATAACTTCAGATACGTGAGACAATTAATTTTTAAAACATTTTTTAAAATACAATCATACTTCATTTTAAGTCTAATGTTCGTTAAAGCTTTACTATGATGATAAATAGCTCATCCAACTATATTATATATTATCATCAATATTGTATATTATTATCGTATTAATTTCAAACCAAACTATATGATAGGAAAGGTTAATTAAACTTTTCTATGTTTATTTCTTGATGACAGAGCGCTCTCTGCGCAGCTTTTTCCATTTATACATACATCATACTTATAACTAGATGATAGCTTTCGTAATATTAAACAGTAGAACAAGCATAGGAACACTATGGTATTCCTCCATCATTAAGATATACCTAACAACAATAACTCAAGTAGCAAATAAGCGTAGCTTACAAACACAAAAAATATAATTCCAATTATTGTAGTGTTCTTAAATAGATATTTTAGAAATACTGTGAGTAAACAAATGCCTGGAACCATAATACATAGTTTGCTGATTGCCCTCCAATTTATTGGGTTACCTGGCATTGAGAGTATTCTGATTTGATAAAAATTATTCTCTGGAATCTTCAATTGAAACAATTCCTGTTGTAATCACAATAAGACTAATTTAATTTTACAAAATATGTAGAGTCACAAAAAGCCAGAAACAGATTTAACATTTGTTCAGAGTGGAATGAATATAGCTTAAAATGAAACTTTGAATAGGAATTACATATCCTTTTAGAATATCTGGGAATTCCTGGTGGAGCAATAAGGAATTGTTCCTTACTGTGAGAATAATTATACCTTACTGTAATACCGTATTCCTTCAGAATATCTAGGAATTCCTTGGTATAACAATAATGAATTGTTCTTTATTGTAGGCAAACCTTCCACAGTTGAAATAATAGCACCCATACCACCAAACAGGCCTACTGTTAAAAATGTAGCTGTGTATGTGCTGTTGAAGTACGAAAAGGTTCCATCAGAAAGATTACATTTTTCACGTGTCAGCAACCAATTCTTTTATTAGTCTAGTTTTAAATTTTCAAACTCCTTCACTTCAATTCCATTAAATGGAGTTTCCAGTGTTTTTTGTCCAGACAAACTATTCCGCTTTCAAATACAAAGGGACTCGAAGCAAAAAATTAATCTTCTATGCAAAAATAAATGTTGCCCACTTTCTGCGTGTAAATGACAAAACTATTCGATTATGGTTATTTTGTAAGCATTCAAATATTCCTACATTGTTTATAATAATTCAGTATTGAATTTTCACTTTGTTTAATCTAATTGGGAGGAAGATACGTAATGATGAAGAAATACCAAATAATTTTATTGAGTATAAAGCAAACTATTAGTTTAGTGTAAGACAAACAAATATATATTTGGCTCAAACTATCATATATTAAGAGATGAATGAGAGTATCATTATGATCAGCTAGGTTGATTAATTATCTTAAAGATAAAAAGTTTGCTAAGCTTCAAGTGAAGAGCAGATATACCATATTTTATTAGTATTTGAAAAAATAGCAGTACTGTATTGTAGTATGTTCGTACATTATTAGCTTACGTTTACCTACTTACAACAGTAAGGTACTATAGTAAAAGCAAAAATTTCGTCTGGTAAAAAGCTTTGCTCATCAGTTATAAAAATTCATCGAGAACTGTTACCCTACCGGATTCTGAGAAAACATTTTTTATAAGGATTGCAATCAACTCCAAAGTATGATTTCCATTATAATTTTAGACTCTGAGGAATTGGGAATATTCGGATAAATTACTTTCAGTATAATAAGCAGCTTGAGATTAAACCCAAATAGAAACTAGCTAGGTTTATATCAAAGTCATACCCTAAGTCGAAAAATCAACATGACAGCATTCTAAAGAAGGACATCCGATGTTTGTGGCGATATGACTTACTGTACGCTAGTTTAATCCTCATGCTTATGAAAAACCAGTATAAGATTCATTACTGGAGTACCTAATCAAGAAGTATTCTGAATTCTCACACAACGGAATCCCTCCAAGTTTACTATCTAACTGCCTAGCCAGATTGAAACACAGGAATCGGGTTGTATTATAGCACAGAATTTGTGTATGAATGAAAACTTATACCTCATCTATATTAGAATGAATAGGCTACCGAATTGTAATCTAATGATCTCCCAACTTGTTGAATCAGGATGAATTCTTGGCTGCATCAATGTTTGTTCTGGAATTCAGTTTGTTACATTTATGAGGACTACTTTTTGCTTATTCTAAAAATGAACTTCGCAAAATCATGAAAAAACTGTAGCTTATTTACTGACGAATCTTTTGCTCATTTGTTGTGAAATTTTAAATATTGAAAGAGGTAAATATAGGGGAACCTATTTTTTGCAAGTTGAATGAAAACAAGTCTTCACCTAATTTATATTGAAATTTGATGAGCGAAACTTTCTCACAGGTGAAACTACTTTTTAAATTAATTTATATATTCAACATTATTCATAACAATGATATAACAGTTATCAACAGGTCTAGATTAAATAACTAATTTCCTTCTCAAATTATAATAAAAATAATAATTCTATAGTTTATATATAGATTTAATGTTGTAAGTTATTATCTTATTTGAGAGAAAGTAAGAAAGAAGTTTTATAATAGTATATGAGTATAGACTTAGATTACAGTTGTGCACTTTCAATGCTCCATTTGAAAATCAAAAGCAAGGACTCTAGCCTTCATACAATCAATCACAGACGCCGCAATGTAGAACTAGCATGAATTACAAGTTTCTTACTCATTATTTACGCGTTTTCAATTGCATCAGTTGCGTTTGAGAGAATAATTTTATTATTTATAAAGTTTAACTCTGTGTAGAAGAGAACAAGAAAATACTTCATAGGAAATGCCCAGTTTAACTGACATTTTAAATTAATCGACTAACTTATGATCTGTGCACCATTTGAAAATACTATTTTGAAACTAAATTAATATTCTAATAAGCAAGTGAATCGAAGATTCATTCCAAAAATTTATTACAATCTACACATTATACTATTCAGTCAATAAGTGCAACATTTGATCAAAATTAAATCACATTCATAGATAGTAAATTCAACGATCCACTTTATCGTGTTTTAGAAGCATATAGACTAGGTATATCTAATTTAGATAAATCTACTTTGATAAATTATACATAACTGAAGAGTAAATTTATTAAAAACATAACGATCAAGTAGTTTTTCTTCATTAGAGGTTACAGTCTCCTAGATAAGAATTATTTTGAATTTTTAAATGTTTATTTTATGGAGTCATTCATGCTATTTGCATTCTATTGCACGCTATTGAATATTGTGGCTGCTTTGTGGGAAATAATAGTTGAGTGTTTTTGAAAAAAATTGTTTTAACCAACTCAGAGACTTGTAGGTAGAAAATTGCTTGTAATATAATATTGAATTGAAGAATTGTCATTAAAATCCATGAAAATCATTGTAATTACATACATAGATAACATAGATACATAGGCCAACAAAAAAAAGATTAGGAACATACAGTGAGTTATGAATTTAATAATTTAGAGGTACTCATGAGATAGCCTTTCATGAAGTCAGATATCGTCAATGAAAAATGAAATATCTATTCTCAAACATGACACAATATTATATATTATCAATTTATATAGCGTTAAAGGACCAATACAACAAGAAAAATGCCAGGTTCAGAAAGAAATATTTGCAAACCAATGTTGTACTCTGGTAGCCTAGATGAATAATAAATATAGATCAGGGAAGAGAAATTATTTTTTCTTTGTCTGATATTGAAGCTCTTTTACATTTGAGAGCTATATTTGATTTGTTTATTCACTTCTAAATTATTAAGAACCAATGAGAACAATAAAAGAGATAATTATCCTCAAACTATTAACCACAAAGCCAGCCTTTTATACACTGTTAAAATGTATGTTTTTTGAAGAAGAGATAATATAGAGGAAACCCTTTTGAAGAGGGAAAGAGTATAAGAATGACCGAGTAAATAGAGTTTGAAGAGAGAGAGAGAGAGAGAGAGTGACAACTTTTCATGATTAATTTATAATGTCACATTGGCCACGATTCGGTGCATTTTTGTTAACATTCCTTACAACTTTGAAATTATTAGAAGTGACTCGACTCAGCTTGCTATGTTATCATACAAATTATTATAGGAGAACGTATAGGCATGGTAATAAAAGATGATACGGTAATAATTCTAGGCACTTTTAGCTTTAATAAATACTGCCAATTTTTCCATTAAAGTTATTCAAACCCGTTACCATATTCAGTTTAAATCACTTCGAATGTGAGCGATAATATTAACTTAATACTAATTATCAATAATGTGAGTATTATTGACCAATTTAGACACAACTTTTATTCAATGTAGAAATTAAATAAAAAATACCTATATAATTTTCATCATTACCTACTTCAATTCAAGATCAATTCGTTCTTATTCAACTTCTCAATAAGAATAGTTCTTACTAAAATTATTATTATTAATCGACACAGTCATCATTTATTCACTCCAATAATACGTAGGCCTACTGTCTAACCAAAAAAATTTTCAAACATTTTTTAAACAAGGTAAATGACTAGGTACGTAAGTTTGCTATACCATATTTGGGAAGGTTATTCATCACTATTCAACTTTTGGAGATAATAATTTGCAAGTTTTAATTATTTCATCCGTTTTCAAGAATTTGAATAAAAATAAAGTGCTTAGGTTGACTTGGCAACAGAACAAATCCAGTATACGAATTTCAAATGAATTCTCATTGAGAATAATATTGATCACAAATCAGAGAAAAACCAGGTGCTTCTACATTTACAAAATTAGATGAAATAGAAAGGTTCTTTTTTACTTGAGGTGTTTCGTTGTATTAGGGATTTAATAATTATTGATATTAGAGGAATTGAAATAAATTTCAGTAGAGTGTTAAATAATGGGTGAAGTATCACTATCAATTGGACTGAGAAGTTCTAACAGAAATAATAGCTCTCAACATTGTAATATACTGAATAGAATACCGAATTTGAATATTTAATTGAGAAATTGTCGACTAACTACTTAATACTTTGTACATCTAACTTGGTTAGCTACATAACTATACATCTAACTGATGTATGCATTAAAAAACCAAGAATCGATTTAGGCCAACTAAAGATACAAAACATTTTGGCATCGTGGTAAATCAATTTGCTTTGTGCTAAACTCTCATTAGTTTTCACATAATATGGTAACACAGATTCCTCTGAATTCGTTCTCCCAAATGTGGCAGGCTTCATCTCAAAAATTTTAACTGATACGGAAGTATCAAAAGCTTTGATACATGTAGCTTTCCTATTCCTGAATAACTGTTTCATAGAAAAAGCATGAATTTCATTTTGAATTAAGATTTTCAGTATCTAATCTATTCTTGAAATTGATGTTGAATTATGAATACCACTTCATTATAGTCAATATTTTTAGTATTTTTATAAGTCCATCAGAATGGATTAACTTATTCCAAATTTTGATTTAGATTGTGTTCTATAACATTCATTCCATTTTTTAAAGTCTTGTACCGCTTGACGAAACGCCCAAATACTGGCTATTTGGGGGTCTCAGACTACACATACTATAATAGATGCATTGGAAGTCAGCATTTCGAATTAGGTAAATTTTGTTCTAGTTTAGCTCAAGGAGAAAGAAATAGCTCAATATTTGTCTTTTTTTTCTCTTAATCATCTAAATGATGGGTGTACAATTTGAGAATAAAGAATGTTGTGCGTTTTCTATAGCACGGTTTGATTGAATATCCACTTATCTTAAATTTGAGTCTAATTTTAACTGACACTTCCGAAACTATCAGAAATGTGCTATCCAGTAAATTAATCGTTTTGGATAAATGTACAATGAAGTGGCCAAATTGAACAATTCTATAATAATATATCAAATTTCAATCCAACAACTATTCGAGATACTTATTGAATCGGAAGATTATAAAGAGATTACAATATTTTATGAAAAGAGTAGACATTTTTTACTCTAATCCTAAGGTTTATCATAGCCAAATTCTCTGATTCAATACTTATTAAACTCTGTCCCTTCAAAATTTCATTTGAAATCTTCCAAGAGTTACTATTAAATATTCTGAGCACAATTTTGGTGATACGTATACTGTATTTTCTTCTAGTCTTCACATTGATTTTCGTATCACATCTTATCCTCTTTAACAAGCTCTCAAAAAAGTAATAATTGATTTTGCGCATTCTGAATGAATTGCGCTCTTTATTATATGGTATACTTTTTTGAAGAAGATACAGTATGTCATAAGTTAGTATTACCATGTTTCTTCAAGTCCACTAAATGAAATATGATTGATATTATTTTGTAAAAAAACGTTTTCTCGAACAGGATATCATCCAGAGAAATCTGTGTTTGAACGGCAACTCTGTATATTTAATCAATTAGGCTCAAAAATTCCACCTGAACAATATATTCAACAACTAAGCTTAGCTTTAAAAATTAAAATTATCAACTCCTATTTATAAACTAACCACTTGTCTTGTTTTATTGTTTCTGCACATTACAACCAATTTCTAAACGAACACTTTTTAATACGCACACACACACGCACACATCACACATTACGTGTTAGATTATATCTTTAAATGTGATACTTTAATTGAAAGCTTTATATTCCTGGATTGTTGAGAAATTATAATAATAGACAGTACATGTAATCTGTAATTACACTTGCACACACCTTCACTCGGAATTTACATTGAATTGAAGGTCTTATTGCTTACATCTTGGCAAAATCACTTTATTTATTTCACAATAATTAACGTATGATAACGACTTGACACTACAGAATGCATGGAGAAGTGGAACTGATTACCTTCATCATTGATGACAATAATTAAAATTACTCAACCATTTCTATTTCTATAACAGCTTTGTAGCTAGAAAAATTCACTTTTTAAAAAGCTAATTTCCAGTCTAAAACGCTTAAAATTAATTTTATCCTTTCCACATTAATAGAGTGGTTTTGTATTATGAATCATTATTATTACAGTATCGTATTATTATTAGACTATAATTATTGTAAAAAATAATCAAGCAACACCAAATTTACAATTCAACAACATTGATATGGAAGTATGTTTTAAAAGTTGTAACATTTGTTTATGCGAGCAAAAATAACAACATGCCACAAAAGTTTATATTTTTTGGCGCGGATCATACAACCAGATCATTATTTATTTATTACATATGTACACTTGCACCTACCACAATCGAGTGAATATTCGCACCCTATGCTATGTCTTCTAAAATCTCTGAATTATTTGAGAAACTGTACAAATCTGGCTTCTTGTGAAGTGTAGTTAGGAGTATATTTGATTTCTGACACACTAGGAGTATAGGTACTTCAACTATGTCATTTACAGTAGAATATATGAGGTAACTAATTTTACAATTCCAGATTTACATTAAAGTCTTAGCTACAATTTACCTCACTTGTCATTTTTAGTAATTAAATTTCAACAATAAATTAAAAATATATTCGTGTTATAATCGATAACATTCTTATTAAATCTATACTTTTGAGAAAGGTTTATGGAGTTATTCAATAGATTAGTGATCCATTCATTTGATAATCATCATATCATGTTGAATGTAATGCAAGCTGTTAGAATTCTTATAGCTGCTTTCTAACATAAAATAAGGCTACTCTATTGACATTAGAACTGTATTATAAATATCAATAATTACAGATTTATTCTTGATACAATTTTCAATGTAAGAAATTAAAATCAAATAATAATAATTATAATATTATACTTGTGAGTTTATAAAGATAATGTACTGTAAACTCTAAATATACAGTTGTTAGAGGATTTGAGGTAAAAAAAGAATCATAATATTATTTGAATGAGTGTTATGGGATGAGTCATGGATGTAGAGGAATTATAATAATTTGAAGAAGGCAGATCAAAAAAGTGAGAAATTAAGAAATGCATTGATGTTATGAACATTATCTAAGAATGAAGAGGTCCTTTTCTGTCACAAACAGTTTAATTTATTTGCAAAATCGTCTTCTAAATTCAGCTTCTTGTCTGTTTCCAAGTCAAGGATTCCGCATTTTTAAGTTTTTATTTCGAACAGCTTAATGCTCAGCTTAATTTATTGAATACCTGAATAAACCTTACAATACCTTACTTTGAATTAATTATCTTAAGTTGTTGGAATTATTTTTCGTGTTTATCATTTCTTCACATTATTGGTAACAATATTAAAAAATGTATATTTAACAATTCAATTAATATTATATTATTATTAATCTTATTTGGATTCTCATCCAGTAAATGCTTCTCCTAATTAATCAAAGTAGCCTACAGGAAAAATTCTTGAATACTGAATTGAAGAGTTATCTTCTTCTAAAATTTATAAGTAGGCCAATTGGGAAATTAAATTGTTATCGTCGTCATAATTATCATTATTATTATTATTATTGATTTCCAAAAACAATCTAATTTATATCAAATTGGTGTATAATAGAGCTTTCTCACTCCAATCTAGCCCATTTAATGGTAACATTATTTATTTCACATATTTTACAATAGATATTACCAACTAAATAACTTATTTACATACTTATTCGCGATGAGTACTTATAAAGTGGAAACAATAGAACGTCTGTGGGATGATGTTCTCAAGAGATATCTTGGGAGAACTCATTCGATCAATAACCAATAGCAACAGGTTGAAAATAACGGGGTCTGTTTCAAAGAGGTTTGATTTCGATCATGTTTCAAAGGCTGATTTCGAAAGGTGTTTCAAAGGCTGATCGAGAATTAGCTTGATTTGTATTGCTCATTTTACTAGAATCGAATCTTCGACTATGATTTAATCATTGATAATACGTTATGTGGTAATCAAAGACATTCATAGCTTGAGTAGCCTATATCAGTCATGATTTGAAAATAGTTTCTTTGTTGAGATCAATAATATGTCTCAATAATTTTGATAAAGTTAATATTTCATTGACAATTTATATTTTATTATAAGAAGACTTTCAACGACAAAAAAAATGGCAAAACATTTACTTACGAGTAGTTGGGTCAGTTTTATCAGAGGCATCTAAGGCCATGAATTTCCAAAAACCAAAAGTTGAGAAATCAATATTATTTGTCTACGATATCCTATTTTCTCTACTCAAATATCTATTATCCAAGAGAAAATAATGGTGAATCAGTGTTTGAACAATTACCCTGAATAAATTGCTTTTTGTCATAAATAGAATTCATATACTTCAAAAATCACATCATTAAACTGATTGGAAGGGGAAAAAAGACAAACTATAACACAAAATACCTTGTGCTATTTCTCTCCCGAATCTAGATACCGTATCCAACACTGTTTAAGTTGATACACCTTCGATTTCTTCAACAAAGTTATCAATTCTTGTTTTTTTTCAACAGAAAAACAATAACATCAATAGGGTTAGTATAAAGTGTTACCTCATGGAAAACAACATGAATTTCTATGTATCTGTTGCTTTTGGAAGTGGTTGTATCTTTGAAATGGATGAATTAACAAAGACAATAATAACATCAATAGAGTTATATTATTAAGTGTTACGGCATGGAAAACAACATGAATTTCTATTTATCGGTTGCTTTTAAAAGTGGTTGTATTTTTGAAATGAATAAATCAACAAGTGTTATTAGAATCTTGAGTTTTGAATGAGATGAGATGAACAAGAGCACATTCTAAGTAGTACAACATCATGAATAAACATTTCTCGTAGTGAGTATTTATAACAATAATTTTCATCATTCATAACGCTTAACTGTAGGATATGTAAAAATAGCTAAAATATATTACAGATCTAGAATTCACAATATTCTCTATTATAATTAAAACTTTTAATTACTTTATAAAAACCACTTAATAATTCCTCAATCACAGAATTATTCTAATTATATTATTATGTATATGAGCTTTCTCAAATAAATATAATATAATTTGTTATTGGTGTGAATGTGTGCGTGCAATCTCTAGCAGCAACCTAAAATGGACATACCAAGACTTTGTACTCGAACATGAGAGACACCGCAACAAAGACAAAGTAGAGCAGGAACATGGTGAAGCCCAGACTCTTGTTCATCTTCCAATGGAAGCAAGCAATCGACATTATAACAAAGAGGAGCATCAGGAAGAGGATGGAGATAGAGCACACCATTCCCACACTGTTCACCTCCACCGGAGTGCCGTATATCAGCCCATACAGCAACCAAGGCACTGGCAACCTACACACAAAAACACCCAACAATATATTTAATAATAAACCATCTATCTATAGCATATAATAATAATCAATCTCTCTATAGTGAGGTCCACGTTATAATGGCAGTATTTGATTGACATGAAACTCTTGAAGAACTACAAAATGCAAAACAAACACAAAACTTAAAGCCTAATTCGACCTGTTGTAACGTACGGCTGTGAATCTTGGACGTCAAAAAAGAAGACAAAAACCATCTAGGCGTTTTTGAAAGGAAAATCCGAAGAAAGATGCATGGTCCAGTTAAAGAAGGAGAGGAGTGGAGGAGAAGAACCAATTCAGAGCTCGAGGCATTGATAAAAGGCCGAAATATTGTAAAAATTATAAAGGCGCAGTGGCTCAGGTGGTTTGGACATATCTGTAAAATGTATAAGAATAGAATGCCATAATATTCAAGGAGAAGCTACATTCAAGAAGGAAGAGAGGAAGGCCGAGAATAAGGTGGGAAGATGAAGTGAGAGACGATCTCAAAAATAAAAATGGGATGTAGAGGATGGAGACAATTAACAGAGGACCGAAAAGCGTGGAGAGCTGTAGTGGAGGCGGCCAAAGATCATTGGGCTGTAGTGCTAAAAAAAATGTTGATTGACATTGGTGTTGCTATACTTGTCTATCATTTGACGAAGCAGATAGCGCTATCCTTTTCTACCTCCGCAACGTTGGAATATTGTTTCTTAACAAATAACACATTAAATGTAATTAAATATATGCGATATAATTAATTAACAACATATTCAATCTCAATTATTATAAACATTTTATCATTGAAAAAAATATATTTTCTTGACTAATAGAATATAATTAATTATTTTGAACAAGAATGAACAGTTGATATAAAATCAGATACGGTACACTAGTATCAGCTATCCTTTCTAGAAGGCAGTGGCAAGGTAGAGAATCGACAACGCTGTTCTTTCTCCACTGCCATTATAACGTGGACCTCATTATGGTGAAGTTACTCCATGATTACATCAATTAGTCGATTCTTGTTCAAATACTTGTCAGCAGAAATAGCCAACAATATGAATTATTCATTAATTTTTACAGATAACGTAAAATCAGTCCGGAAAGAATATCATCATGTTTTTGAATTTGAACAAGTTTCAATTCAGTTATTTATTATGATTAATAGATACTCAATTTCAAAAGTATAAGGGGCATCCAACAACCAAGAGCCATCAAGTACTGTGTTCGATGAATATCAGTCTTACTCTATGTGGTTGCGTACCGGTATCCATTCAAACATGAACGATTATTAAGGACGTTCTTGCCATTCAGCGTTGTCTTACACACGGACACCACTGTTGTCTCACTAGTGTTCCAATTTAGTATGGCTACTATGAGCCTATTGTTTCCCACAATTATTGTTTTCTACTGCACCAGTGCAAATTTACTTTATTGACCGAGCGAAGTGAGGTCTAAGATTCAAGTCGACGGTTTGGCATTTCTCTTAATGTTTAAATGTTTATATGTTGCGCATTTACGGCGAAACGTGGTAATAGATTTTCATGAAATTTGACAGGTATGTTCCTTTTTTAATTGCGCGTCGACGTATATACAAGGTTTTTAGAATTTTGCATTTCAAGGATAATATAAAAGGAAAAAGGAACTTCCTTCATACGCCAATATTAGAGTAAAAATCAGACTATAGAATTATTGATCATAAATCAGCTGATAAGTATTATACAGATGTGTTGAGAAGCCAGTCTATTACTGTACTAGCCGTCAGGCTCGCTTCGCTCGCCATATCCATCTAGCCAGGGGGCTGCGCCCCCTGGACCCCCGACTGGATCGTCCAAGAATGAGATCAGCAGGCTCGCTTCGCTCGCCTGCATTTTTCATTTGAGCATTTTTATCATATGTTAGGACAATCCAGTCGGGGGTCCAGACTAAACGTCTGGCTAAACGGATATGGCGAGCGAATTGAGCCTGACGGCTAGTAATATAATATTCCCAGGATTGAAGTAGCAGTGCCCAATCAATTTTTCCGCGATAAATGCATTTAATCTTCAACTTGGTGCCAACCTAACAATGTCAACTCAACTTAATGCCAACCTGACAAAATTATTAATTTAGTTGCCAGTTAACAACTGTTTCGAAGAGGTACTCTATCTAGATTATAGTTCTATATTAACATTGGTATGGAAATTTTCAATAATAATTAAGAGATTGGGAGAAGAAGAATATACATGCTAAAAGATGAACTTTAAACCCTTAAAAACAACCCTTAGAGTTAGAATATTGCCAAAAGATTTCTTAGTGCGCCTCTAAAGAGCCAACTGAACATTCCTACCAAATTTGAACGTTTTTGGTCCGGTAGATTTTTAGTTCTGCGAGTGAGTGAGTGAGTCAGTCAGTCAGTGAGTGAGTGAGTGCCATTTCGCTTTTATATATATAGATTTCCATAAGGTCTATAGTTTCAATCAGGTACTTGTGGATGAGAATACTGCGTGAGGTCTACTGTTCACAGAACTACTAGTTTGTAGTCAAATAAGTATCAATAACAGCTACAGATTATGCACATCAGACGCATGATTCGGTGAATACTACTGTAGATCTACCAGTAGGCAAACCAATTTTACTAGTAGCTCTGTGAACAGTAGACCACACGCAGTATTCTCATCCACAAGTTACCTGATTGTAACTATAGACCTTATGGAAATACAGCAATAGACTGGCTTCTCCACACATCTGTGTAATTACTTATCAGCTGATTTATAATGAATAATTCTATAGTCTGATTTTTACTCTAATGGCGTATGAAGGAGGCTTCTCTTTCCTTTTATATTATCCTTGAAATGCGAAATTTCAAAAAAAAAACTCTTGTATATACGTCGACGCGCAATTAAAAAAGGAACATACCTGTCAAATTTCATGAAAATCTATTACCGCGTTTCGCCGTAAATGCACAACCAAAGACCTTAAAGATGCATAGACTCACATGCAGCGCTAGTGTCGTACTTGGAATTGAAATCCGCCATTGAGGGGGCAACCCATAAGATTATTACATACCAGTGCCACCAATGCCTTTGTGATCTATAGTATTACAAATATATTTATATAATATCTCGTGCTAAAATACCCCAATGGCGGCCTTCAATTTCAAGAAAGAGCTATCATTGGGAAGGGATAGGCATTGTGGGTCTATATCTCTTTAAGGTCTTTGTGCGCAACATTCAAACATTTAAACATTAAGAGAAATGCCAAACCGTCGACTTGAATCTTAGACCTCACTTCGCTCGGTCAATTGATTAAAAAAATCGTAGATTCAACTTATCATCGCTTGATTAGTTTTTCTGGAGGAACTTGAATTCGTATCAACTCACCCAACAGTAACATCAAAAATGTTACTTCCAACAGAAGAAGACACGGCCATATCACCAAAGCCTTTCCTCGCGACAATGACACTGGTGATAAGATCTGGTATCGAAGTACCAGCGGCTAGAAATGTAAGTCCCATGACCTGAAACACAAAGTTTATTTTTGAATCGACTACTTTCAACGTCTCATGAGACTCTCACGAGCAAAGAGTATTACACTTCCTTTGGCACAAAAACTCGAACAGAAACGAGGTAAGAATCAATTGTTATGGTCATAATGCTGAAAATGAACAAAATACCGGTAGTACTGGTTATTCATTTTATCTCTGCTGTTTCAAGATTTTGTGAGAGTATGCGATTGAGAATAGTAGCCTATTTTGATCACTGCTATCAGTAGAGTGCTAACCAGGTCACATTCAAAGAGACTTATTAAGACTCTTATGAGCATAGAGTATAACTTTTTCTTTGACACAAGAAAAATCCCCGGAATGAAACGAGAAAGAACCCAATAATTTATCATGATCATAATGAACAAAATAGTAGTGGGTTTTCATTTTTTGGGGGAGGGGGAAATGAGGTTGAGGTTTATGGTATTTGGACCACAGTTTGTTATGAGTGAGATTGCAATCAAGGACATTTGATACAATGTGATACGATTGCAATGAAGGACGTTGCAATATAACCTTTTTCATTCTAAGAAATTATTGAGTGAGATGGATTTTATTCTTGATAATCCTAGAATGAGATAATAAACAGTATCAGCCTACGTTCTATGATCATAATGAACAAATTAGTACTTATTCGATATCTGCTTTTCACGATTTTGTGGGAGAGAGGTAGTGAATGGTAGATCTATCCCGATCACATCTTTCAGTGATTTGGGGACGGTAGTAATCAATGGCGTAATGTGAAGATGATTTCTAGGAAAAATGAATATTGAGTGACATGGATTCTATTCTTGATTTAGTAACAGTCTACTTTTCTAAAGGAGTAATAGCTTAATGTAACGAAAACACAAATAGAAGCTGTCAACCACTTTTTGTGGTGACAAGAAAGCATTTGACATCTTTTTTTGTGTTTTTATTTTGGAAAAATACCACATCACACAAAACTGAACTGTAATGAATAAATGAAGTTTTATATTGAAAACTTTAGATACCATAATTCAATAAAATATGAAACTATTGTGAGAACTCATCATGAATTTAGGTAAATACAGTTGTTGATTAGTAACACAATGTAGAATAGAAAATAATGAAGATTGGTTACATTGCATTATAGATAGTTAATTAATGAATAATCTGTATTTTCCAAAAAAAAAATAAAAATTGGAGAAGTCAATTGGAGAAGTCGGTTGAGTGTTCTCATTTGAGTTGCAGCATACCATATAGTTTAGCATTGGTTTTCGTGATAATAATGATATTATGTGCTAATAGTACGGCTGATGATTATTAGGAAAAACTGATGATTATCAAGAAATGTTGAATGATTATCTAATTGTATGTATAATCAGAAAAGACAAAATTGAAATTAAGAAACTCACTTCTGGAGGGATGCTGAACGTATCACCAGCCACATTGGCCCACCAGACCATGAGGTAGGAGTAGGCTGCGATCCACAGTATACTTCCTATAAATGTTATAGGAAAAAACTTTTTTCCTGTTGACAAAAAATACGACAATTAGAAAAAGCTGCATAGAATTATAAGGATTCAATTAATAAAAGACTGAAACAGATAAAACATTGTGATTGCTATCAAGAATGGGATAGATTACTGATAGATACGTATTGTAAGTTATATCATGGAGAAAATAGCATAAGGGGATATCCAATGGTATAGGTTGTTTGAGTTCCATATTTCAAGCCGATTTTTGTCAACTCAAGCCGATTACTGTCGAATACTGTCTATTATTACTGTTTTGGCCGGGTGAGAATGTAAGAACGGCACAGTATATGAGAGACGACAGCCAGATACCAGCCTAAACATCTAGCCTCTTACACCACGTTACATACGGTACCATAGATTCGCGAAAATATACTAGGACTATCGGCTTCAGTTAACAGTGAAACTTGGCATGTAAGCGCCCTATACAATGGGATATCTTATTATGCTATATTTTCTTCATGTTTATAATGAAACAAAGTGCAGTAGGCCCGGTCATAGTGGCTTGAGATCGTGACAAGTGAAAGTGAAGTTTGTTTTGATACTGTCCTTGTACAAGCTACTTACTTGAAGCTCCTGTATACAATAGTATTTGATTCAATTTTCAATTAATTTTCTTTTTAATTTTCAATTTTAATTTAATCATACAAAAACTATCAATAAGATTGGTATGTAGGCTAATAGCTAATTGGATTGAATATTTATAGCAATTGTGGAACGTATGGTTCAGACATTTCAACTTATAAATCAGCGTTTCTGATGATGAGAAGAATAAAATCAAGGGTGAGCGGATATGTTGGGATGGAGGGGCGCTTCTCACAT